>NC_056727.1:69690574-69762614 GCF_019279795.1 Protopterus annectens | reverse complement strand
CTATAGCTGTTAGTAAGCTGCTTCCTGTGATACAGGGTTGGAATCCACTAGCCTTTATTTGCCTACTGTACGACCTTGTGCAAGTCACTTAAAATTTTGGTCTTGCCCAGGCAAAGTTTGGGGGCCAAAAAGTGGCTTTAAAGGCTAAAATTTTTGGCTTGTTTTGGGGGGGTAAGTTTTTTGCTTCCCTTTTTGGGTTTTGGGAAATTTTAAAAAGGGGTTGGAAATCTTTGCACTAGCCTTTATTTGCTGCTTACCATTGTGCATTTTCACCTTGCCTTCAGTTTTGCACTCCTTTTATTGGGTAACTGAGCTATGTTCCTTGTTGGTGTCCTAGACTGTATGCCTATTAACTATCTATGAACCAATAAACTGGTCTTGAGTGGTATCCTGCATTCACTTAAAATGATGCCTAAATAACAAGGCAAGATAGTTGGATTTAACATTTGGCTAAGCAGTTGGTGTCATTCTAAAAGGATCCAGTATGCATTGGTTTGGGATGGGATAGAAGGTAAAACTTCCTATTTCACCAAGAATGTCTTACATCTATCATAGCAGGGTTTCCACATAATGGTGAAAACCTTTTCTGTCCTATAGTGCATTTCTAACCAGAGTCTCCCTACTGGGCATTCCAAGATAGCAAAGTCAAGTAGAAATTTAGACAGCATCATGATACCACTACTCAGTGCTAGGAGTCTATATAGATAAAGATGCTAGAACCTGAGGCTGTCCTGCAGCTCATTTATATGTGTGTAGCTACTGCGGCACAATTTCAGTTTTATGACTGCATACAATCAGTGACTAGATTTATTGGCTATCACACCTTCAGGCCTTTGGGTAACTCTGTTGAAATATCTGAATTTTTCAAAAATATCACCCCGCATTGAATTTGCATGGCCTTCTAATGGAGCTCCAAATCTATTTTATCAAATGCACCCATTACTTTATTTCAACCTGCATATTCCCACCTATGTCTGCCAAAGATCACTAGAGACATCTGAGCTTCCCAAAAAACATAAGTTGAAAGTTTTTTTTTTGCTTGTTTGCTTCTTTTTGCTTATACTATTTACTGCACTTTTTATTGTGTCCTGTGTATTTAATACTGTATTACTAAACTGCACCATTTATACTGAATTTGCCTGCCTTACTGTACCTGTTAAATCACATTTTTGTTGCTGTTTTCACTGTTTGTAAAGCTTTTCTTGCTATTTTGCCTGTTTGCAAAATATTTGTTTCTACTTTTCACTGTTTGCAAACCATCTGTTGTGTTTGTTCTGTTTTTCCACCAGGCAGTGTTTTCAATAACTGATTTGTTTGCTGCTTAAGCATTCTTTAGTATTTCCTTGCTGTTTTTCTGCTGTTTAAAACATTTGTTAGTGTCTCACTGCTGTTTTTTGATGTTTAAAACATTTTTTAGTGCTGAAGTAGGTTTTTAGTTTGTTCAGAATTTCTGTGTTGTGATAATATGGAGAGGATGCAGGCCTATAGTCAGTTATGGCTTGTATGCCTTGCCAGAGATATTTGGAGTCCCTTTGGTGAGAGAAGTGTCCCTGAATTTTATGTCCATAGGTCTTCTTAGCCTCCTTTATACCTCTACTTAGATTTGTTCTGGCCACTCTTGGGGCATCCTTGTTTTTGGATTTAAATGCAGTACTTTGTGCCATTAGGAGCTCATATACTTCACCAGATAGCCAGGGTTTCTAATTAGCATGCATGGTGATACATTTGGTGACTGTGGCACAGTCTTGTCCCCATACTAAAAAAGAAAAGAAGTGCACTTTAACTTACATTTATTTTAGTCTAGGCAAATGAATTGGGGAAGGTTCATTTATAGTTTTCCTAACTTCTGCTTCAATTGCAATCATTTTACATCAGTAATTAATATTTTATCATACTTGCACTAAGTTTTATTAAGCAATTTAGGGGTTGGTTTAGACAGGTTCATACAGGATTTTTAAAGTATTCTTTTTCCCTACTCAGCATTTGTAGTATTTTTCTAAACATATAGAATGACTATTTCACACGTTCAGTAGGATGTTTTGTTTTGACTTAACTACTAGTTTTACTTACTGCATTTCACACACAAAGAATTTGTTGGTCGCAAATAATTGCTTTATTTTTAATAATGATTTTTAAATAATGTTTTTAAAGAATGATTTTAGCATATTGCTATTTCTTATATTGGAGCAATGTATTTATCATTCATTGTCGTTGTTTTTACTTTATATTCTTTATATGTTGAAGCTGTTTAGGCGTTCACCACAAGGTTGGTGACGTTATTAGTAATTAACTAATCATAATAGCGCACTCGCGCTATAAAAATCTGTACTGGTTCTAAATCTGTTACACTTGAAAAAGCCCGGTAAGACCGGGCGAAAGAACTTGTGTGAACATTTTCTTGTTTGTGGTGTTGGTTTAATATAGCAGTCGGCTTGTTCGAACCTGGATGTTTCAATACCTTTTTTGGAGCTTCAATATTTAATTTGTCTGCATTTTACAGCTTTTGGTTCACAATTTTAAGAGATTGGCATTTGTACCGCATTATCACGCTTGCACTGTGTTCTCAGCTTTGGACCTGAAAGGTCTTTTCCTCACTTGTTCATAATATGGGGAGGATGCAGGCCTATAGTCAGTTATGGCTTGTATGCCTTGCCAGAGATATTTGGAGTCCCTTTGGTGAGAGAAGTGTCCCTGAATTTTATGTCCATAGGTCTTCTTAGCCTCCTTTATACCTCTACTTAGATTTGTTCTGGCCCCTCTTGGGGCATCCTTGTTTTTGGATTTAAATGCAGTACTTTGTGCCATTAGGAGCTCATATACTTTACCAGATAGCCAGGGTTTCTAATTAGCATGCATGGTGATACATTTGGTGACTGTGGCATCAACAACACATTTTGAAATATAGGCCATTACAGATTCTGTATGCTCCTCCAGGTCAATATGGTGGTTCTTTACAGTTGCCTCTCAAATCACCGAACACTTTGTACATTTGAAGCAGTCCTATAGTGCCATGACTGCTCTCTCAGGCCATATCCTTACTTGTTTGGTTGTAGGTTTGCCCCTTTTCAGCATTGGTATGTATTCAGGAAGTAGCATGATGGCCAGATGGTCTGAGTTGCCCAGGTGTGGATAAGGTACTGCTTTGTAGGCCAGTTTTACGTCTGTGCATGCCTTATCCAGAGTGTTCTGTTCTCCCTTCAAAGTTCAAATGTTGATGGTAATGGGGTAATAAGGATTTCAAGTCAGCTTGATTGAAATCACCTGCAATTATGTGAGCAAACTCAGGGTTCTTATTCTGGAGGTCATTTATTGACAGATACAGAATGTTCAATATAATGTTGGTATTAGCACTAGGGGGAATATAAACAACTGTTATGCTCACTCCATTGAATTCCCCAGGCATGTAGAAGGTTCTGTATTTTAGTGATATGAACTCAATGTTCTCTGAGCAGTGAGAAGTTATTATTTCACAATTTGTTCACCAGCTGTTGTTGACATACACACAAACATCCCCTCCATGAGATTTACCACAGAGAGACTGATTTCTGCCAGTATGAAATAATGACATCCCCTCCACATACATAGCACTTACTGGAGTTCAGTCAAATTTCAGTGAACACAAGTAAACAACTATTTCTCACCTTAGATTGTGTGGAAAGATCCATCCTTAAGTAGTCCATCTTGCTCTCAAGTGAGCATACATTTGTCATTGGCATGCAAGGAAGTGCAGACCTGTGTGGATTTCTATTCAGTCTGGCCTTAATACCTGCTCTACAGTCTCTTTTTCTTTATCTTTCACATCTTTTCCTTTTAATATGCTTCCCATGTCTGATTGTCAACTGGTAAATATTTGACAGGTTTCTGCAGTTTTTACCATGTTCCAGTAAGATTCCAAGCTGCAGGAGTTCATGGAGTGTGTTTGAATTTACAGGCCTTTCTGCTAGCAGTTTATCAAGCATGCAGCACAACGAGATATGAGATCTGATTTCCAGAAGATTCTCAGCATTACAGTTAATCATACATTCATTTCTTGCCCTTAATTCTGTTCTTCTGTTGTTTCCGACAAAAATCAAGACAAATAGTGCACTTTTCTCTAGGGATCCAAAGCAGCCACTGCCACACAGGGAGCTGCCTTTTTTTTTAACTGAGCTGAACTGAGGTAGGCTACCAGCCACAACTCTGATCTGAGATACCAGATGACTAGAGGCTTCTGAGCTTCCCAAAAAGCATAAGTTGCCTGTTTTTTTTTTTTTTTTTTTGCTTGATTATACTATTTACTGCACTTTTTTATTGTGTTCTGCTTAGTTAATACTGTATTTTAATACTATAAACTAAAATCACTGTTTATATTGCATTTCTCTGCCTTACTGTGCCTGTTAAATCATATTTTGTTGCTGTTTTCTTTGTTGCAAAGTTTTTTTTTGCTGTTTTCACTGTTTGCAAAGTAATTGTTGTTACTTTTCACTGTTTGCAAATCATCTGTTTTGTTTGTTCATTTTTTCTGCCAAGCAGTGTTTTAAATAACTCATTTGTTTGCTGTTTAAAAAATAGTGTTTCCTTGCTGTTTTTTCTGCTGTTTAAAACATTGTTAGTGTTTCCCAGCTAAATTAGTATAGCTAGCAGCTGTAGCATAGTTCAGATACAAGTTTATTGCATCTGGGTCTATTTGTAGGGGCTGTTGTATTCTGAGGAGATTTTCCAAGGCACCTTTGATTGAAAGGGGACCTTCTGCACTCTTGTGAGAGAAGTGTGCTGATTGGAATCTGTCTGGTGAAGGGTGATTGGTCTAGGCTTAGAGTAAGCACTCTCATTGGTTCTTTTGAGTTTTTTAGCTTGTTCATCATGCAACACCTCGCACTGCTGCGCAATTGTGTGCTACAGCTAGACATATAATTTTGGCAATTTTTCATTAGATACAGCTGTAGTACATTAGGGTAGTCCTCATCTTTAGTACATCTCTGGTCTAAGAAGTATTGATAGTGAGCTGTGACCTATTAAACCACCCACCAAAAACCCTATCAGAAATATCCATCTACAGAGCACCTCATAAATCAGTCTTGAAAGCATTCCCTGTGTGATAGCAGTTCTTCAAATCTAATGAAAACTCAAAAAAAGAAGACAAACCACACTGGCAACTGTAGTTGTAATTAGCACTTTCGTTTACTAGCAAATTGTAAACTTCTTCAGATAAAAAAACATCTTGATACACACCTTATATAGAACAATATGATCTGATGTCATCAAAATACATAATTAATTAATTAATCCATTATCCAAATTAGATATAAAGAAACATTTTAAAGAGCCTACTTACATAAATCCCAAGTTCCAAATATTAAGTAATGATATACCAAATAATGTTAAAAAAGGGGCATGATATAGTGCAAAAGATATAAATATATATATATATATATATATATATATATATATATATATATATATATATATATATTATAATGTCAAATACACTATCTATGTAATGCTTTCAATTTTAACAAGCTTTTTATAGAAATCATTTCATTCAAGCCTGGTGGTGAATTTATACAAGTTTAAGTTGCCATAAAATTTTTTTCTTCCAACTTAAGGCCAACTGACCCTCCAGTGTCATAAACACAATCAATGATAACAAACTGAAAATTGTGACCAGGGTTATGCATGACATGCCTAGCCAAAGTGTTACAAGAGTTCTGTTTATGAATGGCATAAATATGTTCATGCACTCGATTTTTAAAACATCTATCAGTTTTGCCCACGTAAAATGATGTACAAAGGGCACATAATCCTAAATAAATAACCCCTTTAGAGTTACAGTTAAATTTGTTTCTGATATAAATCTTATGCTTACGTATCATAATAGAACTAACAGTTTTAATATATTTGCACCAGGAACAGCATTCACATTTATACATTCCACAATGTGGTTTGTGAATGTATGTGCTTCCTTGTTCCAGAATTTCTTTCAAATTCAAACCACGTCTATAGGTGAATTTCGGTTCCGGTGCCATGATTTTATTGATATCCCCATCATTAAGCAAGAAAGACCAATTTTTCTTAAAAATATGTTTCAGACTTCCTACATCTTGGGAAAAGATAGTAATAAAATTAGAAAGTGAAATTTCAGAACCAATGTTTTCTCTCTCTGATGATGTACATTCTGCTAGGTGTTCAACATTGGGTTCCATACTATAAATGGATTTATTAACAGATAAAAGAGGAGCAAAGTCACCATTAGATCTTTTAGTGGTGACTTCCTGAATCAACCCATTTAATAAATTCACTGGGTATTTCCTTTTACTGAACATTTCCCTCAAGTTTTCACATTCTTCATAGAATTCTAGATCTAAACTCGTCATTCTGGATGCCCGTACGAGTTGCCCCTTTACAATACCCCTCATTTGATGGTAGGGGTGGAAACTCGAAAAATGCAGGAAGGAATTTGAATATGTTGATTTCCTAAACATTTTTGATGTTATACAATTAGAATTCAAATCCTTCCTTAAACAGACATCCAGAAAGGAAATGCTCTCCTTATTAATTTCCCAGGTAAATCTAAGGAAATTGGTATTCATTTCAACAGATTCAACCAATGTTCTAGCTGAAAATGTGTCACCTCTCCACAAGATAAAAATGTCATCCAAATACCTGGTGTACCAAACTGCATTTTGGATGAACAAAGGATTAGTGAATAAAAATTGGTTCTCCCAAGAGGCCATTACAACAATGGCGAAGGTAGCCCCACACGGTGAACCCATCGCCACTCCAGTTTTTTGTAAATAAATTTTATTATTAAAAAGGAAATAGTTATTTTTCAACACAACATCTAGCAAGTATATGATATTCTCTATTTCTTGAAAATCGACATGTTTGTTCATTAAAAAGTCCCTAACCCATTCACACCCGATGCCGTGGGGTATCGAAGTGTATAAATCACAAACATCAATGGTTAAAAAGTTATTACAACTATCAAAAGGTATTCCATTTATAGCTTTCAAAAAAGCCCATGAGTCCTTACATATTTGGTGTTCACTTTTGAGGACTGCTTGAAGTTTGGTATCAATACATTTTGCACAGCCGAAGGTAATTGACTGACGACCATCTATGATGGGTCGGAAAGGTGGTTTTTGAATGTTTTTATGAATTTTAGGTAAACCAAACATGCATGGAGTTATAGGGAAAGATATTTCCAAATATCTAAAAGTGTCCATATCAATACAACCGTCAATGAATAAATCCCTAATGAAGCCAGATACCTTACGTATTGCCCCATTCATTTCATTCAATGACACTTCCAAATAAGAATCACTCTCCAATAATTCAGCCATGTTTGTTAAATAATCGTCCCTATCCAGGAAAACCAAACCCCCACCCTTGTCCAGTTTCATTATCCTGACGTCAGCAAATTTAAGGCTTCCCAAAGCATCTTTTTCATCTTTTGTCAAATTTACATCTCTAAGGTTAAAAGGTGCTTCTGCCAGATTCCTGATGTCATTTTCACAAACTTTCTCGAACAAAGCGAGGGTAGCATGTAGTATAGGATTAAATACACTTGCTATTCTTAAATCAATATTAGGGTTAGTGTTGCTCTGATTACTAAATAGTGAGTTCAAGTTTAATTTTCTAACAAAAATTTTTAAATCCACTAAAGTCTTTTCTACCTTGAATTGGGTAGAAGGGACAAAAGTCAACCCCTTGGCTAGGGCATCAATTAATACTGTCTCAGGCGTGAAAGAAGAATAATTAAATATTTTAAAATCTCCTGTAGAATTGAATAAAATAGAAGGTGTATTTCTTAACTCCAGGGGGAACCCAAAATTTAACGTTTCCTCCTGTTGTTGTTCTTCTTCTTCCACTGTCCCTGTTTCCTGTTCTGATGTTGTTGTTCCCCCTGAATGAACTTCGGGGAAACATGAAAACCCCCCTCCCCCTCAAAAGAATCATTATGCTGGTTATTGGGGGGTGGTTTTCCTGTTTTACTGGCAATGCGCTCGCTCCTCCTAACAACTGGAGTGTAATTATTGTTGGAATTGGGGTAATTGTTAGTACCTTCATTTGAGTTGTCATGAAAAATAGCATTGCTAGAGCTGGTGCTAGGCTTATTGTTCCCAACTGGTGGTGGCGGTGGACAGGGGGAACCCTTCTCATAAGCTTCTTGATCCCTCTTCAATTTCTTTATCTTATTTTCCTGTATCTTCCCTAAAATATTTTCCATACTTCAAATCTAGCATTATGGACAGTTGGACTACCTTTGTTTCTCCTGCCAGCCTTGTTGACTTGGGCCTCCTGAGGCAGTGTAGCAACTGCCTCATGTATACTGACAACTTCCTTCTAATACGATATTGTCTCCAAAACAGATGAAAAAACAAATACCATGGCCGGACTGCAGAGAAATGTTTTAAAATACTTTAATTAAAACGCTTGAAAATAAAAATAATGTTTTTCGTCCTGTTTACATACAGGACTTCTTCAGAAAGCTCACACAGTTGAAAATTTTCAAAGTGTAGTATTTATACAATGTTTCTAAAAAGCGCGTAAAATATTTTATTAATGCTTATCTTCTTAAAGATATATATGTACATACATACTGACAAAAAGAGAGAGAGACTGGACAACTTCATTTTACGCTGACAACTTTACAAATCCCTATATATATATATATATATATATATATATATATATATATATATATATATTCTTTCTAGATAGGGAAAAATTACAATGTAACCAGCATTCAGATGCCTATGATTTAATATTTCCAGTATTTTGAGGGTGTAAAATACACGAAAAATTGAATATTTAAATAAATTTATGTGCAAATGTATGTGTAGATCTGTATGTATAGTGCATGTCGAAAGGTGTGATGGATCTGTTAAAATGTATATATGTGTTAAATGTACACATACAACATGTGTTTTATGTTATGTATACACATATACACACACACTCACACACCCACACAGACACACACTCACACACGCACACACACACACACACACACACACACACACACACACACACACACACACACACACATACACATGCACACACCCACACAAGCGCGACCTCCACCTCACCTTATGCACAATATAAAATATAAAATATAAAAGATAAAATATGCAAATATAAATATAAATAGATATATAAGAAATAAAATAAATTGTAATTATAAATACATGTTTGATCTTTATAATATATAAAAATGTATATTTTATATTTTATGAAATGTGAAATGTAAGTTATTAAGTAATAAAATTATAAATGTTATATAATAATTATGATGTGCGATAAAAATACGCTGATTGTGCCTTTGAATATTTGATTGTGCACAATCTTAACTTGCATTTCGATGAACCTTATAAAATACTTAAAGATTCTGTACTGACATTTCATCAAATATCTAACATTCAATGTTTAATAATACATTGAAATGAAAACTTTATATATATATATATATATATATATATATATATATATATATATATATATATATATGTGTGTGTGTGTTAATAAATTAAATAAAAATACATAAATTTAATAAATTTAATATTGATATAGATATTACTATCCATAATTTAATGAATTAATAATTCAATAATTCCATAAATTTTATATTTTATAAAATATTTATGTAAAAAAATTATGTAAAAAAATATTATTATTATATGAAAAATTGTATTTTATTGTTATTGAAAAGCACTTTATGTGTTATGGCCTATCTTTCCTAAACTTTTCAACCTCAACAGACACATTATTGAACATTTATCATTTAAACCTGGGTTCACAAAAGCATTCAATCTAAGTTGCTAAATCAATTCCATTTTCTCCAATAATAAGGTTGATGGCCCTACTCTATCATCTTGTTGGATTTGTTGAATTATCTTAAATCTGAATTTATGTTGTGGATGCATTATAATATGCATTGCCGAAGCATTGTCCTCCCTTTTATGTGTTATACTTCTTAGGTGTTCAGATATTCTGTCCCTTAATCTTCTATCTGTTTTACCTATATAAAAGGAGGGACATGCTTGGCACTTTGCAACATAAACTACTCCTCTGGTATTGCAATTGAAGCTGCCCTTTAACCGAATCGTGTAGGAATTGATGACTATGTTGATACCTTCATCTATTATATAACAATAGGGACAGCAACCACATTGTTTCATACCTATATTTCTATTAATACATTTTCTTTTTCTTTGAAAAATTTCCTTATAACTAATACCCTTTCTCCAAATCACCTTTGGTATGAAATTGAAAATGGTACTTAGATCCATTTCATCTTTTAATAAGGACCAATTTTTAAAGATGATTTCTTTTATATCCAAATAGTTGGATGAAAAACTCATAATACATGCTGAGTTGAATTCAGTTTGAAAGGGTGCGTTTGCAACCTGATCAACATCCAACTCACTTATCTCAACCTCTTTATTGAAGGAATCTACCTTAGTATTAAGTATTGGTTCATAAATACCATTCTTTCTTTTTAATGTTACTTCTTGGATTAGATCATCTATCAATTGGATAGGATAAGCTCTATTGAGAAACATTTCCTTTAAGACCATGCATTCTTTTTGAAAATTCTCATCAATGGATATCATTCTTGCAGCCCTTACTAACTGGCCTTTTAAAACCGAATGTTTTTGGTGGAATGGGTGGGCACTAGAAAAATGTAAAAAATTATTTGAATATGTTGGCTTCCTATATAATACAGCTTCATAACACTTATCAACATTATTTTTTGATACCTCAACATCCAGAAAGACCATAACATTATCATTGGACAAATGGGACAATTCTAAAAATTCAGTTGTATTATTCATCATATGAATCAATTCTGTTGCTTCACTTGACGACCCTTCTATAATCATAAAATGTCGTCGATAAATCTATCATAAAATTTAGCAATATCTTTGAACAATCTATTTATAAAAATATATGTGGTCTCCCAATGTGCCAACACCATGTTGGCATAACTGGAGCCACATGGTGAACCCATTGCCACTCCTTCTCTCTGTTTATAGTATTGTTTGTTGAATAGTATGAAGTTGTAAGACAAAATTATATCCAACAACTCCTGAACCAGGGTTATCTCTGCCTGGGGTGCATTCAGTTTACCCATTCTAGAGATTACCCATTCAATACCTGTTTGTTGGGGGATACAAGTGTATAAGTCCTTTATGTCCATTGTTATGAAATTATACTGTTGTGAATAAGAAAAATTGTTCAAACTGGCTAAAAAGGCCCAAGAATCCTTTAGAATCCATGATTATTGTATTACATATTTCTTCAAAATTGAAACTACAAGTTTTGCACATGCATAAGTTGACGAATTTCTACCATCGACTATAGGTCTGAATGGTGGATTATGAAGACTCTTATGTATTTTAGGCACTCCAAATATATATGGTGTTCGAGGGACCAAAATTGTTAGATAATTAAAAGTGTGCAAGTCTATTCTAGTCTCTATGAACAATTCATTGAGAAATCCCTTTATGAACTGGTTCGCTTTATTGTATTCATTAAGCGATGCTTTTACATACGCATCGCTTTCCAATATGTTCATGATGCAACTTTCATAATCCGGTAAATCCATGAAGACCAGGCCTCCACCCTTATCAGGATTTATGATCCTGATATTGGCGGACATTAAAGCTTCAAGGTCTTCCCTTTCTTCCCAGACTAAGTTATTAATACCATTAAGCTTACCCTTACCTAACCTCCTTAAATCCAATTCACAAACCTTCTCAAAAATAAAAAGAGCATTTTGTAAGGGAGGAGTATAAACACTAGGTACTCTAAACCCAGAATTTTGTGGTACTTGATTTCCCAATAACATTTTCAAATTTAATTTTCTAACAAAAAGTTTCAAATCACAAATTGTTTTAGCTAAATCCATCTTAGATGATGGGACAAAGGTTAGACCCTTTGATAGGGTTTCTGCCATATGATTTGAGACCTGAAAAGAAGAATAGTTATATATACTGAAATCCCCTTTTCGATTTTTTACCAATACGGGGACCAAGTATTGGTTTAATTCTTTGGTCATCTCCTGTTGTTTTGGTTCTTCCTCTTGTTCCATTGTTTCTTCTGATTGGGTTTCTGAAAACCCTGATTATTGTTCGATTTAGCTGTATTGCTTAAAGGCCCTGTTTCTGGATTGTTCCATTCCTTTAGTCTTTCACTTCGTCTTACTTGGTCATTAGCCGATTGGTCATTATTTGTTTGTTGTTGACAAAAGTCAGAAGATTGATCTTGATTGCTAGCCAATGGAATGTTGTGCCTAGTATTTATCTCCTGATTGTTGAAACTAGTCTGATTTACCATAGGCCTCAATCTTGTCTGTGATGTTGGAGGTGGAGGATATGCTCTACCTTCATTATATTGCATCCTATCCCTGTCCAATTTTTTTAATTTTTGTATACCTCATCTTCTCAATGTGTTTTTCAATACTTTGAAAACACCTTAAATAGTCATATTTGTATCGACTAAAATCATTATGGTGTCTTATAGTGCAATCTATATATTCGATATTTTCTCCCAGTTCTTTGGCTTGTATGGTATAATGTTTCATCATAAGTTCCATCAACTGTATGCCTTGTTGATTAAAGACCTTTATAAGGTCTTTATGAAATTCAGAACCAGTGACCAAACCAGTAGGATAACGCCAAGTTCTTAAACCTTTAGGAACTATGTCTGCTTTTATACATTCTTGAAAGTACTCTATCTCAAGATTAAGTTTCTTGTATTTTAGCATACTGCTATCCAAATTATCCAATAGATTGGCCAAAAGTGGGCTATCATTCTGTTCCATTCCTGCCTCACTATTTGAATGTCCCGATGTATTTAAGCCCACTGGTGTTATTAACCAATCTTTTAAGTTTGGAATTTGTGTTCCTATAGGTGATATATTAGTGTTCATTTGATTTTGTGTACCCATTCTCTCTGTCACTGGTATGTTGTTCTCCACATTTATATTTGCTTCATTTCGTGGAGAGGTCATACTGTTGTTATTATCATTGACATTTGATATTGAAGATGTCGCCACACATGGTATCTGTAACCCTTGCCCTATATTAGGCGTATTGACAACATTAAAAGGAGCATTAAAAGCATTGAGAGCAGTAGCCCCCATTAGAGTACCTGTCTGTATTATGTGTCCTTGATTTCCAAACAAGTTCCCCTGCGATTGTGTTGGTTGTTGAGTCTCCAATACACCCCTACGATCTCGCTGACCGTTTGGAATGTAAGAAATTGCGTCCAGTCTCTCGTTCATTGTCTCTACCTTCTGAGACAATAGAGCTATGAGTTGCGTTAATTTGTTCATTCCATCATTTTTGGCTTCCATTTCTGTAGCTCTTAAAATTTCCGGCGTTCCCTGCAAAGTGTCCTCGGCCATGTTCACTCAAACAAACTTCAAAAATGATATTGTCTCCAAACAGATGAAAAAACAAATACCACGGCCAGACTGCAGAGAAACGTTTTAAAATACTTTAATTTAAACGCTTGAAAATAAAAAATAACATTTTTCATCCTGTTTACATACAGGACTTCTTCAGAAAGCTCACACGGTTGAAAATTTTCAAAGTGTAGTATTTATACAATGTTTCTAAAAAGCGTGCGAAATTTTTTATTAATGCTTATCTTCTTAAAGAGATATATGTACATACATACTGACAAAAAGAGAGAGAGACTGGACAACTTCATTTTATGCTGACAACTTTACAAATCCCTTTATATATATATATATATATATATATATATATATATATATATATATATATATATATATATATATATATATATATATTCTTTCTAGATAGGGAAAAATTACAACGTAACCAGCATTCAGATGCCTATGATTTAATATTTCCAATATTTTGAGGGTGTAAAATACACGAAAAATTGAATATTTAAATAAATTTATGTGCAAATGTATGTGTAGATCTGTATGTATTGTGCATGTCGAAAGGTGTGATGGATCTGTTAAAATTTATATATATGTTAAATGTACACATACAACATGTGTTTTATGTTATGTATGCACATATACACACACACACACACACACACACACACACACACACACACACACACACACACACACACACACACACACATATACATGCACTCACCCACACAAGCGCGACCTCCACCTCACCTTATGCACAATATAAAATATAAAATATAAAAGATAAAATATGTAAATATAAATATAAATAGATATATAAGAAATAAAATAAATTGTAATTATAAATACATGTTTGATCTTTATAATATATAAAAATGTATATTTTAGATTTTATGAAATGTGAAATGCAAGTTATTAAGTAATAAAATTATAAATGTTATATAATAATTATGATGTGCGATTCGCGCGCTTTTTAGAAACATTGTATAAATACCACACTTTGAAAATTTTCAACTGTGTGAGCTTTCTGAAGAAGTCCTGTATGTAAACAGGACGAAAAACGTTATTTTTATTTTCAAGCGTTTAAAAAAAAAAAAAAAAAAAAAAAAAACCTTCTTCTAATAACTCACTCTAGTACAGTGTGAGAGAGATGTATCTGCATGAAGAATCTCAAATCCTTCCTCTCTCGCACTTGAAACAGTAACACTGAAGAGGTTGTAAACTCACTCATCATACTCGTCCACATAGTACCACTACTTACACTCATAGTATGCATCCAACACATAAATCAACATACATGAAAGTTCTCTCAAAAAAATTACTAAAACACCAGAGATCACCAAAACAAAAGACTGCTATAACTAACACAGTTCCCACAGCACCCAAGACGCATAGCACCAGTGTCTCACCTACCAAGCCCTTAAGGGGTAACACTCAAAAATCAAATGTTCTTGTCATTAAAGACTCCATAGTGAGACACATGTATGTCCCACTCACCAGGTTAGATAAGGAGAAAGTCACAGTCATCTGGCTGTCCAGTGTCAGGTTTCATCATATGATGTATGCACTCAGGGATCTTGGCAACAAGTACCACTATGACTCTGTTATGTTGGAGTGAGCGACCTGAGATGTACCTCACTAGACTATATGAAGAGAGACATGATTGAGCTCTCTGAGTATGTGTCCCAGGCAGGTATGTCCCTAGCCTTAAGCAGCATATAACCCTCACCTAGAATGATGCCACAGTATAAGCAAAAAAATTATCAATTTCAATAATTGGCTTAGTTTTTGGTGTCATTCAAAGGGGATCCAGTTTCTGTCAGCCTGGGATAACAAGATCAACAAACCTCCTTGCTTTGCCAGAGATGGTAGGCACCTGGTACCTCTAGGCTTTTAGCTGCTGGCAAAGGTTCTTACCTCCCCTGCCCCATAGTGCCTTTTTGAGACAAGGTCTCAAAAACAAAATTGCCAATGTGAAAATTGCCAGTCATAACAAAATAGGGGTTATGCTGTGAAACACTGACAGCTTAAACCAAAACCTGCACATCCTGGAAGCACTTCTATCATTGGATGATGGAGATGTCTGTGCAGTCACCGAAACCTGGTTCAAGACCTCAGAAAGTACCCTGGCCTTGCAAGGCTACAATGCCTTCAACACCTTCAGACCACAAAATGAATATGTGAGGACCAAAGGAGGCAGTGTTTCTATTTATATTAGAGATAAATTCACATCCCAACTAATTAAACTGGACAACTCCATGGAGTTACTCCAAGTTCAGATTACTGTGAGTAAGACCCCCATTCAAGACATAGCTAGTTATAGAACCCCCTCCATGGATTATGATGCACACAAGGCCTACTTGACCAAACTGGAGTTAATCCAAATATTGCCAATCATTCTGGTCATGCGGGATTTCAGTTATTCCACCATCAACTGGGAAACCTACTCTAGCCCTAACTCACTAGCACAAAATTCCTTGACTTTGTTAACTCAAATGCCCTGGAACAAATTGTTCAAACCCCAGCAAGAGAAATAAACATTCAACAAGCAACAAAATCGAAACTAAAGAAGAATGATGAGCCGAACAGGAGAAAGCGCTCCTATAAACAAACCACTTTATTCACGATAATCCAAACAAACAGTCTTTAAGTGTGCAAGATAAACATACACTTTTCGTCGCCTTAAATTACTGCAACTTCCTCAGAAGACAAGTTACTATTGTTGGTGGTACGTTTAAATAGTAAATGCAGTAGGTAATTATGGACTGGTTAATTAATTATTGAATTACAACCAGTTCTCATCACTAGTAATCAATTGAATTTTAAAACAAAATCATTTCATAAAGGTCTGAAATAAACCATTAAAAAACGATGTTTAAAAACTTTAAAAACAAGAATGTAAGTTTTACATACATAATGTTAATCTTTTACGTCCAGCTACCAAGGGGAATCAATAATTTCAAGCACTTACAATGGTAATAACACATGAGGGCAAGTTAAAACAAGTAAAGAAGGTACATGATTTTTTTAAAAGTCCGCTAAATACTGGCTTAAATTAATTCAAACGGCTATACTCAAAGTCAGTCATGCCAGCATAAATACACCTATTTATTAAAGTGACTAAGAGAATACAATAAAGAATACAACAATGGTACCAAAAAGTAAATATTTACATTCTTAGTTGTAAGAATATATTATGTAAAAAAATGTTATAATAAATCAATACTGTAAAGTGTTTAAATTATATACAGAAATAAATTCACCATGTTATAAACCATTTAAAATTAATATAACAGTGGATATAAAATAGATATACAATAAAGTATACCAATAATTAATAATTAATATGTTTTTATACATTAATGAAAAACTAAATATTTTTGACAGCAAACTATTTAAAATTCGTAAATTACAACTAGAAATTGCCTACTTTCGTGAATGCATAAGGTTGAAGAAAGTACCTAAAGGCCTTAGGCATTGGCAATTTCCTTCGGGGCTAATAGAAGGTACTCAATTCCATGCTGCTCTTATAACACTTTTTGATAGGCATGGTCTTGAATTGTTAGAACTGTTTTGCACTTTTTATCAAGAAATGGTGGACAATGTATTAAGTGAATTAGAAGCAATTGACAATTCTATCAAAAATGACACTAATTTTAATAGATACCAGTACGAATACGACCGTTGTTTTCTGAGTATTGATGACCATGTGAAAAAGATGAACAGTACTAAAATAAAGAAAATCAATAGAGACTTAAAAGAATATGGGGAAGGAAACCCTCCCGACCTGTTAACATGTTGGCCAACGAACAAGACATTGTGTCAGAAACCGAGACCCATGCTGGGCAAAGAATAAGCCCAGATGTACAACAGACTGAATCTCATGTACCACTCCCACCTCAACCTAGTTTACCCTCTAATAATGACAATGACGTTAGAAGGAGTGAAAGACTGGCCCAACTAAGAAACACCACAAATGAAAATAATTCTGACAGACCAAACCAACACAATAATAACTGTACAAGGTTTGGGAATCAAAATTTTCGAGGTCCAGCCTCGAAGTCCAATTATCAGAACAAGAGGAACCAGAAGAACAAGAGGAGGAAGTGGTAGTAAATGATGACACTATCCTGACACTTGGACATTACCAACAAAAGTGTACAGTTATAACAAATGTAGAGGCGGACTTTAAAATATATAATTATACAAGTCTAGACATATGTGAAGAAACTGTGGCCCTACTGAGTAAAGGTTATACTTTTGTTCCTAGTACAACATTTAATGTCGCTCACACTTTGATAGATTTAAAGCTTTTTACAAGGAAATTAAACTTATTATTTTTGATGGGAGAGAATCTTAATGAAAGATCTGACTTCCTTGTTTCAAGTGAGTATAACCCCCCCTTCATCCCTCATTACTTCTATTTGAAAAAATTATGGAAGTAGACTTAAGGAACCTGAAGGAATCTAAAAATAGATATAAGTATAACTTGACAAAAGAAGAAAGGGACTTATTAAATCTTTTAAAACAGGCTCCAATTCGGGTTATGAAGCCCGATAAGGGTGGGGGATTAACGATAATGTTTAGCAGTGATTATGAGGATAAAATGTCAGCAATCCTAGAAAGTAATACTTATACAAAATCATCTTTGAATGAAATGAATATCGCGGCCAATAGAATTAAATCACTTTTTGAAGAATTATTTATCGAAAGAAGGATAGATAATGACTTATATAATTTTTTACAACAAGCACATGTTAGGACACCCGTCCTGTTTGGTATCCCTAAGGTACATAAAAACCTGGAAGATCCACCTATGAGACCATTGGTCGACGGAAGAGGGAGTATGACTTATACTTGTGCTAAAGTGATAGATAAGATACTTCAGAAGTACATAAAGTTAGAGAAACAGATTTCAAAGGACTCGTGGTCATTCCTTAGATCTATTAATAACTTACAGTTTTCAACTACGGGATTGTTTGTTACAGTGGATGTTAAGGACCTATACTCCTGTATTCCTCATAATAAGGCAATTGAATGGGTAAGTGACATGATGAGACTGCTAGGTGCACCCATTGACGAAATTCAGCTTATAGGAGAACTGATTGACACAGTTCTTTCCTATAACTTTATTTTGTTTAACAAAGATATTTACCACCAAAAGATCGGGGTCGCCATGGGGTCCCCATGTGGTGCCAGCATTGCAAACTTGGTAATAGCACGATGGGAAAGGTCTACTGTGCTAGAGAATGAAATGTTTAAAGATAAAATTATTTTCTATACGAGATTCCTTGACGATATTTTTATGATAGTTGATGGACAATTAGGAGGCATAGATGAGCTTATGTCTACCTTTAACCATAGCACTGACTTCCTAGAATTCACATCAAATTATAGTAGAGATAATATTAATTACTTGGATGTCAACATAAAAAAAGACTATATGAATGGGAGATACGTAGCTACTATATATAGAAAGGAGACTTACTCTAACACATTTCTTCATTTCTCCAGTAGTCACCCATTATCCCAGAAAAAAGCAGTAGTAAAGGGTCAACTTGTTAGAGCGGCAAGGATGACCACAGATGATACTGACTTTCTAGATGAATGCAATCTTCTTGAAAAGTTTTTCCTACAGAGGGGTTACCCTGTGGAATTTATTGTTAATATATTTACTGAAGTTAAGAATAAACGGTGGGAAGGTATTTATTCTCCAATATTAGGTACAATGTCAATAGAAAGTAATGAACCAGTCCAAATGGTAAGGAAAGAAACAAGATTGGCCCTTACTTATAGTTTCATTACTTGTTTTAATTTGGACGTATTTGACATTAATAATATTTTAAATAAGAATTGGCACCTCTTGGTTTCAGATAGCAGTTTCAGGGACCTACTACCAGATAAACCTAAATTAGTTTATAGGAGAAGCCAGAATTTTAAGGAAATTTTACAATGTAAGAGGCCTAATTTTAAACCTAATGGAGGCATGTCCAAATGCAACATGTGCAACTATTGTAAATTTGTTGAAGAAGGCAACACTTTTAAAATAAGGAATCAAATTTATAAAATAAGAGAAAAATTCAATTGTAGTAGTCGCCAAGTGGTATACATGGCAAAGTGTGAAAAGTGTACAGCCTTCTACATAGGGAAAACAGATAGGAAACTACATGAGAGAATATATGAACATATTTACAGTATCAATAGAATTAAATTGGATAATGCCCTGGCTAGACACTGTCATCTGAATGAAGGCCACGCTTTTAAATTTAAGATCATCGACCAAGTAACACCTGACCGTAGATGCCCCTATGAACCATTAAAACTTGAACAGAAAGAATTAATTTGGCAACTTACAACAAATGCCAACCAACCCCCCGGTATCAATGAGATGTCATCTATCAAGTGTATTTTAAGATTAAAAAATTTGGAAAGATAACACCAACATGCTGATATACACAAATAGTGAGTATATGTATTAGTTTTAAGCATATATACTAATTGAACTACATACATTAAAAAATATAATGGTTAAAATATACCTGGATACTACACTTCATAACAGTAATTTAACACTATGATGTATCAATACATCATATGGCACCACACCATAGTATTCTATCCATTATAGACTAATAACTATAGTACATAAATGAGGATAGTTATTTATGAGGGATACTCATTCATTATTTCTTAAATATAATATTTTAATCAATTTATTTATTTATATTAATACACATATTTTTAATATATTTTTTAATCTATTTTTAATAAATTCTTGTTCCATTTATTAAACTCGCTATTTGTGTACACTAACATGGATGGATGAAGAGTACACTATATTTATCATATATTTATATTTATTATATTTATCATTATATTTATCATTATTAATACATTATTATTATTAATACATTTATATTTTAATATTAAAACATATTAATTATTAATTATTGGTATACTTTATTGTATATCTATTTTATATCCACTGTTATATTAATTTTAAATGGTTTATAACGTGGTGAATTTATTTCTGTATATAATTTAAACACTTTACAGTATTGATTTATTATAACATTCTTTTACATAATATATTCTTACAACTAAGAATGTAAATATTTACTTTTTGGTACCATTGTTGTATTCTTTATTGTATTCTCTTAGTCACTTTAATAAATAGGTGTATTTATGCTGGCATGACTGACTTTGAGTATAGCCGTTTGAATTAATTTAAGCAAGTATTTAGCGGACTTTTAAAAAAATCATGTACCTTCTTTACTTGTTTTAACTTGCCCTCATGTGTTATTACCATTGTAAGTGCTTGAAATTATTGATTCCCCTTGGTAGCTGGACGTAAAAGATTAACATTATGTATGTAAAACTTACACATTCTTGTTTTTAAAGTTTTTAAACATCGTTTTTTAATGGTTTATTTCAGACCTTTATTAAATGATTTTGTTTTAAAATTCAATTGATTACTAGTGATGAGAACTGGTTGTAATTCAATAATTAATTAACCAGTCCATAATTACCTACTGCATTTACTATTTAAACGTACCACCAACAATAGTAAATTGTCTTCTGAGGAAGTTGCAGTAATTTAAAAGTGTATGTTTATCTTGCACACTTAAAGACTGTTTGTTTGTATTATCGTGAATAAAGTGGTTTGTTTATAGGAGCGCTTTCTCCTGTTCGGCTCAAGAGAAATAAACATACTAGATCTAGTCTTCTCTAACATGACAAACAAATGCATCACCGCAACTGTCAGACTCTCATTAGTTAAATCTAACCACAAATCAGTTGCCTTTAAACTGGCACTAACACAAGAACTCACAAAGGGTGAAGTCAGACTAAAAAAACTTCATCAAAGCAAACTATACCCTCCAAAGCCAAGGTATAAATGCATTCCAAGCCCCATCACCAGCTGGAAGCAGTAACTGCACTAAAGCTTACACTAAAGACCTGTACAATCACTTGTATAAGTGTATAGAGTCAGCTGATCCAGAGAAAAGCAAAGCCAGAGCCCCAAGTAAAAAAAAGCCTCCCTGGTATACAACAAATGCCAAAAGTTGCTGTCTAAGAAAACTAAGGTGAGACCCCAACAATGGAAAAGCAACCTCCTCAGCCTCAACAGGCAAACAAGACAACATGTCAAATCCTCTAAGGGTAATTTTAAGAAAAACTTAGCAATCACAGCCAGGGATAACCATAAGGCCTTTTACATGTATGTGCTTAGCCTAAAAGGTAGGACCCAAGCATGTGCCGAACTAGTGACTAACGGTATCACTCACACTGATCCCACAGAGATAGCAAACCTGCTATCAGACAGATTTACTGAATATTTCACTCCCTTTTCCCTCCAAACCTATCACAAACCTTGTCCTCAACTTTCCCCCCACCCTACATATCTGAAGCGCAGGTCATTAAAGCCTTGTCTAAGGCCTCTATGGAACAGATGGCATCCCAGGCTGTCTTCTAAACAAACTAAAACATGAATCACCATTAAGTACCCAATTCAGTCACAGCCTAACCACAGTCTTTGTTCCTGTTGAATAGAGAATAGCAACAGTTATTTCTCACCACAAAGGTGGCTTAGCAACCGACCCAGGGAATTATAGACCCATAAGTCTGACCAGCCTCATCTGTAACGTTATGGACCTCATAAGTAAAGACACATGTGACCTCCAAATCCTGGATCCAACCCAATTTGGCTTAATAAAGGGCAGAGCATGCCTGTTAAGCCTAGTGGATTTTTTTGAAAATGTGACCAGGGCCATTGACGAATGCAGATCTGTGCACACAGCATACCTTGACTTGGCAAAGACATTTAGCACAATTCTAAACTCAGGCACTAATGATAAACTTAGCAAACTGAATGTAAACCCCTTTGTTGTAAGATGGGTTGCCAACAGGCTCACAAACCAGTCACACACTATCAAAGTGTGTGACTCCACATCAACCAGCAGACCTGCCACCAGGGGGTACCACAAGGGTCAATGCTGGGCCCCCTACTGCTTGGTATATACTTCTGAGAAGTTCAGGCCAAAACTATGGGGCTGTGGCTGACCATGTTTGCAGATGACTGCAAACTGGGTGCAATTATTGAATCCCCAAATGATGTCAATATACTTCAGGAGGGTCTTACACAGACCGACTGGTGTCTTAGTCACAGTCTAAAACTGAATGTAAATAAATGCATTATCATTGCATTTTGTAAAAACAATGTTCCTTCACACAACTAAATTAACAACAATACCCTATGTACCTATGAAGTGCTAAGAGATCTGGGAGCACAAGTAGACTGTGACCTTAACTTTGACCACCATTTGTCTACAGTAATAAGGAAGGCTTTCTACGTAGCACACTTGATTAGCAAAGGCATTGTCTCTAGAGCAAAGGAGGTTATAACCCCTCTATACTCATCACTAATCAGGCCCATAATTGAGTATAACACCCTTTTTGGCATGTACCATACAAAGCACCTGCAGCAATTGGAGAGAACTCAGAGGTTTGTAACTAAGAAGATCAAGGTACTCCAGCACGTACCCTACACAGACTGACTAAAATCCCAGTCACTATACTCTGTATTTTACAGACGTTTTAGGGGAGACTAATGCCTGGCTTACCGAGCAACCTCTGACCAAAATCTAATGGATTTGCTGCATATCCAGGACTAGAGCTATCCATTCCAGGGACCACAATATGGCCTGCAACTTGAATAGGACATGCTGGAGTGACAGATTTGTCTCCCAATGACTGTTGTGTCTTTGGAATAGGCTACCAATTCATGTGAAGCAGAGTAACCTCTCTGACACTGTTCAAAAGGAACTCAGACGAGTGGATGGGGCACCATAAATTCTTACAAGGGATAGTGCTCACAATCCTCCTGGACATGAGCAGTCATTACTAAATATAATCCTGGATATTGACTAGAGTATCTATGGTATTATATTGGAATGAAATGGCTAGACTTGAAACGACCTTTGTGTCAATAGCCTAGTAACATTCTATAATATATGATCTTATAAAGCTAATTGAAAAATGTCCAACTAGAGGCTCTAATATCTATGATCTGGTCCTTATGAAACTGGCTCTACCTGTACGCCACAATGCATCTCTACATCCCAGGTTAAATGTGACCAAAAATCAGTCTTTTTCTTTGTCAGGCCTATCAGTACTGCCATTACTAACTTGGGCCACCTTTAGAAACTTCTCCAGAGAAACCTACTTCAGCTTCTAAAAGACCTATGCAAAATTCCCAAACAAATCTCCCAAAAATGAGAGTACTTCTGTATTTACCTACTACTACTACCAGCACCTAAACAGCTGCATAAGAAAGTTGCAGCCCATCTGCCTTAAATATAATGATTCAGAAATAATCCTCTCTGGTTGATCACTAACAACAATAAACTATGGACAAAAACAGAAAATAATGAAAAATTTGTAAGAAATCCCTATCCCCTACCAACAGATCACACTGAAATTTGCCAGCAAGAAACATAAGACCACTATTAGAAACTGGAAAGCAGAGCACTGCATTCTGGTTATTCCATGTACCAAAGGAAACTGCAAATCACGTTTCAGTTATGTTAGGAAAATAAGGAATAATGTTCAATAATGCACTTAGCTCATAAATAATAATATTATACATTCTGAAACCAAGGGCATAGCCTATATATCAGCAGAAAAATGTAGTGCTAACTTTATCCCACCTAGCATTCTTGCCTGCATTATCTTTGATAATTTATTTTTTCTGCTTTGGAACAAGTGTTATAACCTTTGTCAAAGGCTAAATCTAATGCCTGGATGGGACCAGACTTCATACTAGGCAACATTTTATCATCAGTGTCAAATATGAGCTATCTGAGCCTGTACTTAAACTGTTCAACCTCAGTCTGTCCACAGGGTGTTTGTGCCTGATGTTTGACAAAGAGTCTCTGTGACTCCACTACACAAGCATGATTCTTCTTCTAAACTGGTTAATTATAGGTCCATGAGCCTACCCAACCTTATATGCAAAGCAATGGACTGTAACATAGCAGAACTCATTTATGCAGACATAGGCAGTGTAAATGATCTAGACCCTAGCCAGTTTGGCTTTGTAAAGAGCAGGTACTGTCTCCTCAAACTAGTAAGTTCATTTAAAAAGTTTAAAGAGGCTGTGGATAGTGGTCACTCTATGCGTGCAGCTTATTTTGATCTCACCAGTGCTTTTGACACAATCCACATATGAAGATTATTAAAAAAATAAACAAATTTAATTTAAACCTTTATGCTTTCAATAATACTAAATAGATCCAGCAAGGTTAGGAATATGCACATACCTGGACACTAACAAAAGTTTCAAGCTAAGAGCAAAAAAGTGCAGTTGCATTTGCCAACAAATCTACTCACTCTTCATAAGTTATAAATGGCACTCCTCTTCAAACAGATATAGTTAAAAGGGACCTGGATATTTATGTGCATAACTACCTCTCATTCAATCATCACAGTTCCATCATTGCCAGGAATTTATTCTAAGATGCCTAGTTCATTTGCAAGGGAACGCCCTCAAGATCCAAAGAGGTCATCCTGTCACTTTCCTGTTTCTTTATCAACTGCATGATCGATTGTAATTCACACCTTTGATATGAACAAATGTAAGTATCACTCAACTAGAAAAGCCCCAGCAATTTGTATCCAAGAAACTAAAACACTGAAATCCTTCAATCATTTCAAAGGATTAGCACAACTCTCCTTATACTAGGAAGGCTATCAACTGCTCTGAGGTGATCTCTGTCTAGCTTTACAATCCATGAGAGACCCACTCCTATTTGTCCTTCTGTTTCTCGACAAACAGCAACACTAGGGACCTAAATTAACACAAAATATTAAACAAGATTCACTGGAGGGCTAGGTTTCAAACTCAGCATATCCCCATCTTACCAATAAGTTACTTTGACAGGTCATATAAACTACAGCATTGTCTACCTTTGAGGCTGGTCTTGATGGTCTTCAAGATTTTGTGAGTAGATGCCAGTTTAAACCATGGTTGCTTCTACAGCTCTACTCAATCTGGGAGATGATCTCTATTTAGAGTTTGAAAAGGATGGCAATAACTTTTATGTGTTTTTACTTAAATGTGCATGTCTAGACATCTTATAGCCTGCATAATTTATTGCCTAGCACTGTTCTTATTTTCCTGTGAACAATGTCTCTGTCAACATGGTAGCAATCAACTGTATATCAGTCATAGATATGATGCTATGTCAGCCATTGATGGATTCTTCTGTGATGCAGAAGGTTGCAACACACAGCACCGTGGATTCTGTCTTCTAAGGCAGCTACTAACACATGCACACTGGCTAAAGCAGATGCTTCTCACTTATTAGCATGTGTGATACGGCTGAAAAAAGAAAAATAAGAGTGTTCTGAAATGCTGATCATTTCAGCTCATCTATCTAATTGTATAAGTTTTCATATTGTACAGCCATGTTGAATTTTGCCATTTGCAGGTTCAATGGCACTTACTAGTATATTGTCACTTAATTTTATGCCATTATGATGTCATACACAAATGATTCATACAACACTATCTTCCCACTAGTGCCTTATGTATCTTTAATTGCCCCATTCATGCATGCCACTGCTCCTGAGCTATTTTTGTTAATTCAGTGTGATATTTGTTTCCCAGTACCTCCATTATTTATTTTACAGTAGTGTATCAGGCTGTGCATTCACTACTTATATGTCCATAACCAAATCCAAGACTAGTTTTATTTTCCATTATACTACTTGTTGTTGCAGTTGGTGTTACTCTCTAATCACTGAAAATGGCCAAATGGTCTAGAATGCATAACTGTTCAAAATAAATAACAAAATATATAATACTAGGAGTGAAGGCAGAGAAGTTGAGGAAGTGTTGGAGATGAAGTGCCTGAAACAGGTGGTAAGATGCACACTGTGAAACAAAGGAGACATGACGACATCAGTGCAGAAGGCCAAGTAGCTCCAATTGCAAGGAAGATCAAAGAGAACAGATTATGATGATTGGGTACATGTGCAAGAAAGCAGAAGAAAACCTGGTGAAGAAGATTTGGGAAAGAAAGGAAGAAGACAAAATTGATGGCCTGTGTGAGAAAAGACCTATGACAGTCACATATAACTGTTGGGGTAGGTAGGGGAGCTGCAATGAATCAAGAGAGAGATGGTGACAGTTAACATGACACCACAATCCCATGCAGAAAATATGCAAAAAGTTGATGATGATGATGATGATGATGATGATGATAATGAGTGTCTGACATATGTGTGTTTGTGTGTGTGTGTTTGTGTGTGCGTGTTTGTGTGTATGTGTGTGGTCTGTGTGCGTGGCTGTGTCTCGATTGTCCAGGTGCCTGTGTGACTCTCTATATATGCTGGAATGCTTGTGTGTGTATGACTCTGTGGGTGCTTATGCAACAACATTGCATATGTTTGTAACACGAATGCCAACGGTTCCCCTTCACAAGATCGAATATATGAATACTCAAAACTTATAAGCCCGAGCCCAAAATCTCGAGTATTCATATACTCAAAATTGGGAAGGGGCATAAAAGGAAAGAAAAAAACACTTTTTCTAATGTTATTGCAGGGGGGGCTGTGCCCCCCTGCACCCCCCCCATGTGAGGGTCTTTGCCCCCACAACCCCCTACTTAAATATACCAACTCTGAGCTCGCACTACAGCAAAGGAGATGGAACTGTACCATTATGCACTATATGTATAAGCGCACAACGGGACACTCCATTCTTCCACTAAAGTGCGGTCATGAAACCTGCACATTAAGGAAGGAACAGTACAGGGGGATCCAGCCCCCTACAAAAAGGTAAGTAAAACTCTTAATCTAATTTTTTACATTTCCCGTTCACAATTTCGAGTTACTGAAACTCGAGATTTTGAACTTGATCTTATGAATTTCGAGCTTTCAGTAAATCGATCTTGTAAAGGAGAACCGTGCTAACACAACAGTTCCAGCTGTAATGAGTGTTAAGTTCAGAGACACATGAATAAGTCATGAATGAGGTTTTACTGCATGCTAATCATTTGTGTATTGGAATCCCTGGTTAGCTCCACAGTTCTGCTTCAGTACACAGTGCAGCATTTTTAGTGTCACAAAGCTAATCTTTCTCAATACCACCCCCTCCACTTGCACACACATCTGAGTTTGTAGTTAAACATGACATGACTGATGTTTTTCTAAATACATCTAGTGATCACAACATAGTGTTAGACTTACATGGTCTAATGGCTAGATTAATATCTGATGGAAAATAAACAGTTATATTTACAAATTAAAAATCAATAAATTGCCATCTTGTGGATTCCCAGACTAATAAAACACAAATTAAAGGATTATATGTTAATCATTTGCCTACCTTTATCATTCATAAATGCAGTATGAACTGAGCTTCAATCTACCAATATTAATGACAATATCTTCCTATCTTTCTTCTTCATATTTTGCAGCTTGAACTGTTTTCAGTAATAACCTATTTTCAATTACATTTCATGAATAATAGACAAACTGAAGACACTGTGCTTATTTTTGATCATTTATTAGCTCATCAACTAACCTCACTATGCAGAGTTAGTCACAGAGTTATGTACATAAACATCTTTTAACCATATATAATTTTATTTTTAGGAACTTAATGAAAAGTTATACTTTCTTCACTTATTTAAAAATTCTCAGGAATACAGCATAGAAATGGAGAAGGATGATAGGAGAGAGCCGATGACATCAGGGGAGCTGTGCACATGTTGAAGGATGATGGGGATTTGAGGACATCAGGGCAGCTGTGCACATGTTGAACGATGATGGGGTGAACATTGAAGACATAAAGGGTGTTCTGCACATGTTGAAGGATGATGAGGAGAGCTAAGGACACTACGGGAGCTGTGCACATGTTGAAGGATGATGGAGGAAGTTGAGGACATCATGGAAGCTGTGCACAATATGAAGGATGCTGATGGGGGAGTTGAGGACATCAGGAGAGCTGTGCACAATTTGAAGGATGATAGGAGGGGTGTTGAGGACATCAGGGGAGCGGTGCACATGTTGAAGGATGATGGATGGAGTTGAGGACATCAGGAGAGATGTGCACAAATTGAAGGTTGATAGGATGGGAGTTGAGGACATCAGGGGAGCTGTGCACATGTTGAAGAATGATGGAGGGAGTTGAGGGCATCAGGAGAGCTGTGCACAGGATGAAGGATGCTGGTGGGAAGTTAAGGACATCATGGGAGCTGTGCAAATATTGAAGGATGATGGAGGGAGTTGAGGACATCAAGGGAGCTGTGCACAGGAGAAAGGATGATGGTGGGGAGTTGAGGACATCTGGTGAGCAGTGCACAATTTGAAGGATGATGGGAGGGGTGTTGAGGACATCAGGGGAGCTGTGTACAGGATGAATGATGATGGTGGGGAGTTGAGGACATCAGAAGAGTTGTGCACGTGTTGAAGGATGATAGGGTTGAGCTGAGAACATCAGTGGAGTTGTGCACATGATGAAGGGTAATAGAGTGGAGTTGAGGACATCAGGGGTGTTGGACACAGTATGAAAGATGCTGGTGGGGAATTGAGGACATCATATGCACAGGATGAAGGATGATGGCGGGGAGTTGAGGACATCAGGAGAGCTGTGCACAGGATGAAGAATGCTGGTGGGGAGTTCATGACATCAGGGGAGTTGTGCACAATTTGAAGGATGGTAGGAGGGATGTTGAGGACATTAGTGGAGCAGTGCACATGTTGAAGGATGATGGAGGCAGTTGAGGACATCAGGAGAGCTGTGCACATATTGAAGGATGATAGGAGGGGAGGTGAGGACATCAGGGGGCTGTGCACATGTTGAAGGATGATATGGTGGAGGTGAGGACATCAGGGGAACTGTGTACATGTTGAAGGATGATAGGGTGAAGTTGAGAACATCAGTGAAGTTGTGCACATGATGAAGGATGATAGGGTGGAGTTGAGTACATCAGGGGAGCAGTGCACATGTTGAAGGATGATGGAGGGAGTTGAGGACATCAGGAGATTTGTACACAGGATGAAGGATGCTGGTGGTTAGTTCTGGACATCAGGGTATCTGTGCACAATTTGAAGGATGATAGGAGGGGTGTTGAGGATATCAAGGGAGTGGTGCACATGTTAAAGGATGATGGAGGGAGTTGAGGACATCAGTATTGTTGTGCACATATTGAAGGATGATAGGAGGGGAGTTGAGGACATCAGGGGGATGTGCACATGTTGAAGCATGATAGGGTGGTGTTGAGGACATCAGGGGAGCTGTGCACATGTTGAAGGATAATAGGGTGAAGTTGAGGACATCGAGGGAGCTGGGCACAGGATGAAAGATGCTGGTGGGGAGTTGAGGACATCATGTGCACAGGATGAAGGATGATGGTGGGGAGTTGAGGACATCGGGAGAGCTGTGCACAGGATGAATGATGCTGGTGGGGAGTTGACATCAGGAGAGCTGTGCACAGGATGAAGGATGATGGTGGGGAGTTGGGGACATCAGGAGGGCTGTACACAGGATGAAGGATGCTGGTGGGGAGTTCAGGACATCAGGGTATTTGTGCACAATTTGAAGGATGATAGGAGGGGTGTTGAGGACATCAGGGGAGTGGTGCACATGTTAAAGGATGATGGAGGGAGTTGAGAAAATCAGGATTGCTGTGCACATATTGAAGAGTGATAGGAGGGGAGTTGAGGATATCAGGGGAATGTGCACATACTGAAGGATGATAGGGTGGTTTTGAGGACATCAGAGGAGCTGTGCACATGTTGAAGGGTGATGGTGGGGAGTTGGGGACATCAGGAGGGCTGTACACAGGATGAAGGATGCTGGTGGGGAGTTCAGGACATCAGGGTATTTGTGCACAATTTGAAGGATGATAGGAGGGGTGTTGAGGACATCAGGGGAGTGGTGCACAGGATGAATGATGCTGGAGGGGAGTTGACATCAGGAGAGCTGTGCACAGGATGAAGGATGATGGTGGGGAGTTGGGGACATCAGGAGGGCTGTACACAGGATGAATGATGCTGGTGGAGAGTTCAGGACATCAGGGTATTTGTGCACAATTTGAAGGATGATAGGAGGGGTGTTGAGGACATCAGGGGAGTGGTGCACACATTAAAGGATGAAGGAGGGAGTTGAGAACATCAGTTGAGTTGTCCACATGATGAAGGATGATAGGGTGGAGGTGAGGACATCAGGGGAGCTGTGCACATGTTGAAGGATTATAAGGTGGAGTTGAGGACATCAGCAGAGCTGTGCACAGGATGAAGGATGCTGGTGGGGAGTTGAGGGCATGAGGAGAGCTGTGCAAATGATGAAGGATGGTGGTGGGGAGTTGAGTACATCAGGGGAACTGTGCACATGTTGAAGAATGATGGGGAGTTGGGGACATTGGGGGAGTTTTGTACATGATGAAGGATAAAAGGGGTAGCTAAAGACATCTGGGGAGTTCTGGACATGTTGAAGGATGATGGGGAGAGTTGAGAACATCAGGAGAGCTGTGCACATGTTCAAGGAGGATGGGGGTAATGATGACATCAGAGAAACTGTGCACATGTTGAAGAATCATGGGGAGAATTGAGGACATTATGTGAGCTGTGCACATGTTGAAGGATGATAGGCTGGATCTGAGGACATCAAGGGAGCTGTGCACATAATGAAGGAGGATGGGTGAGTTGAGAACACCAGAGGTGATGTGCACATGTGAAAGGATGATAGAAGGGGATCTGAGGATATCAGGGCAGCTGTGCACATGTTGAAGGATGATTGGGGGAGTTGAGGATATCAGGGGAGCTGTGAACACGATAATGGATGATAGGGTGGATTTGAGAACATCAGTGGAGTTGTGCACATGATGAAGGATGATGGGGGAGTTGAAAACATCAGAGCAGCTGCGCTCATGTTGAAGGATGATGGGTGGAGGTATGGACATGTGGGGAGCTATGCACATGTTGAAGGATGATGGGTGGAGCTATGGGCATGAGCGGAGCTGTGCACATGTTGAACGATGATGGGGGAGTTGAGGACATCAGGAAAGCTGTGCACAGGATGAAGGATGATGGTGGGTATTTAAGGACATCAGGGGAGCTGTGCACAATTTGAAGGATGATGGGAGGGGTGTTGAGGACATCAGGGGAGCAGTGCACATATTGAAAGATGATGGAGGGAGTTGAGGACATCAGGAGAGCTGTGCACAGGACGAAGGATGATGGTGGGGATTTCAGGACATCAGGGGAACTGTGCACAATTTAAAGGATGGTGGGAGGGGTGTTGAGGACATCAGGGGGAGCAGTGCACATGTTGAAGGATGATGGAGGGAGTTAAGGACATCAAGAGAGCTGCGCATATGTTGAAGGATGATGGGGGAGTTGAGGACATTAGGAGAGCTGTGCACAAGATAAATGATGATGGTGGGGATTTGAGGACATCCGGTGAGCTGTGCACAATTTGAAGGATGATGGGAGGGGTGTTGAGGACATCAGGGGAGCTGTGCACAGGAGGAAGGATGATGGTGGGGAGTTGAGAACATCAGGAGAGCTGTGCACAGGATGAATGATGATGGTGGGGAGTTGAGGACATCAGGAGAGTTGTGCACATGTTGAAAGATGATAGTGTTGAGCTGAGAACATCAGTGGAGTTCTGCACATGATGAAGGATGATAGGGTGGAGTTGAGGACATCAGGGGAACTGTTCACATGTTGAAGGATAATAGGGTGGACTTGAGGATATAAGGGGAGCTGGGCACAGGATGAAAGATGCTGGTGGGGAGTTGAGGACATCATGTTCACAGGATGAAGGATGATGGCGGGGAGTATAGGACATCAGGAGAGCTGTGCACAGGATGAAGAATGCTGGGGGGGAGTTCATGACATCAGGGGAGTTGTGCGCAATTTGAAGGATGGTAGGAGGGGTGTTGAGGACATTAGTGGAGTGGTGCACATGTTGAAGGATGATGGAAGGAGTTGAGGCCATCAGGAGAGCTGTGCACATATTGAAGGATGATAGGAGGGGAGGTGGGGACATCAGGGGGCTGTGCACATGTTGAAGGATGATATGTTGGAGGTGAGGACATCAGGGGAACTGTGTACATGTTGAAGGATGATAGGGTACAGTTGAGGACATCAGGGGAGCTGTGCACAGGATGAAGGATGCTAGTGGTAGTTCAGGACATTAGGGTATCTGTGCACAATTTGAAGGATGATAGGAGGGGTGTTGAGGACATCAGGGGAGTGGTGCACATGTTAAAGGATGGTGGAGGGAGTTGAGGACATCAGGATTGCTGTGCACATATTGAAGGGTGATACAAGGGGAGTTGAGGACATCAGGGGGATGTGCACATATTGAAGGATGATAAGGTGGAGTTGAAGACATCAGAGGAGCTGTGCACATGTTGAAGGATGATAGGGTGGAGCTGAGCACATCAGTTGAGTTGTGCACAAGATGAAGGATGATAGGGTGGAGGTGAGGACATCAGGGGAGGTGTGCACTTGTTGAAGGATGATAGGGTGGAGTTGAGGACATCAGCGGAGCTGTGCACAGGATGAACGATGCTGGTGGGGAGTTGAGGACATCAGGAGAGCCGTGCAAATGATGAAGGATGGTGATGGGGAGTTGAGTACATCAGGGTTACTGCGCACATGTTGAAGAATGATGGGGAGTTGGGGACATTGGGGGAGTTGTCTACATGATGAAGGATAAAAGGGGTAGCTAAAGACATCTGCGGAGCTCTGGACATGTTGAAGGATAATGGGGAGAGTTGTGAAAATCAGGAGAGCTGTGCACATGTTCAAGGATGATGGAGGTAATTAGTACATCAGAGAAACTGTGCACATGTTGAAGAATCATGGGGAGAGTTGATGACATTATGTGAGCTGTGCACATGTTGAAGGATGATAGGCTGGCTCTGAGGACATCAAGGGAGCTGTGCACATACTGAAGGAGGATGGGTGAGTTGAGAACATCAGGGGTGATGTGCACATGTGCAAGGATGATAGAAGGGGATCTAAGGATATCAGTGCAGCTGTGCACATGTTGAAGGATGATTGGGGGAGTTGAGGACATCAGTGGAGCTGTGAACATGATAAAGGATGATAGGGTGGATTTGAGAACATCAGTGGAGTTGTGCACATGATGAAGGAAGATGGGGGAGTTGAAAACATCAGAGCAGCTGCGCTCATGTTGAAGGATGATGGGTGGAGGTATGGACATGAGGAGAACTGTGCACATGTTGAAGGATGATGGGGGAGTTGAGGACATCAGGAGAGCTGTGCACAGGATGAAGGATGATGGTGGGGATTTGAGGACATCAGGGGAGCTGTGCACAATTTGAAGGATGGTGGGAGGGGTGTTGACATCAGGGGAGCAGTGCACATGTTGAAAGATGATGGAGGGAGTTGAGGACATCAAGAGAGCTGTGCACAGGATGAAGGGTGCTGGTGGGGAGTTGAGGACATCAGGAGAGCTGTGCACAGGATGAAGGATGATGGTGGGGATTTGAGGACATCAGGGGAGCTGTGCACAATTTGAAGGATGATGGGAGGGGTGTTGAGGGCATCAGATGAGCAGTGCACATGTTGAAGGATGATGGAGGGAGTTAAGGACATCAAGAGAGTTGCGCACATGTTGAAGGATGATAGGGTGGAGTTGATGATATCAGGGGAGCTGTGCATGTGTTGATGGATGATGGGGGAGTTGATGACAACAGGTCAGCAGTGCACATGTTGAAGGATGATGGGGGAGTTGAGAACATCAGGAGAGCTGTCCACATGAACGATGATTAGGGAGATGAGAACATCAAAAGAGCTGTGCACATGAGGGATGATGGCAGAGTTGAGGACATCAGGGCAGCTGTAGACATGATGAAGGATGATAAGGTGGAGTTGAGGACATCTGGGGAGCTGTGCACATGTTGAAGGATAATATGTGGACTTGAGGACATCAGGGGAGCTGGGCACAGGATGAAAGATGCTGGTGGAGGACATCATGTGCACAGGATGAAGGATGATGATGGGGAGTTGAGGACATCAGGAGAGTTGTGCACAGGATGAAGAATGCTGGGGGGAGTTCATGACATCAGAGGGTTGTGCGCAATTTGAAGGATGGTAGGAGGGGTGTTGAGGACATTAGTGGAGTGGTGCACATGTTGAAGGATGATGGAGGGAGTTGAGGACATCAGGAGAGCTGTGCACATATTGAAGGATGATAGGAGGGGAGTTGAGGACATCAGGGGGCTGTGCACATGTTGAAGGATGATATGTTGGAGGTGAGGACATCAGGGGAACTGTGTACATGTTGTAGGATGATAGGGTAGAGTTGAGGACATCGGGGGAGCTGTGCACATGTTGAAGGATGATAGGGTGGAGTTGAGTACATCAGAGGAGTGGTGCACATGTTAAAGGATGATGGAGGGAGTTGAGGACATCTGGAGAGCTGTACACAGGATGAAGGATGCTGGTGGTAGTTCAGGACATTAGGGTATCTGTGCACAATTTGAAGGATAATAGGAGGGGTGTTGAGGACATCAGGGGAGTGGTGCACATGTTAAAGGATAGTGGAGGGAGTTGAGGACATCAGGATTGCTGTGCACATATTGAAGGGTGATAGGAGGGGAGTTGAGGACATCAGGGGGATATGCACATGTTAAAGGATGATAGGGTGGAGTTGAGCACATCAGTTGAGTTGTGCACATGATGAAGGATGATAGGGTGGAGGTGAGGACATCACCGGAGCTCTGCACAGGATGAAGGATGCTGCTGGGGAGTTGAGGACATCAGCAGAGCTGTGCAAATGATGAAGGATGGTGGTGGGGAGTTGAGTACATCAGGGGAACTGTGCACATGTTGAAGAATGATGGGGAGTTGGGGACATTGGGGGAGTTGTGTACATGATGAAGGATAAAAGGGGTAGCTAAAGACATCTGGGGAGCTCTGGACATGTTGAAGGATGATGGGGAGAGTTGAGAACATCAGGAGAGCTGTGCACATGTTCAAGGATGATGGGGGCAATGAGGACATCAGAGAAACTGTGCACATGTTGAAAAATCATGGGGAGAGTTGAGGACATTATGTGAGCTGTGCACATGTAGAAGGATGATAGGCTGGGTCTGAGGACATCAAGGGAGCTGTGCACATAATGAAGGACGATGGGTGAGTTGAGAACATCAGAGGTGATGTGCACATGTGAAAGGATGATAGAAGGGGATCTAAGGATATCAGGGCAGCTGTGCACATGTTGAAGGATGATTGGGGGAGTTGAGGATATCAGTGGAGCTGTGAACATGATAAAAGATGATAGGGTGGATTTGAGAACATCAGTGGAGTTGTGCACATGATGAAGGAAGATGGGGGAGTTGAAAACATCAGAGCAGATGCGCTCATGTTGAAGGATGATGGGTGGAGGTATGGACATGAGGGGAGCTGTGCACATGTTGAAGGATGACGGGTGGAGCTATGGATATGAGGGGAGCTGTGCACATGTTGAAGGATGATGGGGGAGTTGAGGACATCAGGAAAGCTGTGCACAGGATGAAGGGTGCTGTTGGGGAGTTGAGGCCATCAGGAGAGCTGTGCACAGGATGAAGGATAATGGTGGGGATTTGAGGACATCAGGTGAGCTGTGCACATGTTGAAGGATGATGGAGGGTGTTAAGAACATCAAGAGAGCTGCGCACATGTTGAAGGATGATAGGGTGGAGTTGATGATATCACGGGAGCTGTGCATGTGTTGAAGGATGATGGGGGAGTTGATGAAAACAGGTCAGCAGTGCACATGTTGAAGGATGATGGGGGAGTTGAGAACATCAGGAGAGCTGTCCACATGAAGGATGATTGGGGAGTTGAGAACATCAAAAGAGCTGTGCACATAAGGGATGATGGGGGAGTTGAGGACATCAGGGCAGCTGTACACATGATGAAGGATGATAGGGTGGAGTTGAGGACAACTGGGGAGCTGTGCACATGTTGAAGGATGATGGGGAGTTGAGGACATCAGGGCAGCTGTGCACATGAAGGATGATTGGGGAGTTGAGAACATCAAAAGAGCTGTGCACATGTGGGATGATGGGGGAGTTGAGGACATCACGGCAGCTGTGCACATGATGAAGGATGATAGGGTGAAGTTGAGGACATCTGGGATGTTGTGCACATGTTGAAGGATGATGGCAGAGTTGAGGAGACTGGGGAGCTTTGCACATGTTGATGGATCATAGCAGGGAGTTGACATCAGGGGAGCTGTGCACATTATGAAAGATGATAGGGTGGAGTTGAGGACATCTGGGAAGCTGTGCACATTATGAAGGATGATGGGGGAGTTGAGGAGACTGGGGAGCTGTGCACATGTTGATGGATCATAGGGGGGAGTTGAGGACATCTGTGGAGATTTGCACATGTTGAAGGATGATAGGGTGGAGTTGAGGACATCAGGGGAGCTGTGCATATCTACCCACAAACACACTACTCCAGACTTAACAATGCCTACTCCTATAAAACAAATAACCTTCAAACTACATAACAATCAGGCTAAATACCTCTTTTACCACATTCACCAACTTATTACCACTCTTCTTTCTGGAGATATACACCCTAACCCCGGCCCCTCTCCTACCTACAGTCCAAATTCCCTCCTTCATACTCCCCCCTCATCAGGAACATTTCTTTTCCTCTCAGCTCTGAATGCTCAAAGTATATGTAACAAAATCCCTAAACTACATGCCTGGCTTCTCCATAACCAACCAGACATCCTGGTCATCTCAGAAACATGGCTGAAACCATCGATAAAAGACTCCGAGATAACATCCCCCAACTACAGAATTATTAGAAAGGACAGAACCCATAAAGAAGGTGGTGGTGTTGCTCTTTTGTAATCTTCCTCCCTGTCAGCTACTCCATATACTAAACCCATTCCCCAGTTTGCTAACACTGAACTAATCCTCACCCTATTTCAAATAAATAGACATAAGTTCATACGCATAGCCTCCCTCTACATCCCTCCCAGGGACAATGTCCATACACTGGAAGATATACTCTCCTGGCTCTCCACCAACATAACCAATGAGACTATAATCCTTGGCAACACAAACAATAACTGGTCCAACATTCAATCTCCCATAAATCCCCTGAATATAAACCTCTACAACTACAATCAGCTAATCAACTCCACCAGCAGACCTACCAAAGATCACTCCTCTGGTAGCACCCTTGATTGGATTCTGGTCTCTCACCCTCATTATATATCCAGTTGTGGTACCCTCCCTGACTCCCTTAGTGACCACTATCCCACTTTTGCTCATCGTCACTCCCCCTCCCTACAACTCTCTCCTCCCTACATCTCCACACGCTTCCTAAAACACTTCAACCCCTCCACTTTCTCCAACACACTAAAACATTTCAACTGGAGCCCCCTAAAAAAATTTCTCCTAGAAGATGCCATCACCTACTTCAATACTACATTTACAAACCTTTTAGATACCATTGCCCAACTAATAACAAAAAGGATTAAAAGTAATACTATCCCTTGGCTAAGCAAAGATACCTTAGCTGTCATGCACCTCTGAGATAAAGCCCTAAACTGTCACCATAAACATAAAACTCCCATCACCCTAAATGAACACAGAAAACTTCGTAACAGAGCAAAAAAACATATTTCTTTAGACCGTAAATCCTACTTCTCCTCACTCCAAAACAACCATAAGACAAACCCCAAAAAAATCTGGGATGGTATCAACTCCCTCTTTAAACCTGGTAGAAAGGAAAATCCTAGCCCAGACCCCTATACCCCCAACAAGGACTTAGCCACACAATTCAATTCTTTCTTCATGACTCAATAACCAAACTAACATCATCCTTCACAAACAACCCTACATCCTCTCCTCTACCATCCCCTATCTCTTCCTACTCAAATACTCCCACCTCCCAACCTTCTCCCTTCTCTATACAACTCATCCCCATATCAACTATAAAAAAACTCCTCTAGAATTTAAAACCATGCTCCAATGCCCCTGACAACATTCCTTTCTACTTCCTAAAGACAGCCGCCAATGCTGTTGCCTTCCCCATCTACATTCTTATAAATCGATCAATCCAAGAAGGCCATGCACCCCAACTATGGAAAAAGGCCTTTATTATTGCCCTCGACAAAGGAGGTAACAAATATAATATCTCTAATTTCCGGTCTATTGCTATCTTATCGCCCATCTCAAAACTTCTTGAAAAGTGTATCCACCTACAACTTTTATCATATCTCATAGACAACCATCTGCTAACTCCCACACAACATGGACTCAGACCTGCCCATACCACCACTACCGTCCTGCTCTCCTTCCTCAAAACAGTGAATAAAGCTAGTGATTCTGGACACACTGTGTCTACTCTCCTTCTTGATCTTTCTAAGGCCTTTGATACTATCTCTCATAACCTTCTCCTAACTAAACTCTCTAACCTAAATCTTTCTCCCTCCTTTATTAACTGGTTTACTAGCTATCGCTCCAACAGGCAGCAAGCCGTGAAAAGGAAAAAAGCCTTCTCCCCATTCTTGAACACTCCCACTGGCGTACCCCAAGGCTCCATATTAGGTCCCCTACTGTTCAATATTTTCATTAATGACTTTCACCACTCCATTCCTAATGCAAACATTATCCAATATGCTGATGACTCAACAATCATCTGCTCTGCCACCTCCACCTCCACTCTCATAAAACTAACACAAGATGCCTTCTCCTCCACTGAGCAATGGATGCTAGAGAACCATCTGGCACTCAATGCATCAAAAACCAAACTCATGATATTCACCCCTTCAAAAACCACAATAATTGACAAAAACACATTCTCCATCATCAGTAAGAAAAATACTCCTCTTGAAATAGTATCCAATGCTAAACTGCTTGGAGTACTTATTGACGATCAGCTCAAGTTTGATATCCACCTCCACACAAATATCAAAAAAAACCCACCAGAAACTAGGCATGCTCTACCGCCACAATCGCCACTTCACCCCCTCTACCAGGCTTTTTCTATCTACCACATATCTTATCCCTTCTCTCCTTTATGGTGCCCCACTCCTAAATAACTTACAATCATCCCTAAAGACAAAAAATCTCTTACTGTTACAACAAAATCTCCAAATTCGCCACTGGATACAGATATTTCACCCATCACTGTACTGCCCTCCACAAACTAAATTGGCTAGAGTTGCCCAATTACCTCACCTACATTCAACTCATACATGCACACAAACTAATCTTTAATCCCTCTCTTTGTCCCGCCCTTGCCTCAACCTTTAAAATTCACCTTCCCAACAGACTCCTAAGAACCAATAACCAAAATCTGATTGAACTGCATAAGCCTGCACACCCACCTGGCAAATCTCTACTATCCTTCTCCTTAGCACGAGCCTGGAACTCCCTGCCACCTCACCTTTGCACCACTAGCAGCCTCTCTCCTTTCAAAACTTTGCTCCATTCTTACCTAAAAACCCTCTGGGAATGCTCCTGTTCCCATCCCACATGAATTCCCCAGTAACACACCTATTTCATACCCCCATTCTCTATCTTCTTCCCCATCCTTCTCTGTACTATCTTTCTCCCCACTTCCTTCCTTACTCCCCTTCTTCCCTTAACTCATCTCCCCCCTACCCCATATACCCAATTCTATCTCTTCCTCCTCCTTCATATTTTCCTCTGCAGAAATACTCATTCTGTAAATATCTTCTTATAGTTGTATGCATTTGCAATCATGAAATTACATAGTTGTAAATATTGTAATATTCACTTAGCCTTAATTCTGTTTTTATATCTTACTAATTGCACCTTCAGATAGCATTTTTTCTGTACTATTGCTATTTTTATACTAATGATATTTTTGTTGTTTTTTTCATTGTATACTGTGGAGCTTTTCTCCCCAGGACTCCATTGAAAATGGGCTCTTCTGGCCCAATGGACTATCCTGGAAGACAAACTTCAAATAATAATAATAATAATGTTGAAGGATGATGGAGAAGTTGAGGACAACAGGGCAGCTATGCACATGTTGAAGTGAGGATAAACTGCCTGACTTGGATGTACTGCTGATAATTCTTTATGAGGGCTCTTATGGTAAAAGGAAATAGCAAAAGCCTGGAAACAGACTGGGCAGGAGGAAGAGGTTGGCTTTTGGATAATGCCAAATTTAGATGGTTACAGGAAAGATTTAATAGAATGTGAAAAAACTTCCTTAGCTAGTATGGTATGAACAGTGTTAACACTGAGGATGATGACATGTTAGGTGCAGGTAGTGTCAATGTGGCTGTGTACATATGTGTGAATGTGCATGTGTGTATGGGTAGGCTGAAATACAGCTTCACACCGTATTGCTAGTATGAAGCTGTCTTTCAGCCTCCCCATGTGTGTGTATGTGGAGGCTGAAAGACAGCTTCATACTAACAATATGGTGTTTCAGGAAAATATAATGGTCTGATTCATAATGATTACCACAAAGTGTACATTTTCTGAATTCAAGAGTAGCCCAATCACAATGCTTCTGCTATTTACTCAGGAAAGTTACACTAAGTGCACAAATTGTGTACACTTTGTGGCAACTTTTATGAATCCAGCCTAAATTGTTGGTGCAATAATTCACTTTAACTGATGTAAAGCATGACAGCCTGGATCTACTATTACTTATGAAAATAAACAAAAAATAATATAAAAGAAATACCTCATCAATTTATATTAGCAATGATGGAATGCATAACTGTCTATTAGCAGAATAATGTGTACATTTTTTTGTCTATTATGCTTATCTAGTAGAGGCAGGAAAACATGATAATGGCATTATTATGTTCATAGGTGTGTACTAGGCTAATGGCCCTGGAGCCTTTACAAGCCTAGCCTATAGGATTACCCTGGCATCATGTCACCCGACCTTAGTTCCCAGTGCCGCTGTTAAGTAGAGCCACTGGAGTGATCCTCGGCGTGAATTTTTTATTTCCCATCCACTCATCAAGATTTCTCTTGAAGAGGGCCAGTGAGTTGCTCTGCTAGACATGTATGGGAAGTCTATTCCATAGCATGGGCAGTCTCTGGGTTATGAACCTGTCCCTCCAGCATGTTCTGTTGATTGTGATAATGAAGTTGAGGTCTCTGGATCATGTGGTGTGGAGGGATTGGGATGTATTCAGATGTAGCATTTCTAACAGAGCTGGGTCAGACATGGCTTTGCAAGTCAAGCAGAGATCTCCTCTAAGTAGGTGATATGAGACAGAGAATAGTTGGAGTTTTTTTTTTAATCTGTCCATATAGGACAAGTGTTTAAATCCTAGGAGGTTCTCTGTAAGGTACTTTTGTGGCCTCATCAGTTGTTGCAGGTGTCTATGAGGTACATGCCAAATGGGGCATTGTACTCGATGATTGGCCTAATGAGGGAAGAGTAGAGAGAGACAATGACCTCTTTCTTCCTGGATGCAAAATCCTTGGTAATGAGATGTGCCACATAGAAGGACTTTCTCACCACAGGGGCAATGTGGTGGTCAAAAGAGAGGTTGCTGTCAACCTGTGCTCCCAGATCTCTTATAACACCTACTGTATTCAGTGGACTACCATCAATGTGGTAATTCATGGGAACTGGGTTTCTCCCAAAGGGGATGATGACACATTTTTGGCATTGAGCTTAAGGCCATAGTTCTGACACCAGTCATTGGTCTCAGTGAGGCCTTTCTGTAGGATGGCAACATCACTTGGGGAGTTAATAATGGCTTCCAACTTGCAATCATCTGAGACCTTTGTCAGCCAGAGTCCCCTTGTGTTGGTCTGGACTTCAGAGAAATAGATACCAAACAGGTAAGGACCCAGGACCAATACCTGTGTGACTCCACTCGTGACTGGTTGGCAGTCTGACTTGGAGTCATCTACTTTTACACTGTGGGTTCTATCTGTATGCCAGTTTGCAACCCACCTAGTGATATAGGGGTTGATGCCTAGCTTAGTGAGTTTTTCTATGATTCCTGAGTGGGGAATGGTATCAAAGACTTTGGCCAGATCATGGTAGGCTGTATGAACCACCTTGCCTTCATCCACAGCTCTGGTGACTGACTCAAAGAAGTCAACCAAGTTGAGCAGGCATGATCTACCCTTCATAAATCCAAACTGTGTGGGATGCAGAGTTTAGAGATTCCCTATATCCTTGTTTATTAGGTCCATGGTGATGTAACTTTGCATATCAGACTTGTCAGGCTAATGGGGTGATAGCTCCCAGGGCCTGTAGTTGCTCCTCCTTTGTAGAGAGGGATGACTATAGCAGTGTGCCGTTCAGTAGTGACAAAGCCTCAGATGAGGCTGTGATTGAACAGGGTACTCAGGTGAGGTGCCAGTTCACTCTGTAGTTCATGTAGAACACAGCCAGGGATATTGTCAGCTCCCAAAGAAGCTTTATTCTTGGCCTTGGACAGTGCTGTTTTAATCTGTACAGCATTAATGCTGGGTGCCTGGCAATCTACTGATATTGTGATTGTTCCTTTGGTGCGGGGAGGGGTAATGTTGGCACTGAATCTGTCGGCCAGTATATTGACATATCTGTTGGCTTGGTATAGGAGGTACCATTGTGCAGTAGCTCAGAGCAAATCTGGGTATTGCCGTGTAGATTCTTTACATAACTATAGAAGGCCTTGTGGTTGTCTTTACTGTCTGCTGCAATTCTGTTTTCATAGCTAGATTTAGAGGATTTGATGAGAGATCTCAACTTTTTGTTGAGGCTGATAAAGGAGTTTTTCCAGTCTTGGGACTTCACCTTATTCCGCATCAGTTTCCAAAATTCTGTTGTAGAGTTTGTTTATGGCAGGGGACTACCAGACTGGCTTCCTTTTTTTGGAGGAGAGCGTCTTGGTTCTATTGGGTATGGCAAGATCCATTCATTTGTGTACATGTTTGTACAGTGCATTGGTGTACGATTCAGCTGTCATGCAACTATTCTCCATTTACATGGGTGCTGTGAAGTTAACCACCTTTGTTTTTAGGAGCCCAAAGTTAGCATAGAAGAAGTTTTTCATGGTGGTTACCTTTGTGGGAGGGGTTAGAGGGAATGTGGATTTCCAAGGTGATTAGTTTGTGGTCGGATCTAATCAGGAAGGATGTGACTATTGGTGTAGAGCAATGATCGCCCATGTTAGTAATGACCATGTCAAGGATGTTGCTACCTCTAGTGGGTGTAAGAACGAGCTGGTCCAGGGCATTGGAATTAATGAATTCCAAGAAATTTTGGGCAACTGTATTGGTACATAAGTAGTTTTCCCAGTTAATGGAGGGGTAATTGAAGTCACCCAGTATGTGAGTTTCAGGTTGGACCCTAACATTTTCCAATGTGTTTAGGAACATGGAGTGTGAGTTTTGGGACATGGATCGGGACCTATAACAGGCCACAACCTGAATCACTGTCTTAACCAATGTTATCTGCACTTGAAGTATCTCTGATGCATTATGTTGGGCTACCAGTCTGGAGGTGTGCGCATCCTTTATGAATATGGAAACACCACTGCCTGTAGAGCTTTGGTCCAAGTTCTGGGGCTGATAGGTGTGGAATGAGTTATAGCCTGGTAGGGCAGGGGTGCTTTCTGCTGCCCAGAACCAGGTCTCTGTTACAGCACAAATGTCGATGTTCTCCATTTTAAGGAGTGCTTCGAGCGAGTGCATTTTGAGATTTAGACTTCTAGCATTGAGCAGCATGACCCTCAGATTGCATTTGTTTGTAGCTGTTATGGTGGTAATTTAGTGTTTGGAACACTGCCTAAAAAAGGCACAATATGGGTGGCAAGAGCCTTGGCCAGTATCCAGAAGCCCAGGGGTGACAGATGCAGGCCATCTCTGGAAAAGCATCAAGGTTTGTCAATCATGTCATCCCAGGCAGACAGATACTGGATCCCCTTAGAATGCCACCAGAAACTTAGTCAATTGTTGAAATCATTCATTTTCTGCTTGTACTGTGGTATCATTCTGGGTGTTTGTAGGATGCTACTGCAGGGCTAGGGTCATACCCACCTGGGCTACATAATCCAAGAGCTCCTTCATGACTCTTTTCATGTAGTCCAGGGAGGTACATCTCAGATCATTCGCACCCACATGTGCAATGACAGAGTAATATCTGTACCTGTTGTTGAGGGACCTGACTGCGTGCATTATGTGATGGATCTCGGCACCTGACAGGCAGCTGACTGTTACTTTCTCCTTATTCAACTTAGTGAGTGGAACATCAGTGTGTCTCACTATCGAGTCACCTATGACTAGTATGCTGGGTATGCTGTTTTGCATTAGGGGCTTTGGTTGAGTGGCACACTGTTTAGGAGAGCTATGTATCTCATGATTAGTGTTGTGTTGTGGTGGTTGAGTGCATTTCTGCCTTGAAGGTCTCTGCTGTTTGGGTAGATTTTTATTGAGAGCCTTCATGAAGGTGGTTGTGTGGTTTGTGTTTTTATGTGAAGGCAGTGCTGGTGTGTTTTTTGGAGGGCTATGTGTTCCACGTGGTGTGGTGTAAGTGTTGACCTTCTCATCTTGACCAGCTATTCCAGTCTTGGCTGGAAAGTGCCTGGCTTCCAATTTTGATATATAAGTCCATCTCTCACAAGTCTGAGTGTTGGGAGTTAAGAGGAGAGGGTTGTCGGTGTACATGAGGCAGTTGCTACATTGCCTCAGGATGCCCAATTTCACCAGGCTAATAGAAGAAAACACAGGAAACTGATCTTTAGACATGCCTGGAGGGGTGGGCATTAATAATAAGTACTGGAGCTGTTTCCTTGTAGAATGTTTAGTGCCGGTAGCACTTTTGTGTGCTACAATAATTGCAAGAAGTCTGGGGTATGGTAAAGTGCTAGACTAATAAGTTAGTAAAAGTGCAAAAGAAAAGAGAACTAGCAGATCTAAGGGAAAAACTGAAGAGCAGACTTTGGCACCTCTCAGAAGCTTACAAACAGTCCTGGATACAGCAAATCTGTATCTGGACTAGACTAGTTACAGAAAAGATGGGAAATAAGCGCAAATGTGGGCTTTTAAACCAGAAAGTTGAAACGGCCAATAATCTGCAAATTCTGGGCCAGAAACCACTCCTCTTGTGGTAGATTGGCTATCTAGTGATTACCACTCTCACTGATAAGCTAGAAAGATTCTCTACAACACAGAAAGGCCCGAGGGCTCAGAAGCCCCTAGAGGGCTTATTTGCCTTCTAACCTATTAAACATGTCTTGGGAGACTTTATATTTACAAATTAAACAAAGGCATAGGTTTGCTTGGAATTGAACTACATGCTACAGATTATTTCAATATAGATTTTAAGGATGACATATTATTTTATGTCCAGTCCTCACAGTTATCCTATATTTTTGGCATTTTTATTACCTTCAGTTGGTATCTAACTGTGATGAAATCAGGCATTTTTACACATTTAGTTGTCATTTGAATATGATATAAACTTAAATAAAGGAATTATAGCATCAATGGCTGATGAAGTTAAATTAATATCTGATTCTGGATGAAATATGGCATATCTGAAAAATTTAATTATCTGGAAATAGTTTAGCCTGCGTATCTTGACACCTTTGCATGCAAAACCTTCATCAAGGTATGGCATGAAATATTAAGGGACATTAACAAGGTGTCAGCCTAATATATATCTTTCTTGATGCAACCAGATATGCTAAAAATAATGATATGTTCTATGTATTTTTAAATTGTCTGCAACAATGCTTAATCAGTACCTAAATATAAGCTACAGAAAATTCACAATACTCTTATATTCTTGCAGTACCATAATACTGTACATCTTTCATATGGTATATGTTTCTATTCTTGATAATACAGTGCTGAGTTTCAACTTATCTAAATTGCAGTTACACTCTCGAATTGCCAATCATAGGGTCTGTAAAAGTTTCTAATGCTGGTGTATTAACACATAATGAAGTCTGACTAATTATCTTTCTCTTAATTCACAAACATGTACTTTATGATTTTATGTAATACTTCAACTAGGCTTGCATCACTTAGGCTATCACTTGCATTCTTTATACATGCATATATCTTACATATACCTGCAAACATCTAATTAATGAAATATTTATTTATTTATTTGTTTATTTTATTTATAACATGTGTTAACCGAGATAAGTCTGACTGGGCTAGGGGTCAGCTGCGGCCCGGGGAGAAAAGCTCCAGAAAACAGTATAGTATTTACATATGAAATATTAAAAACAGGATTCAGATTTCAGACTTATCTGAAATTAAAAACACAGGTTTAGTTACAAGCTTAAGTTCAGCTAGGTAACTAATGTTATTGGACAATTAGTGTGTTTTCCAAAATAGTAAATGCTAGACAAGAACTTGTAGATACCAACAAGATATTATTTGGGATACAGAGGGTTAATAAGAATGATGATTAGATAGTAAGATTGGAGAGAAGTTGCAGCAAGGGGTGAAATCATTTATAGGCTGGAAAGAGGGTGGGATGAATAGAATGAATTTAGCCTGGAGTATGACAGGAGCAGAGCCAATGATTAGCTAGGTGGTTACCTAATAGTTGCTTGAATTCCTGATGGTGAGGAGTTTTAGTAATGGTAAGAGGTAGAGTATTCCAATGTTTGGTAATTTTATTGAAATAAAGGTAGTCCCCATGATAGTTGCGGGTTTGGGAGACCTTTAGCATTAGTTTATTGGAAGATCTGAGGGTCCTGGGATTGAGAGTAGGTAAGACAATTTTGGAGAAAGAAGGACAGTTAGTGGATTAGTGTATTACCTTGCGCACCATAGTAAGTTGGTTGAAAACTAGAAGGTTGAGGAGTTCTAACCATTTCAGCCTATAGAGCACAGCCCAATGGTGAGTCCTATGTGGGACATTCATGGCAAACTTGGCAATTTTGTGATAGCAGGATTCTAGATTATTTAGGTCAGATTTATGAAGGTTGGTGAGAATATGAGATCCATATAGGAGGGAAGAAAGCAGGTAAGAATGGGCAGTGGCAAGCCTGGCATTGTGGCTAAGATATGGTCTGGCGTATATAAAGTGCCCAGCTTGATGTGTACTTTTTTGATTAGAAGAGAGACATGTTATCAAAAATTAGATTGTCATCTATAGCGAACCCTAGAAAATTAGTATGAGTTTTGGGTTCGATATTGGTTCCATTTGAGGAGTGGATTGACAGTGGGGGACGGCAAGGTTTGGATTTTTTATTTTTGGAAATTATTAATTTGCTTTTTATTAGGGTTTAGAATTAGTTGATGTTCCGATAGGTACTTTTCTATTTGTTGGAATGATGATTGCATTTTTAATTGCAGTTCCGGGCAGACCATATAAGGGTAGGATCGTCTGCATATTGGACAATGTTGGCTAGACTGGTCGTAGAGCTGAAGTCATTTGACAATAAGATAAAGAAGAGAGGGCCAGGTATAGAACCTTAGGGCACACCAACAGATTTGGGGAGTAGGGGTGAAAGAGTGTTTTGCCTATTGGTGGCCTGCTACCGATTGGAAAGATACCTGAGGAACCAAGACAGAGAAGATGAGCTGAGGCCATAGGTAGAGAGTTTATTGAGTAGAAGTTGATGGGATATGGTGTCAAAGGCTTTTGACATATCAAGAAAGATGTAGGAGACTGCCTGTCCTTCATTTAGGAGCTGATCAAAATTTAGATATTATTTTAATGTAGTAAGTATTATGAAGTACATAAACATCTTTTAATAAACAATGATTCTCTTCCCAGCATTGTAGAAGCAATACATATTTTAATACTGATCATAATGCATATCTTTACATAGAACCATAGCAGAATAACAGTTGATCATTCAGCCATGGTAATTTCTATAACTAGATACTAACTTATTGTCACATAATCAATAAAGTTTTGTTGTAGATTTCACAACATAAACATTTACAAAGGTGTTGAATTATGGGTTGTTGTAAAAATGATATGCAAGTATGGATTTACTGATATAGACATGTGGAATTATATGATATGTGGTTCCAAAAGTGTTGTCTTGTTATCTCTTTTGACAAAGGTCTATAGATACTATTTGACTGTAAAGGTCGAAAAAAAAAAATAGTGAACATTGGATGACTGCTAGAGGGTTAACCAACTTATGACTGCTAGAGGGTTAACCAACTTCCTAACTTGTCAGCATGTTTGTTTGTGTCTTTTGGCTTTTCCCGGTTAGGGGTCACCACAGCGGAACTCCAGTCCGCTAATGATTGGCAGTAGAGTTTTATGTGCTGGCTTGCTGGGCCTAACACACAACCTTCAACGAAGGAACACCCATTCACGCATGTAAATGTTCCAATTCCAAACATCCAAAGGTTACCAGAAGGTCTGTGACTATAAATAGTTCATGGTTCTACCCTTTCATTTATGCATGAATAATATGTGAGTGTAAAGGAACAAATTCAATTACTTTCATCAAATGTATCTGCTTCTTTTGGATCAGAGGTCTTTCATGTGCTCATTCTATAACACTGTGTTCCAACACCTGCCATTTGGGTTTATCTGTCCTCCTAAGTTTTTCAGTTGCTGGATCAGTTTACGTGAAGCAGCCTATAGTTTGGAAAGTAAATGAAACAGCATTACAGTACCTGACATTATAATGTATTTTATCAGTAATAGGACATCCACAATAATTAAACAGGCAGCAGGATACATACAGAAAGTGTGGGAATTTATAAGCTTTATGTTGGCCTTGTCAAACATAAATGAGAGAGAAAGAAGGTTCAAAACAAGAAGTCCATCAAAAATGTAAGGCAGAGAGATAAATGAACAGGGGAAACCATTGTTGTTGAGTGACGAGAGACACTGTTAACAAAACACATACATAGATTACAATGTAATAGTTTGACAAAGGTCATGTAATTCATCTTGAAACTTTACTGGAAAGAATAATGTTCTATTAAGAACATTCTGTATCTTCAGCCTTCTTACAAGTCAACTACTAGGTTTTATTTCAGTAAATGTTATAACTGCTGGCTTAAGCATCACCACAATAAAAGCATATACAGTGCTATGTATTGTTAGGAGCTAAGCTTTATTCAGTAACAGAGGGAGCAGAGATTGGAAAAGTTATTGTATCTACATCATATTCCTATGTTAAACTTTCATGTACTTCTACAACTTGTTTTGATACTGGATGATTATAAAGTAAGGTTCATGACATAGTTAAAGGAACAGTAGTAGTTCTTGTCATAAAACAGATACCTTGTTTTACACCGTGAATTTAGTTAACACACACATCTGTCAGCTGTGCTGTTAGGTTACAGTATACTATTCCAATTTTTTTTTTTTAATTTATCCGCACTGCTGTGACCAAAGTCATCTTTATATCCTTATATTTCAGTGGCAGTGGCTTTTTTTCTTTTATGTATTTATTTATGCTTTTCCTTCAGGAATATATCAAGTAAATTAATGATATGAATTTTAAGTAGAATAGTGATTTATCAGATATGTCTGGCAGTTAGAATATGAACTGTGAACAAGTATAAAACTGGAGACAATGAAGGGCTATGGCCTGAAATACAACAAATTAACAAGTAGTCAAAAACATAAAAAAAAAAATCAGAGAAAGCAAACATTTTATCTGATGTGCTTGAGAGGCATTCAGCAATAGCTATAGTCCAGGATCAGGACAGAATAAAGCCGGAAAACAGTACACACACAAAAAAGAGGGAGGGGAAGAATAAGACAGAATTAGAATAGTGTACTGACAATCTACAAAGTAAAATGCATCTACCTTGGGAACATACATAGATACATGTGTATGTTGCAGACAGTTCTCAAAATAGTTAATTGCTGAGATTAATACATGGTTTAAACTCAAAGAAAATTCTATATTGCCATAACAGAAAAGTGATAAAATGAGCAGTGCTTAACAAATGACATTATAAGCAAATAAAGCAGAGATAGCTGTATGCTAGCTATCCAGCAGAAGAATTGCCTTCCTTTCATGGACTCTCCCCTTGTCGCTTATTTACCCCATTCCCTGAAGCACATTTCAACAATGGCTCTTAACACATAGAATGACTTCTGTAAATTAACATTCTAAATGCTTACAAATGCAATAAACATTCAATTATATGAACGCAACAGGATACCATGCAATTGATGCACTACATTTTAATCAAATGGGCTCTGAAATGCTTTCAGAATTTGTTTTTATTGGACTGATGCTCACACCAAGAACAGTACGCTTGCTAGTGTTTACATTGCATGTCTCTTTAATCTAAGTTCCTACAAGAACAAATGCATCCCATGTGAAACATACTATATCTATAAATGAAATCTAATATTATTTTAAGGACTGTAGCTAAAGCAGTTATGGTGAAATGTGATAAAACAATGACATTTCATAGTGGCAATCATGATGAAATTTGCTTCAAATAGTAGACCAAAATGTATTGTTTAGCTATACAATGAAATACCTAATACAGTGAAGTGGCATTTCCTTCCCAGGATAACCCAGCCTCATTTTACTTATGTGTATATGCAATTAATTATTTAATGAATTTGCTAACCAAAGTATTACAGTGAGATAGCTGCCTTTTTCTGGGGTGTCCTGGTGTAAGCACTATTCAAAAGTCATTGACTCATCACGGAGTTACAGACTCAATGACAGGTCAATAGTCAGTGTCGGTGTACAGAGATTAAACAGGGAGCACCAAATTCCATGTGTAGAGAAAAATATCCATTTGTAGCAATTTAGAAGCATGTTACAAAATTATTACATTTCACTATAAAGGTGTATAGGAGATTCCACAAATGTGGGGGGAAGAGAGGGAATATGTAATAGACCTTAGCTGGAGCTCTATGACACTGCAAACAGTGTAAAACAGAATCTGTATTTATTTAGAACCAAATAAATAGCAATGGTCTGTAAGGTGGGCATGAATAACAGTACTTACAAAATGGGCAGTCAAAACTGACTAATCACTGTGTGCATCAAATTTGTTCTATGCATGGGAGGAAGCTAATGCAGGCCACCTAGAAGTCATATTTAATCACAGATCCCTGCTCTCTCACATACTTCAAAATACAATCAACTGATAACATCTTGAAAATTAATTTAGCAGGGAAAACTAACAAAAGCAGAAATACTCAAAATAAAAAGAAAGAAAAAATGAAATGCATCCTTCAGCTCAAATACACAACTAAGTCTACATTAAAATTATAATAAAAAAGACATGAGACCAAATAAGAATCAGAACTGTATCCCAAACTAAAGACACATTACATAACTAAAAGCACAAATACCTCATACATAAGCGCATTACCTGATCAGGAATAGTAAAGGATACTTAAAAAAGGTAAGATATATCCTTCCATAGAAAGTGAAAAAGAAAAAAAGCACTTTAGGAAGGGGCAGGAAGTAAATGATGTGAAGCAAAAACAACAACCCCTATAGCAACAGAAAACATCCACTTTAACCTAGGAGTCAAATTATATACCGCCATACACAAAACAGTAAAACAACTCTATTGGGCATTATTAGATCTAAGAGTTATATCTGAACATAAAGTACGGATGCATACATAAATAGAAAAGTAAGACAAAGAAAATAAAAACACACAGTCCTACAAACAATTTAAATAAAGACAGTAACCACTGACAGCTAAACTAATTTATGAAAAAATTACAGGAGATGAGGGAACATCAGCGGCTTACGTATATGTGTTTTCAGTTCTTGACAGTTGCCACAACAAGAATTGCACATGAATATTTTAAGAGGTAATAAGCATGTCATCAGCGAAACCAACCAAAAACAGGTGGGTGATCTTCACTGATTGGCCGTATGTGGGTTTTCAGTTCTTGGAGGAGCCACGAGAACCCTTTTTTCATTATTTTGGTCCCCTCAGACCTCCTTAGTCCTGGCCTAGCCTCTTATGTCCATTGTCACTTCTGGGTCTACCAGCCATTCTCTTATAACCCCCAGACTTATATTAGTATTGTTGTTCTCAGTTGTGGATCCTAAGGGCATCTTGGGGGCTTATCTTGTCTGTGCTTTCTAGCAAAGGGAGCAGTTTGATTATACCCTACCCACTTGCCTTTTTTCAACCACCCAGGCTCATTAAATGTGTCTGAAGGCTGTTCTGCTCTTTGAGCCATGTCTCCTCTTAGGGGGCACACCAACAAGGGCCCTCCCATCCACAGTGAGCATGTCCACCTTTTCCCTGCCACTCCTTCAGTCATCCAAGCTGCTAATTGAGCTTGGGTCATCTGGGCTCTAGTCAGGCCTTTATCCCTCTATGCCATAAACCAGCTACAAGAATGACTACTATTGAGGATATTGCTGAGGCTATGTACCTGGAGAATTGTATACATGTTTGGGAAGCACTGTGCTATTCTTATGTAAATCTTCTCATCTGGATTGACTCACCAAACAAAACTGATCTCAGATGTTGTATAGAGGCATCAATTGTTTATAAACTGGATTGTGCAATAGCAGTCAACAGTTTGACAGAATGTTTCTTAAATGAGTAACCTGAAAATGTTCATATACCACACAGTTAAAACATTATAACTTTACATAGCAGTAAATTAATTAAGTGGGTTAAAGATCCATATCATATTAAAATACATTACAAAACATATAATTGTCATATATAAAGTGAGTGTTTGTTTGTTTGTGTCTTTCGTCTTTTTCCCGGTTAGGGGTTGCCACAGCAGAACTCCGATCCGCTAATGATTGGCAGTAGGTTTTTACGTGCTGGCTTGCCGGGCTTAACACACAACCTTCAATGAAGGAACGCCCATTCATGCATGTCGACACACAGAAGACGCTCTAACTGAGAATCAAACGGCGTAAAATAAAATGTAAAATTAAAATAGCTGCCCATTTGATAAGTGCAGAAGGGCACTTGCTGTGGTGTGCACAAATACTACTGTACACCCAGAAACTATAAGGTATTCATTCTTCAGGCTTATGCCTGACAACGCACATAGGTATATAGTAGTATCTCTACCATACTCACACACACTCCTATTGGCTTAGCGAATTCTTGTAAAACAGGAAAGTAATATTAACCAATCAGATTGCTAGCTGAATGTGCGACCATATGGAAGAAAACTAGACCAGGACTCTTAGACCTCACATTCAGTCACTCATCCTTTCTCTCTCACATAATTCAAAATCCAACAAAAATCCACCATCATAAAAAAAAGTTTAGAAGTAAAAAACCTAAAAAAATGCATAAATACTTGACGCTGGTACAAGGGGTTAGGGGTGTGAGTTGCAGTTCTTGTCGTAGAGGGTTTGATTTCCTCAACTTTCATGTTCCTACTGCGTGACCTTGACCATGTCGCTTAAGGATACATTCTCCTGCATCACCCTAAAAAATGTGTGCTCAGGGTGCTCATCTAGTTAAGAACTGGGTGCTATTATTTCACAAAAACAAAACATTGTAAATTATATGAAAATCAATTAAAAACAAACAAAAATCATTCAATGACATCAAATATCAGAAACACGCACCCTCACCTCAAATACATTACAAAATTATTAATAATAATAATAATAATAATAATAATAGTAATAGTAATAAAGAAATAAAAAAAAACAGAAATAAAGATTGCAACACAAATTAAACTTTACTGCAAGAAAAGCACTAAAAGCCAATTTCTGGTATATTAAGTGATCAGGAATAGTGAAAGATATCCAAAAGGTAAAACATGTTTAACCTCTATTAACGCAGTCTAAGAGCTTCTTAACAGATAACCCTGGTTCAAAAACATTATAGCTAAACCACAAATCAGCTGTTTATTAAACTGGGATATATTTTCATTACTTCTGCTTTTAAATGGTAAACTGTTTCACAGCCTCGTTTCCCCTCCTCCACCACACACACACACACACACACACACACACACACACACACACACACACACACACACACACACACACACACACACTTTGTTGAAAACAATTTCTATAACTGATAGAATTCACCTGATATATAGCAACTAATAATCACAGATCCTGGTATTACAATTCCTATTAAAAAATATTTCCCAACAGAGCAGAGAGCACTTCATCAAGGGAGCACATATGGAACAATAGTAAATGCCCACAGATTGATCTATAACCCATTGAATATAAAGAAGATTATTTTAATCTTTCTTTATCAAAACACTGTCTTAAGCCCTAAATAGACATAGGAAAAGATTTCTAAATTTGTTCTCATCTCATTAACTGAGCATTATTGTAAACACAAATGTTGCTGCAGTACTCAGTGATAGATTTGACTGAAACCATATATAAAGGAACAAAGACAATGACATCCTAACTTTTGGAGAAGAGATATTTATTGACTGACAATCTTTATAAAGACAATGTCATCTTCTACAAATGTTTTGTATACAATGTGTTTTTGATATGGAAAGGGGCTGACTCTCACTTTAATTTCTTTTTAGAACAAATCTCAAAAAGCACCAACTTCTTAAAATTTAAGACTGAGAAATCCAATAAAGAGATACAGTTTTTGGACATTAAATTACTCAAGGATGATAATGGTAAAATAGACACAACACTATACAAAAATTGATTAAATGTAGCACTTAGCTACTTAGAACAAGCATTCACTCTCCCCATTTGTTTTTAATAACACTGTTAAAAAACAAACGTCGAGGGTAGCATGATTAAATACTGATAATCTTAACATGACTCAACTAAAGACTATTGAATGTGCCTTCTAGGAAAGGGGTTATAATACCGGAACCTTAGAAACTATTAAAAATGAGGTTGTAGCTCAAAGGGATAATGCATCCCAGCCAACTTTCTGTTCACATTCCCCTTTAGTGAAAGATGGAACTCAGAGTAGTAATACTTTTAGATGCAATCTGACATACAGGAACACCTCTACAGTACAATATGTTATTAAGAAATACTGGGCCATACTTTAAGATGTTCCAGAATTGACACGGTATTGAAGGACAGACCATTATTTAGTTACAGAAGAAGCAATAATTCAAATACTAAACTATGTTATAAAGAACAGCCAAAGACTGTGAATATGTTCTAGAGTAAAAGGTGGCACATATAAATGTAATAATTGTGTTTACTGCAATTATATATACACAGATAGGAGTATTATATGCCCTGTTAGTGGCAAGGAGTTTTTTTAGATCCTATGGGAATTGTAATATCTCTAATATTATATATTTTGACAAATGTACTCAATGTCCATCATATTATATGGGTAAATCTAATCAAAAATAAAAGGAAATAATATGCAACCACCTGTCTGATATTAGGAGACATATTCCAACTAATACACTAAGTAAACATATTCTTGAAACTGACCTCACACATAGTTTTAAATTTATGATCTTCCATATAGTTTTTAAGTCAATAAGAGGAGGAGACATTAAGCATTGAACTGAAAAAGAGGAATTGAAATGGATACTGTGTTTCAAAGCACACAGCCGTCCTGGCTTGAATGGATTTGTTAGCATAAAATGCTACTTAAGAGAACTTCAAATGAAGTGTATTAATAATTATCGTTTTTATCAGCTCCAAATAGTTATATTTATTGTACTTTATTGTATTTTTTTTATTTTTATCGCCATATATGATTTTCTTATGTTTTTATATTGTGACTTAAGTGTCATGTGACCTTATTCATGTGATTTTTCTTTACTTTTATGTATCATGTGACTTAATCATCATGTGATTTTATTCATGTGATTAAGTTTACCCATTTAAAAAACATACTATACTGTATTCACTATTGACCTGAAGAAGCCTAGACGCAAAAGTGTTTTAGCTGTATTGCTTTCTCCATGGATTCTACATTATTAATGTATGTGTTTTACCAAAACCATTCATGGCTCCAGCAACTACTCTTTTGTTTATCATTGGATTTAGTTTTGTTGCTGCTGGATTTATCACTAGTACCTAATTTTTATGTTTCTTTTTAACTTTTGAAACATCACCAAATTTTACTTATATTTCATAAAACCTTTTTATGATACTTGTCAGGTGTTCTTTAAAATTAAGTCCAGAAACTACAACTAAACCTGCGTCCTTTACAATATTTGATCTAACTATTAACTGATCATCAAGAGAATATGGATATTCTTGATTTTTTTCTCAAAATGAAGAAGAGACCATTTGTTAATATTAAATAGCATTCCTATTGAAATAAATAAGTAGAAAGTCTACCTAAGTATTGTTGAAACCACCTTTGTTCCTGAGTGTTGTTGAAAACACCCCCAATGTTTGTGCCATCAGCAAATGTACTCAATCTTACTTTACCAGACTGTGAGCACCGTGTCATAAAAATTCCAGCTAAAACTAGCCCCAACACTTCCCCTGAGAAACCCCCTTTATTCTTACAACACATTTCCTGCTGTCAGACCAGTCGGTTGCCCCCCCCCCCCCAAATAGTGTTCTGAGTAATATTCAATTCATGTATACATTTTAGAACAATCAATAACACCCTAGCAAAATCAGGAAAGCCACATCAACTGGAAACCCATTGTCCAAGTAGCTAAACATATCCTGGCAAAAACTTAAGAGGTTAGACAAAACTGAATAAAGTGAAAGTAAACTCACCCACATAAATAGGAAATTAGGAAGTGTAGAAAGGGACAGAAAGGGAATCAACAGAGAGACAATATCCCAGGATGCCTTCTAAATAGCAAGAAACATGACCTATCAGGGCCTCTGGAATTACTATTTAACTGCAGCCTTCAAAGAGGCTTTGTGCTTCATGAATAGAAAAAGGCAACAGTCTTCCCTCTGCACAAAGGTGGGCCATCTACAGGCACTGAAACTACAAACCCATAAGTCTCACCAGTTTTATATTTAAAACCATGGAAAAAAATTATCATGGAAATGAACAATAGAGATATAGTAAACCTCCAGACACTGGACCCAACACAGTTTGGGTTCATCACAGGCAGATCATGCCTACTCAACCTGGTGGACTTCTTTGAGAAGGTCACCAAAGCAATGGATGAAGGCAAAATCATTCACACTGCCTACCTTGAGCTGGTCAAGGCATTTGACACAATACCCCACTCAGGCATTGTTGACAAACTCAAGAGGTTAGGTACAAATCCAGATGCCACCCGGTGGATAGCCATCTGGCTCACAGATAAGACCTAGGAAGTTAGAATTGGGGAGTCCACCTCTACAAAGAGGCCAGTCACAAGCGAAGTTCCTCAAGGATCAGTCCTTGGACTGCTCCTTTTTAGCATTTACTTCTCAGAAGTCAAGGCCAATGTCAGTGGTCTCTGGCTAGCTAAATTTGCAGATGATTGCAAATTAGGAGCTGTCATTGAATCTCACACTGACAGAAATGTTATCCAGGAGGGGCTGACACAGACAAACAACTGGTGTCAGAGCCATGGAATAAAAATAATGCCAAGAAATGCATAATGGTATCCTTTGGGAAATCATACATCCCTGGTAACTATCACATTGACAACACACACTTTAGAGTTGATCAAGTAGTCAGGGACTTGAGGACACACATTGATAATAATCTAGCCTTTGCCAATCACATGTCTACAGTGGTTTCTCAACTTATAAACAAAGGTATGGCATCTAAGTCCAAGAAAATCATTGTTCCACTATATTTGGCATTCATCAGACCTATCATTGAGTGCAATGCCCACTTTGGTATGTACCTAACCAGGCATATCCAACAACTGGAATGCCCACAGAGGTTCATCACTAAAAGAAAACAGGGCATAAGTAAAATGTTCGATGCAGACCACCTCAAGGCTCTATCCCTGTATTCTATCTCCTACTGGCTTTTGAGGAGAGATATATGCCTGGCATACAGGGCATTGTCACACGCCAGTCTGATAGACCTCCTGCATATCCACAAAACAAACACCACCAGAATTACTTGTTCTAAAGACTTAAACCTTGTCTGTGATATAAATAGGACCTGATGGAGAGATAGGTATGTATCCCAGAGACTACCACATCTGTGGAATGTGCTCCCCATCCATGTGAAGCAGATTTCCTCCCTAACACAAGTCAAGTGCAACTTGGACGATTGGATGGAAAAATGGAAATTCATCCCTGGTTTGATACCTGTGTCTCTAATTGACACAAGTAACCTCTAAATTGTTAATCTCCCAGGCCTATGCTTACACTTATCAATGGTATAAGAACTTGTCAGAGATTTGGGATGCATGACTTAGCTTAAAAAGGAACTTGTCATCGGTAGCCTAGTAAACACCTATGAACCTATGAACAGGAAAAAAAAATAAAACAGCAGTCTCAAGCAATGCTCAAACACACGCACACATACACACACACACACACACACACACATATATATATATATATATATATATATATATATATATATATATATATATACACATGCACATACATATACATGCATGCACTCTCGCGCACACACGCACACACACACACACACACACACACACACACACACACACACACACACACACACACACACACACACACACACATATACACATACACTCATGCACACACAAACAGTGTAAAGGCTCTGCCAAGCAGTGGCTGACCTAAGAGTTAATGTGAATCTACTGTACACACAAGTAAAACACGAGGGGAATACAGATGCATATTAAAATAGAAATAAAATGCACATATAATTACAATCTAATGCAATTAAATAAAGCAACAGATATGCCATCAGCTAAACCTGCTTAAGAAAAATGATAAGCGTTGAGAGAGCATTACTGCTTACATATATGTTTTTTATTTGGGGGGCGGCCACCAAGTGCTTCCTTTTGTGAATATTTTGAAGCCATATAACATGGATAGCAGTCAACATGTTGGTGAAGCGGTGTTATACAGGTATCCCAGTTTCCTCATCTGGAGTCATTCACCTGAGTGAAGTCAGCTGAGGTATTATGTGGGATTAGCTCCTGTTTATAAACTGAACCATGCAACATACAACAGTTTGACAAAAAAGTCTCTTAAATGAGTATCCTGAAATGTTCATACCAAAATTGCCCAAAGTTAAAATGTTACAAAAATGCAGAGCAACTGATAAGTTAAAGGGGGCAGTGGGGCTATATAAATACATTTCAAAATGTAATTATTATAGGTACAGTAGTGAATGAAAAATTAAAACTGAAAAAAGAAAAAGAATTTGAAAAAAAGCTCTCCATTTTATAAGAACAATAAGGCACGTGTGGTGAGCATGGCTTAGATATTATTACATGCCCAGTGATTCTAAGCCACTTGCATTTGGGCTTATGCCTCACAGCAACACTTGGCATGTGGTAGTATTGGTACAGCCTCCTGTGTCTTATTGCATTCATGTCAGAATTTATGTACTTGAGTTGTATGGGTTGTGCAGCATATCTTCTTCTCCCTTGAGTTGTACTTTGATCTACTTTATTATTTGTCTAACCATCACAGCACTACACAGATGCCATTTTTGCCTCATTTGTAGGTATTACATATACTATCTAATCGTTCCATGTACTTGCCATTGTGCAGAATCGATCAACAACCTGACAGTCTCTTCCTGCCCAGATCAAATTTTTTCCTGTAGACTACCAGGCTTTATTGTTGTGTCCTTCCCTTCAAACATATTTGTATTTTTTTCGAAGTAATCTAGTCCTACACTGGAGTCTTTCCAGTATTCAACAGTTGTGAACATTAACCTGCCTATTGTAATTGCAAATGTTGAACATATGTCTGAGAAGGGAGTCTGAATCAAAAATTGAAAATGAATAAACAAGTGTTGCTTGTAGCCAACTTAAATAATGCTTTTGAGTAAAATATTTCATTATCAGCTTATCTTTCTGTTTGTATATCTTTCTATCTATTTACTATCAAAGAGTGGTGATTTTTTAAATCTGGATATTTAAGAAATGACAAATTAAACAAAAAAGAAAAAAAAGCAGAAAGTATAGTCATAAATATAATAATGTTTGGCGTAGCAAAACAATGGACTTGAAGAATCATTGGTTAAAATCTATAAACAATATTTCTGAAGTACATGGAGTGTGCTATTTACTCTTCAAAAACTGGGAATCAGGCAACCTTTTTATTAACTGCCCACCCTACCCTGACATCAGCAATGTGTTTAGGAAATCTTCTATTGCACTTAGCAGAGCTGACATACTGTAGTCCAAAGAATCTTCATGATAGAGACGACAAACAGCTCCAGGCAATGGTAACGGTTTTAGAAGCTGTAAAAATGCTCTGCAGCGCCATTCAAAAATGGCATACTATAGAGTTTAAAAGCTGTTAGAGCTATTGTCCATCAGAGGTGCACTTAGCTTCTGTTCATGCTCTGTGTGAAAGCATTAAGTGCGTTTTCACCTTCAATACCTTAGAACATTTTGTGTTCCTAACCTTTTTTATGTAATTATTAGTACATTAGGGCAGGTAAAGTTTCATGTACTGCAAAGAATTATGACTGAGTGCCTTTGATCATAGCTATTTTTCATGTGTTCTTACAGCAGTTATAATTGGTCCTCAAAGCAGTTATGATCAGTTACCCAATCCTAAGCCTCTGTGTTACTCACTTTTAAATTTTTACAGGTATCTTTTTAAGGCTGGCATTTTTTATTTCTGCTGCAACAAAATACGCAACATGGAATTTGCTTGGTCTTAAACATCTATGCTATATCTGCACACAGCTAGTTTTTCATTGGCTCAGATTAAAGCTGACGATAACATGATGGCATTATGGACAGTAGCAAAACTTCCCCAAATAAGTTATTTTTACTCAGATCACATATGCCTGTAGCATATTAAATTGAGAAAATGGAAATGCACCATTATCTAACTTTAGAATGCTGACCATACTGTGTAAGCATTATTTAAATGTGAAATGAGAAATGCAGCCAGCTACTATGAGAATAGTTTTATTTGCATTGTTGAAAATCAATACGTTGATCCCAGGGGCAATATTATGCATATGTTAATCATGCCTTAGGGGCTTGTGGGAAATTGAATTCACCTTGTGCCACATTACACAAGGGTGTAATTCGTACACAATTAAAGGAATGCCTAATCATTCCTTAATGCTGTAATAATTCACTCCTGCCACACTGGCTTCTTTTCCAGCTGTGACAGTATCTATCTCCCTTTCAGCTGTCTTATAAATAGCTGTGACTAACAAGGATTTCAATATAAACTACCCTGAGTTCTTAAATGGTCAAGTTCTCACTATCCAGTGTTTTTTTTTATTTCCAATTCTGGTAAACTGCAAAATCTGGACAACTATCAGGCTGGACCAGATCAGTCAAATTGAATTCTCTTTAGGCAAAAAATATCTCATAAAGTTCAACTTCATGACAAAGGAATATGTTCTTATATCTTTGACAGACATGGGGTAGAAAAGTGATGAATTACAGTCACACAGTTTTTATTGTAGCTGTTTTAGACATTTGTAGTACAGTTTCATTAGTTCAGCTTATGGCTGTATTTAGTTGTTCAGCTTTCAGGACTTAGTTTGCCTGTCTTGTTCTGTACACCAGATATTCTGACAGACAGAACATATTTAGTTGTTTTCCGTTTATTTATTTGTTTTTTATGTGTATATCACTATTATCATTACGGGTGGTCTTTTGGCAAGTTAGCCTGCAGATGAACTTATATATGACAGTGTGTGTGTGTGTGTGTGTGTGTGTGTGTGTGTGTGTGTGTGTGTGTGTGTGTGTGTGTGTGTGTCTATGTCTGTGTGTGTGTGTGTGTGTGTGTGTGTGTGTGTGTGTGTGTGTGTGTGTGCAAGTAGGGTGAAGCCACTGAAACCTTTTTATGGAGTCTGAATTAACCTCAAGTTCTTTTGAATATTATATTAGCCCTGAACTGCAAATCTTTCTTTTTGCTTTCTACATTTATTTGATACACTAGATATTGAATTTATCTTGTAATCCATAAGGCTGGGGTTAGTGACTGTAGCGAGAAAATCACTGAGAATAATAAAGTCTGGCAGGCAGAGTCATTGTCAGCCTCCATGCTGCACAAAGGGGCCAGTGTTACAAGGCTGATAGAAATGTAATTCAGAAAAAAAAGGATCAAGGCCTTGTCAGAATAAGTATGAGGATGGCAGCAGGACACTGCTTGATCATGGTCAAATGGGGACCTATTCATTGTAAAGGATCAGGCATAGCAATACCCCATTATTTTGCTGTCTGTCCTAAGTCACCATAAAACACTGATCACACCTGTCAGTGTGCATGCTATTTCCTTGTTTATTCTTATCACTGAGCTTTGGATTGAATTTAAAATCTTAATTCAAATTTTACAGCAAAAACACTGGAAGAGATTTTCCAAACAAAATAAAGAGCTTACACATTAAAACAGAATTAGTGTGTCCAACAGTAAACTTCTTTTCCCCTTGAAATTCACATTTACTGAAAATGTAGCTAGTAAGACATTAAATGACAGGAAACATGCTAGAATTCAAATTCATAGTCACATGGCTTACGGTGAAACACTAATAAGTGGTTATGTAAAGGGTGCAATTATTCAAAAGACAATGTAAAATGCATTTGCTAACAGCCTGGGAAAGACCACTGGCTACAAGTGTTGCTTTGCAGGAGCGACACAGGAGAACAGTCTGGTGACTTGACTTGGTCACAGACGCAGTCACAGAACAAAGGCTTATTGAATCAAACCCAGTACTTCAGAAAGCTTAACAGCTCAGAGCCTTTTGCTCATCTGCAGTAGGTGCCTAAAAGACTGTTGTAGCTCAACTCAGTGCATTTCACACTGCATGCTTTGCAAAGAGCAAGATACTAAAATGTATTCATAGTTTAAATATAAATAATGAACTCACAAACACTACATGGCCAGTTTATATACCACCAAATAATTAACACACTACCAGCAGTCGACAAAATAACAACGCCAAGGATCACAGGCAAAGAACATTTCATATTATGATGCTCCTGTTTACTACAATGTATTCCTTCTTTTATACCATTACTACTGTGAGATGGAGGAACCAAATATTTATACACACACACACACACACACACACACACTTGTTCACACACACACACACACACACACACACACACACACACACACACACACACACACACACACACACACACACACACAGATGTGACCATCAACTGCAGCCTCTTTTATGACTGTGTACACCTTAGATGTTTGCTTGCAATAAAATGAATGAACAAAACATACATAATGTAGAAATGTATTTTAGCTTGCAGTTGGAAGAACATTTTGTGGAACTCATTGTATCACCATTCACTCCCAACCTCTTATCTCAAGAATCAGAGACATAAGATAAGGCCAGAACATGCCAAAATCAAGAATAAATTATACATACTTACACTGTTACAACAGGTTTTGCATTGACAATTATTTTCTGAAGAATATAAAGACTGAACGTGCATTCTGTTGTTTTTTTTTAATCGCATAACCATGCATCATGCAACATAATCTGCAATCCTCTTGCTTGGCACACATCTAATTAATATTCTGGCTTCTGCCATGCATCTTTCAGAACTTCTTATTTATACATTTGAACTGTCATAGCTTCTCAGCCAGTGTTTACAATACTTGAACATTTATTAGAAAGTATTTAGCAATGAGTCACGAAATTATTTTGTCTATAAATAAATTTTGTAACTCTATATATTAACTGTCACCCCTTGGCCACCTATAAAAAATATTTTTAACTTTTTATAATGTCAAAAGTAACCAGGATATAATAGTGTATAAACAGCTTAGACAACCCTTATACAATTAGTAGAAAATGTGTATTATGAATATCTCATACAATTGTCTTAACTTGGATGGACATCTTCACAAAAGTTAGCTCCATTTAGCCATTTATACCAGTTTAGAATGATTTCATGAAAATAAATAGTTCTGGTCTATTGACTAATTCCAAAAAGACCAGTTACAGACCATGTGCTTACCCTTTTGTTTATTACTTTTTTAATTCCATCTCTCTTATGGTTCACATCATTTTTAATCTCTTTTATATTTGTTGTCTCTTTCATTTTTCACTTCCTGGTGATAGTTTTTTCTCACTATGGTAACAAGAATTGACACAAGGACTCGAACATGCCTATTATTCTTCATCTTTGTCCAACTTAACAAACATAAATAGTTTGCAAGAGGTGTTTCATTTCTTGATATCCTTGTAACCATTTTGTATAACTCTGCCTATAGTATTGGAATTCTAGGCAGTCCCAAAATTATGTTTCTATGTGCCCCCGTCACACCTCCAACATTACCCTCTAGTCTGTAGGAACATATTTCCTTGTTTCTATGGTGTGTAGTAGTACCTGTGATGATATTTCTAGGCAGATATCCTGAATTTTATTTCATAGCATATGCAGGAGCCAAGCACTCATCTGCTCCATCTTTACCCTCCAGAGGTATTCCTTACTTATCTTCTTTCCTTGCCTAAATGTTTCAGTGCCGTGGGTTCCTAACCCAAAACTGCCCTATACCTTCTACTAATGACTCTTTTCTTTGTCACATCATTTGATCTTGATGCGATTATAAATTCTGCTACAACTGGTTTATGCTTACAAGGAGGCATATCCCTTAAGAACTGTCTGAATGCTAGAATGAATCCCCAACAACTCAATTGTAAAATTTCTTTGTAAGCTAAATATTAATTTAGCTTCTTTGAAAGTTTTAGTACATATTTCTGCATAAAACATTTCCCAAATAAATGTTGGTTCTCTATCTTTGGGTCTCAAAATATCCGATGTTCTTTATTTTCAGTTACTACATTTGTCTGGTTCAAATAGCCTTTTGTGACTAATAGTGTTTCCTATCATTTAGCTTACTTAAGAGCTATAGTCTGGCTAAAACACTTCCTGATGAAACTTTATGCATAGCCTTCCTTATGTTTCTCTCCTACTTCCCAAGCAATCCTACTGCCATCAGTTTTTGCTCTCTTTCTTTGGTTTAGGTTCATTCATTTCCATTTAAAATGATTGATTTGGGCATATGTTACATATATTGACTTAAGTTGTGCGGAGTTAAAGTAAGCTTCTATATCTGGGAGCCCCAGTCCCTTTTCTCATTAAGTAATGTTATTTTCTCCATTGTATCCTTTCATTTTGCCCTCCAAAAAGATCTGTTTCAGTTCTTTATTAACTTTTGTGCCATATTGATTTATCAAGTTGATAATAGTTTGCGTATACCTTACATATCAGTGGGCCTGGAAGCATTTTAATTGTCTGTATCTTGCAGTCTTTGTCCACAGATATTTTCCATTTCCTTATTTTGATTTTCTGCAATGTTTCCTTCAACATTCGTTTAGTAGCTTTCTAAACAGCCTGCTTCAGTCAGACTCCCAGGTGCCTAATTCTTTCATGGCCTCATAAATATGGATACTGTATTTTTGAATCATCTCATATGTTTTGCATTATTTAATGTTATTACTTGTGTTTTCATTTAATTTATTATATACCCAGTAATTTGTTATAAACTTTTAGTTTTTTTCAGATATTTTCCCCAGTTTTTGGGAGGCAGTTGTTATATATAGCACTGCATCATCTGCAAACAGTGCTATATCTTCCTGTGTGAGTACCCATCCATATCTCTGTATGCCTGAACTCGTTACATCCCCTGCCAGAGGCTCTCAATAGAAAACAATGAGCAGTGTAAAAGTTGGCATCCCTACCTCATCTTCCTAGTCATTTCCACATGTTTCAAAGTCCACCTGCACATTTGATATCTGGCTCTGAGCCTCTATATATTTTAAATATAAAGAGTTATTTAATCTTCAGGGAAGCCACATTCCATTATGTCTTCTTTTAGAGATCTCCAACTGACCCTATCAAAGGCCTTTTTTGCATTTCATCACATTGACATTAATGTGTTTCTGTTTTGTATGACATTCTTTGGGATTATTAATTTTCTATTTATAATATTAAATGTCTATTGTCTATAAACCAGCATGGGTCTGGTTGTATTATTCTCCTCCTAAGCATCTTTGCTAAACTTCTAGTCAATGCTGTCATAAAAAATCTTGCAGTCTTGGTTTAAAATGTATATAGATCTACATGACCCAGAGTCCACAAATATTTCCCTCTTCATAGGATCATAGGAGGTTACTAGGCTATTGGCCCTGAGGCCCTTATAAGCCTAGTAAGGCTTTAGCCCATGTTTAGACAAGTCAGCACCCAGAGTCCCTGTCCATCAGGGACACAGGTGGAATCCCAGGAGTGTATTTACTGTTTCCCATCCAGTTATCCAGGTTGCTCTTAAAAAGGGATAATGAGGTAATCTGCTTGATGCAGAGAAGGAGTCTATTCCACAGATGGGGGAGTCTCTGGGACACAAATCTGTCTCAAAAACAAGTCTTATTGATATCACAGACCAGGTTGAGGTCACGCGCATGGATTGCTTGAGTAGATCTTGACTTGCGGATATGCAGCAGTCCTGTCAAGGTGGGGTCTGAGATTACTTTGTATGCCAGATAGAGGTCACCTCTGAGGAGTCTGTATGAAACTGAGTAGAGGTACAGGGCTTTTAGCCTATCTGTGCAGGGTAGGTGTTTGAGGCCCTGGATTCTCCTGGTGAGAAACCTCTGTGGGCTCACCAGCTGCTGCATGTGCTTTGGGAGGTACATGCCAAAGGGAGCGTTGTACACAATAATTGACCTTATAAGGAAAGAATGCATAGATCTTATGACCTCTTTGCCCCTGGATGAGATACCCTTACTTATGAGGTGGGCCATGTAGAAAGCTTTCCATACAACGGAAACAACATGGTGGTCAAAGGTCTGGTTGCTATCAACCTGGGTGCCCAAATCCCTCACTACTGACTGTGTACTTAAGACATTGTTATTAATGTGATAATATGTGGGGATGTCACTCTCCCCAAAGGGGATGATGATGCATTTTTTGGCATTCAGCTTGAAGCCATGTTTCTGGCACCAGTCATTTGTTTGGGTGAGACCCTCTTAGAGGATGTCCACATCACTTGGGGAATTTATGACTGCACCCAGCTTGCAGTCTACAAACTTGGTCAGCCATAGCCCACTCTTTTGGTAGAAAGATCCAACACTGTCCTTTATCACAAAGGGGAAATCAATCCTCTCTGAAGAATGTCATTAAGCAACTTTTTCCAGAATTTAATTTTCTTCCCCTGCTTCATTTTTCATACCTCTGCCAGAATGCTATCAATTCTCAATGTTTTCTCTGGGCTTTGATCCCAAATGGCTTTACCTATTTCATCTTCTTATTTGCTTGCCACCAATGCCTTCTTATCATTCAAATCTTGGCAACTTCAGCTTTTTCCATATAGTATCCTATGTGTTCTACAATTGCCTCTACTACTGTGTCTTAATTATATATTTTACTGTAGCTCCTTGCCAACATTTTCATTGATTTTTGTTTTAGTTTTCCAGTTTTCTGATTCATTTTTCTACTGTCTGCTGTCTTAGTGCTAGGAACTTAGTTGTTTTACAGTTACAGTAAAAGAAAATTTGTTTCAGTGCTTTTGCACTACAGTTGTTTATTATACTATATATATAATCCCTCATTAATTGTTTTATGTTAAGTTGATTAACCTTCTCATGTAGTTCCTCCCTATGTACTTTATGCTGCAAACATTTAATCTTATGAAATACCTTTAAATAGTTCCTCTAACTTAGGATTCAAACTCCTCTAGCCTTCTAAAATCCTAATATTTATTTTACAGACATTCCAACTCTGAGATGTCACTACACTACTAGGGATCACATTTTAGGGTCTCCTGTAGCTTCTAATTGATCCAGCCTCTAAAAGAGATCATTCCTAAAGATGGGTCAGACAACACCTGTGTTTTCTTTCTTAAAATAGTCCTTTTGTAGCATAGATATTTGCAACAGTGCACAAACTAATTACTACTGGTGTGCTACTTCCTTTTGCATCATGTTCACATGTTCTTTAGAAACTTAAACAGAAAACATGAGGGGTTAAATGCTCACCAAGAGGAACACAAAAAAAACCCAAAAACAAAAAAAAAAACAAAAAACAAAAAAAATAAACAAGGAATGGTATGTCCTGTTGTTGCCACACACAGTGCATAAAAAACAATACAAATCCACAAGATGAGCCATATGAAGATACATCCTCCAGTAGATCAATCTCACTCCAACTATATAGAATCAATAAGTTCTGATGAATTTCTGTGTGAATCAAGATGAAAGAGCTTAAGTGTAACTTATCTACTTTTAATATTGAAATAGAATGTTTATAAGATCATTGGTGGTTTATGTTATTATTTCTATGTGGTTGGAGTGAGGTTGATCTACTGGAGGATGTATCTTTATGTATTTACTGGTGTCTTGTAGATTTTTGCTTTGTATTTTACATACTGTGTGTGTGGCAACTCCAAGTCATACCATTACTTCAATTCTTTAGAAACTTATCTGTCTAACTTAACCCAACTGTTGTATGTCTTAGCAAAAAAAAGAAGTCTTCCTTATTTCCTATTGTATCTATAGCATCAGTCAGTCCACATATATGCAAATACTTCTTTAGGATTTCTTACTACTGTTGGGTCTTTTTAAGACATCTTTTTTACAAATTATATTCCAGTCTCTGGCCATTACCAAGGTTCCTTTGTGTTGGGAGGGTGGCCTAATGGTTAAGGTGTTTTTCATATAAACACAAGGTACAGGGTTTGAATCTCACAGGGGATAATTGGCTAGGCTTAAAATGGCTCACAAGGGCAGTTAGCCTAGTACTGATCTATGAACCTATATAAAGGAACTAGATTACCATTACTTGTCTTATATCATGTGTGAAGACTGGTAGAGAAGGGTGAAGGCTGCCAGCCTAGTCAAATAAAATTTGATACATAATTCTGGCATTTGTAAATATAAATGTAAAATATAGGCTTGTGTCTTAAATGTAAAGAAATGCTGTTTCAACAATGTGGCAACATTGCCATCTGCTGTAAGGAAAACTAAGTCACGCATTTCTTATTGATCATTTGAAATTAAAATTACTTTATGTCTATTCCTTTGAAGTTAGAATTTGGAGTCGATGAGTCTGGAGTAAGCATCCTGCCTATTGTTTTAAGGCTAAAGTTAATGACCAGAATTTACATGTGGAATGTCCTTTATTGCTCTAAGTGTAAAAGAATGTGAATGCAGTTTTGGTGTGGCCTGGGAACCAGGAAAGTGTAAACAAATGATGTAATGTTTTAGCAGAACTGCAGTTTCAATTTAAACAGTGAGAACCAGAGATTATTGAGCATTTTTGTCTTGATATCCATCTCATCAGCACTCTGCCTGTGTCTTAAGTAAGTTATTTCAGATGTATGTTTTCTTGTAGTAATAGCTAGATAATTAGAAGAAAGTTAGACAAAGTGTTTTTCTGTTATGTCAGAACTGTACTACTGAATTATTTTAAGTTTCTGTGTCATCTCTGAACTCTTGAATAGCACTGTGGTGTAGTAGTATTGTCTTGTGTTTTTAATATTTATTGTTAAATATTTTTAAACCCTTTTTAACTGTGGCTGGTTTATGTAGAGATAAGTTAATCTCTAGAGTACATTGCATATTTATAGAGTTTACTATCTAAGCCACTCCTATAGCTTTAGCCCTTGGCTACACTACCAATTGGATAATAATATTGTACAGTAATAAGTGGACACCCTTTTAAGGGCTTCTGGGTAGCTGATAAGTATTAGCTGGTGGTGGTGGCAGGAATTACTACCATATAGTCTGGGTAAAGGGGCACAGCTGGAGAATCTGTGTCAGCCTTTCCCAGGCATGTCTGTGAAGTTATATAAATACTTATCTCAAAGTGTGTGTGTGTCAGCTACTTTGGCAGGGACACAAAGCACTAGTTGGACAGAGAGGGTACTGGAGGTTAGCTTTCCAGCTAGGCTGAGATCTGGACCCTATAGCTGTGCCAGTGGGGAGTCTTATTGGGGACTTGGGGAGCAAGGGAGCAACCAGCCCTAGACTGACTGTGATCTCTGTGTGCACTTAAGAGAAATTGTACATTACTATGTGCATTTGTTATCCTTTCCTCTTATATGAGACATCCTCTCTGGTGTTAGTGGTAAGATTGAGGCTCTTTGTTTGCTGCGCCAGGGCATAGGATGTCTTGAGACAAAAGGTGTAATAAAATACCATCCTGCAGATGTCCTGAGAGGGAAGGATTTGGATGAGGCAATAGCATGTACTTATGCAGTTACACATGGTCAGTCTAGGAGACAAGCATGTGGGTCTGGTAGCCTGGGGAGACCCAGACAGACTGCATACTTGCAGCCAGGACTGGTGAGGTGGTTACTTCAAGGAGTGAGCTAAGCTGCAGCAGTGAGACTGAATGTGAGCCACCGCTGCTTGTGGGTACTGATGTTCCCTTGGACAGTGTAACTGCAAGGGTAGAGGTGAGTAGTAGTACCCAGGCTGACAGTGAGGCACCACTGTCAGAGGATGACAGACTTCCTGTGGAAGGGGATCTGGTAAGGGTTACAAGGAGAGAATTGAGACAGGCTCAGCTCTCAGACTCTACATTGCAAGGCCTGAAACAGGTAGCTAAGGAGTCACCTGATTCTCAAGGGAAAGGGGAATCTGTATACTGGGACAAAGGGTTACTGTACAGAGAGTGGACCCCTGAGGGAGGGCTAGAAGGTGAGAGGGTACAGCAGTTGGTAGTGCCTAGAGACTACCATCTGGTGCTTCTAGCCATAGCCCATGATATTCCCTTTTCAGGGCATATGGGCATAAACGTACAAAGGGACGTATTATGCAAAACTTCTATTGGCCTGAAATTTCCAGAGAGGTAACAGGGTACTGCAGGATCTGTGAAGAGTTGTAAAAGGTAGGCAAGGCAGGAGACAAGGTAAGAGCTCCTTAGATGCCTTTGCCTGTGATCGAGGAGCCATTTCAGGAGGTAGCTATGGATATTGTGGGTCCTCTGAGAACCCCATGTTCCACAGGGAAAAAGTATATCCTAGTGGTAGTGGATTATGCTACACGATACCCTGAGGCAGTGGCTTTTCCCTCCACTGAGGCAGATAAGGTAGCAAATGCTTTGTTAGTGATCATCAGCAGGGCAGGTTTCCCAAAAGAAATTCTGTCTCACAAAGGTGCCGATTTCATGTCAGACCTGCTGGCTTGTCTGTGGAAGTCCTGTGGGGTTAAGCACATGAAGACCACCCCCTACCATCCTCAGACTAATGGTCTTGTTAAGAGGTTAAACTTTACAATCAAGTCCATGCAATGGGCATTTGCAGATCAGTTTAAGAGGAAGTGGAACAAATATTTGCCGCATCTGTTGTTTGCTTACAGAGAGGTTCCCAGGAATCCACAGGTTTTTCACACTTTGAGTGGCTGTATAGGCATCGGGTGAGGGAACCTCTAGATTTCATTTGAGATGAGTGGAAAGGTGAGTGTGAACCTCACAAGGAGTTTGTTGTGGCATACATCCTAAACCTCAGGACAAGGTTCAGGGAACTTTTGGGCGTGGCCCAGGAGAACCTGGCAGAAGCCCAACAACAGAAAAAGGTGTGGTATGACAGAAATGCTCAAGCTAGAGAATATGCTGTGGGGCAGCAGGTAATGGTTTTCATTCCTGTCAGACACAACAAGCTGCAAGCAGCTTGGGAGGGACCCTACAAGGTGGTAAGAAAGGTAAGTGATGTTAACTACATGGTGGAACTGCTAGGCAGATGGCAGGGGCACAAATTGTACAATG
>NC_056727.1:69290574-69310574 GCF_019279795.1 Protopterus annectens | reverse complement strand
ATGGAAGGTGTCCTGCAGCTTTGGAAGCTGGCCGGCTGTTATATCCTTGGCAGGATATAACCATATAGCTAAGGCTGCTGAAGCAATGATCATTCGAACATCTACTGTTATGGTAATTTGCACAACTGTACTTTTCTGTTTACTGCATGCTGAGCAGCTGCCAGTAACTTCCTGATTCCGTGTCATCCAGCTCTGTCTTCCGATGATGTAGTAGAGTGGGTAGAAGGAGTTCTGCAGTGGGTTGGCATGTTTTCTGTAGTCTCTTACAGATTTTAATATGAAGTAACCAGAATGCAGTGCAATCGCTTCAATAAATTAGCACAGCTATATTTGTGTGAAAGGTAAAAAACAGATGTAACAGGCTGCAGTTCTTGGTAAGGTGCATAGTGCTTAGCATACAGTCTAAGACAGATGTACAACTAATAAACTGCATCCCATATTGCAATGATAGATGCTGCTTATAATCCACTTTGATTGATGCTAAGAGTGCCACAGGGTTGCTTTGTCATCTGGCTCATGATATAGCACAATATTTACAAAGGCAGAGAGACAATGGGGAACAGAGACAAAATAAATAAGATTAAGTGATGAGACACAAAACAATCCTGTGGCACTCTTAGCATCAATGGAAGTGGATTCAGGTTTATAAAAGGCAGATCATGTCTCTTAAACCTGACAGACGTCTTTGAAGCGGTCACCAAAGCCGTAGATGAGGGTAAGGTGGTTCACACAGCCTATCTAGATCTTGCCAAGGCTTTCGACACCATCCCCCACTCTGGAATTATAGATAAACTCACTAAACTAGGTATAAATCCCTATGTCACAAGACGGGTTGCCAACTGGCTCACTGACAGAACCTGCACTGTGAAAGTAGTAGACTCCAAATCCAACCTCAGACCAGTGACACATGGAGTACCAAAGGGTTCAGTCCTGGGTCCTCTTCTGTCTGCTATCTACTTTTGTGAAGTACAGACTAACACATAAGGTCTTTGGCTAATGAAGTTCACAGATGACTGCAAACTAGGAGCCATAATCAAAACTCCAAAAAATGTGGACATCCTACAAAAGGGCCTCGCTGAAACAGATGCCTGGTGTCAAAGCCATGGCCTCAAGCTCAATGCCAAAAAGTGCATTGTCATCCCTTTTGGTAAAATCTCTGTACCCATGAACTACCACATAGGTGGTAGTCTACTTAACACCGAAAGTTTGATAAGAGACCTTGGGACACAGGTGGACAGTAGTCTCTCCTTTGATAAGCACATCGCCACAGTAGTCAGGAAATCCTATTACGTGGCACACCTCATAACAAAAGGTTTCTCATCAAGGAAAAAAGAGGTCATTGTTCCCCTCTACTCATCACTCATTAGACCCATTATAGAGTACAACACCTCTTTTGGTATGTACCTCACAAGACATCTACAACAACTGGAAAGGCTGCAGAAATACCTCACAAAGAGGATTACCAGCCTCAAACAGATGCCCTACACAGACTGTCTCAAAAAACTGCAGCTTTACTCTATCACATATTGTCTTCTCAGAGGCGATCTCTGCCTAAGACACAAAGCTATGTCAAACCCAGTGCTTTTGGACATGCTCCACTTAAAGAAATCCCAATCCCTCTGAGCTACATGCTCGAGGGACCTAAACTTTGTCACCACAATAAACAGAACATGCTGGAGGGATAGATTCCTGTCCCAGAGAGTTTTCATACTCTGGAACAAGCTACCTATCTATATCAAACAAAGCTCCTCATTAGCATTCTTCAAGAAAAATCAAATGACAATACAAATGTAACGTTATATTCATTGTTACGGATACTTTCTGATTTAATCAACTTGTGGCATGGTTAACTGATGCATATAATGCTTAACATTTTTTTTATGTATGTATGCATATATGTGTGTATGTATGTATGTGTGTATATATATATATATATATATATATATATATATATATATATATATATATATATATATATGTGTGTGTGTGTGTGTGCATGTGTATGTATGTATATGTATATATATATGTATATATATATATATATGTATATATATATATATATATATATATATATATATATATATATAGGTAGACCATTACAATAAATATGATACCTATGAATGCCACTCACACTATAAGGGAGATAGACAGCAAGCATATTATTTTTAAGATGCATAACCGTTATTGCTACACAAAAGATATATTAAAATAAAAGATTTTCCTTTACAATTTAAACAAAACCAAATAGTTAAGTATTTAATCTATGTATAGTTGTGTTGCCTTAGTGTTTTATAAAATATTAAAAATAGATAAAGACTGTATTTAAGTAATCTGTAAAGACAGATACATGTATACTTAAAAGATATATAAGATACTTTTCACTATAAAACTACCATATATTGGGGCCGGGGGAGGATACTGAAATGCAGACTTAGAGAGATCGCTTGAAGGATGAGATGTTTTTTCTCATGGAGGAGTTTGGTGGTTGTTTATCTTATATTGTTCTCAGTTATGATCTTGTAATTTACTTTTATTGGGTGTCTATAATCTATTGTAATACTGTTGGAAGAAGAAAGAACAAGTCATTCTCTTCATGTACACACATCTACACATTATTACGAGTATATGAATATGGATAAAAGCAAAGCTAATATAAATCCAATTGCAAAATGTATATCTCTTAATGTAAATGGTTTAAATAATAGCTGCAAAAGGGGAAGTCTTTATAGATATTTAAAGCTATGTGAAGCGCAACTATTATTTTTACAGGAAACACACCTTTCACAGGAAGACATAAATAAAATAAACAATAAAAATTATACAATACTAGTAAGTTCCACCTATAATCAGAAGCGAAGGGGAATAGCAATTTTGTGGAAAACCACTACTTTAATGCCTAAAATCATAAACACGTTCCATGACAACTCAGGAATGTTTTGTCTAGTGACAATATCTATCAATAAAATGATATATACATTAGTGAATATTTACTGGATACCAGGACTAGGTGTTACAGTGGCCAAACAACCCTTAGAAAACATTGTACAATATACCAAAGGCAATTTAATCATAGCTGGAGATTTCAATTGCATTATAAAAGAAACTGACACAAATACTAAAACTACACGTAAGAGATCACCTTTAACAAAGTTGTTATCTGAGTTTGTTGAAACTTTTAATATAGTTGACATAAATGAGTATGCTATCCCAGATTCACTATTCTTTACACATTTTTCCCATAGAAATAATACATACTCTAGAATAGATAGAGTGTACATAACAAAGGATTTAACCTCTAAATTAAATAAAGTCAAGACAATTTCATGTCCATTTTCGGACCATAACACCATAACATTTGAGACAGACTTATGTTTCAAGAGAAGGATACCAGTAATAAGAATACCATCTTACATAAATCTCAAAGATTTTAAGGAATTTTATATTAAAGAGACACAAACATTCCTAGATATCCATCTTACAAAAGATGTATCTGAAATATATATATGGGATGCATTGAAAGCATACCTATATGGAAGAGCGGTGGGATGGTATAAAAATAAACAAAAACAGTGGAATAAGGAATTAATGGAATTACAGTCAAAAGTAGATAATTTAAAGCTTGATATTCAAAATGGAAACACCAACTTAATAAAAGAACTAGAAGATACTAATAAAAAATACTCAGAGATGCTACACCACAAAACAATGATCAACTTAGAAAAAATTAAACTATGTTACTATTCAATGAACCCTAAAAAACAACGAAGAATAGCAAATAGGACTAAAAGATTATTAAAACAAATCAAATCAAGGAAATACATAATATAGAAACCAAAAAGAAAGTATCTGATTTAGAAGGAATATTAGAAGCTTTTAGGCTATTTTTTCATAAACTTAATAATCAAAATGAGAAAACAGAAACACATTCAGTATTGAAAGCTTTTCTCAAAAACAATGTTAAAGTTAGGTTATTAGAGGAGCAGGTACAACTAATAGATAAACAAATAACAATGACAGAACTTAAAGCTGAAGTAAATAAGCTAAAATTAAACAAAGCTCCAGGTATAGATAATATCACCCCAGAAATGTTTAAATTACTATCAAATGAGGCTTTGTTGTTGTTATTGAATGTCTTTACATCAGTTAAAAATGGTAAAGACATTCCTCCTTCTTGGAAGTACACATTAATATCACCAATTCTGAAACAAAATAAAGATCCCAGTGAATGTTCATCATACAGACCCATTTCACTACTTAATATAGATTATAAAATTTTTATGGCAATACATGCTGCTCGAATAAAACAATTACTACCACTTTTGATAGAGGAGGATCAAACAGGTTTTATAAAAGATAGGAACACTTATGACAACATTAAAAGAATTCTTTCCTTAATTGATTATATAAATGTCACAAAAACAAAATGAATGTTATTAGCTTAGACATAAATAGCGATTTGATTCAGTGAACTGGGATTATCTGTGGTTAGTTTTAGAAGAATATGGCTTCTCAAACAACTTCACTTTGTTAATAAAATCATTATATGAAAAATCATTGGCTTATATAAAACTGGGATCTTGTCTGTCTAAATCTATTAAAATAACTAAGGGCACAAAACAAGGCTGCCCTCTTTCTCCGTTATTGTTTGCTTAGTCATTGAACCCTTAGCAAATAATATACGTATGGATAAAAATATTGAAGGAATACAACTAGACAACAGCCTAGAGCTTAAAATTCAACTTTTTGCTGATGATATTTTAATTACCTTAAAAAATAATAATATCAGTTTAAAAGCATTATGGGACTCAATTCAAAACTTTCAAAACTTTTCAAGTCTTAAATTTAATGAGAACAAAACAAATGTATTGCTTATAAATACTAATAAAAAGATCTAAATAAAAATACCATAAATATATCTCTACCGATAATATAATTAAATACTTGGGAATTATAATAACTAACAACCTAGATACTACAATTGAAACAAATTATAAAGAGACCTTAAATAATATTAAAAATCTAACACAAAGATGGAATAAATTCTTCTTTTCAATGGAAGAAAGGCTTTATATAATTAAAATGATCATATTTCCAAAAATTCTTTATGTCATACAAGCTTGTTCTTTGCCACCAGCTAAATCGCACCTAAAACAATTAAATGATTTAATGGTAAGATTCCTATGGTATCCAAAAAGATCAAGGATAGCTATGAAGTATCATCTAGATGATTGGGATATAGGTGGCATAGGTTTACCAGACATAGAAATATATTTGCATTCATCCATTATTAAAACAATATCGTTATGGCTAAATACAAAATATACATCAAAATGGAAGCTAGTTCATGAGAGAATCTGGTTAAAATCAGGATTTGTAGTAGCAAATAAGTATACAGATTTCATACCAAACAATTTTCTATGGATGATGAAGGAATATATGATGATACATAAGAAGAAAAATATAAGTTCCAAATACATTACTTATACATTAAAAAATTTCCAAAATCTTATTAATAGCAATCCTGATATTAAAGCATAGTCATTTCTTTTATATCCAGCAGCGTACACACAAGGTAATATAATAACATTTAATATGGAAGTAGTCAACATGCTTAAAGAAAAGGGATTAATATATTGGCATCAATTGCTAAACTCTGGAAAACCTCTGATAATAGACCAGATTAAACAGAAATTAAATATGGAAGATAGTTCGTGGTTACATGTACAAGAATTAAGACAGTATATATTAAGCAAACAAGAAACAATGCAACCATCAATAAGACAAAATGTTCCTAACCTTATAGAACATATAATATTACTAATGAATCAACCCATTACTGGAAAGGGACACTTATCATCTATTTATAAAACAAACAAAAAAATAAAAATGCATAATAATGACAAAATATGGAATTATTATAGATCAGTTAATGGACATGTGCCAAATGACAGAGATAAAAAACTAATTCTTCTCACTCCAAAGCAGACATCACTTTCATTACATTGGAGACTTTTTACATGGCAATTCATACACAGATCTTATGTAACCCCTCATAAAATGGAACTTATGTTTAAGAAAAATATTGGCTGCTGGAGATGTGATTTATCAATAAAAGCAGACTGGCAACATATGTTCTACTTAATGCCATTTGATTAAACCATATTGGGATAAAATAAATTATTTTCTGCAAATGGTATTCAATGATAAATTCCAGATTTCCAAATCTATTATTTTGTTTAATGCACCTGTACCCGACTGTGTGCCAAGAACAAAATATGTAATCTTATGGACTCTCCTAGCTATTGCAAGAAAGAACATTACATCAAACTGGAAATCCAAAGCTTCTCCAACTTTTAAGCAATTCATGAATATGGTGTCAGCAGTATCGCAATTGGAAATGAACACTATTAAAGGAAGAACTGAAAGAACTACATCATTATACGTAGCATGGCAAAAAGTAACTGAAATACTGGAGAATAATGATTGCAGCAGATTATAATCAGGAAACAATTGTATAGAAAGTCAATTATATGTCAACAATAGACACCCTTGTAAATACTTTATTTTGGTTTTAATGTTTGATATCTGTTTAGAGGTTTTAGCCTACCTTTTTAAATAATTTGTAAATACTTCATTGTCACAAATAACCTGCATTCATGTTTTCTTGTTTTTGGAAATGAATAAAAATATTTAAAAAAAAAAGAAAAATCTTGATGATTGGATGGGAGATAGGAAATTCACCCCTGGGATCACTTCTCTGGCTCTGCTCGACAGTAGCACAGGAAAATAATTTTCTTGGGTGGCAAAAGACAGGGTACCTTTTGGCTAGGCTTATATAGGCCCTAGGACCAATAACCTAGTACCTACCTATGAACCTATGAACTTATAAGGTAAAAACAAGCAAGTAAAAATTAAGTTGTAAAATCATAACAGGCGATAAACAGTATGGTCCTTTTTCATTTTTGTGCTAAACATTCTAAAATAATCTGATATATAATATAATTTGGGAAGTGGTTCCATGTAGGTGGCATGATTTTTGTGAAAGCTTTTTCACATACTGCCTGCCCAACACATGGTCTACCTAATGTTGCTACCACATTCAGATTTTGTTCTTTAATTGTCAGTTTGTCCATTGTGGGGGGACAGTGGCCTAGTTTTAACATTTTGAACATAGGAATATTAATGAGAAGACTATCCCTGCAGTGGGTGGATATTTTTTTAAGAAGATTGTGGTGCTAATTTTGTGGTTATGCATAGAAAGCAAAGCAGAATACTGTAGAGAGTCGATTATCCGAACATCATTTATCCAAAACATCAATTATCCGAACACAACCTTCCAAAGTTTCTGGTAGGAAAAGTCATAAAGTCTGAATATGTAAACATTACACATATTTGCTTGTGTGTTTTTTGAGCTTGTAACCTGCTTGTGTGTGAAAAATATTCTTTATTGCCCAGTGGAATATCTGCATTGTTGGAAGGTATAGTTCCTGCGTGCAGAAAAACATTTTTAGAAGTCTTTTTATCCAGTTCAGCTGTAAGTTGGATTATCAGAACTAGCCTAGGTCCCAATTCGTTGGGATAATCGACTCTCTACTGTATTTCATCCTTTTCCTTCCATGTTAGATGTGTACTTGTTGAATGAAGAGTGAAGCTTAGGAGGACATAATCTGTCTTTGGAGTTAGAACATTCCTTGCCAAAGGTAGTCAGGGGGGAGTGGAATCGATCATTTGTAACATAGTTTAAGATAGGCTAATAATTTATTGGGTTTTTTGTTTGTTTTTCTGTACATTGTGTCAAAGCTAGAGTGTGATCCAGTGTAAAGCCATGGTATTTCTGTTGTTTGACAATGGGTATAGGATCACTGTGGGCTTTTAATTAATGCAAGCGGTACTTTGATAAGTTTTTGTGGAAAGGCAAATAACATTATTTGTTATTTCTTTGGCTGTATAATTAATCTGCTGATAACTACTAAGTTATGGATGCCACAGTGGTGCAGCGGTAGCATTGTCACCTCACAGTAAGAGGCTCTCCAGTTCATATCTTGGCTGTGGTGCCTTCTGTGTGGAGTCTGAATATCCTCCATACATTCTTGTGGGTTTCATCCGGGTGCTCTGGCTTGCTCCCATGCTTCAAAGACATGTGCCTGGAGCATTTCTCCTCTGGGCTTCGCTGAAAATTGGCTTTGTTCCAAGTCGGACTTTCCCAGTAAACAAATGTTAAATAAATATAGGCCAGTAATGTTATGCTGCAGTTTGACCTGTAATTTAGCCTTTTACCTGCCAGTAGGATGTCTTTGCATGCAGCTACATATGAAAGCACTTACTGATTAAAGTTTTTTATTATTATTTTTTTTATTATTATTATTTCTGGGCATATCAGCCTGCTGGTTTATTTTCCTCTTCCAAGTCTGATGTTTTATTATTTTTATTATTATTATTATTATTATTATTATTATTATTATTATTATTATTATTATTATTATTATTTTGTATTGGATATGCAAAGCAGAGGTTTAGCTTTCTGTTCTAGTATTCCATGTCATCAAAACTCCTTTTCTTGTAGGTGAGAAGGAAAAAGTATTTTCCTTTTAAGCTTTAGCAAACTGTTTTGCTACATTATTAACAATCAGCTGTTTAAGCGTATGCTACTCAGAGTGCCAAAGCACTTCAGTTCAGACTGGAAATGAAATTCTGGCATTCACTTCTGAATGCCAGTAATGCACTGATGACAGAACATAACCTGACAATCACACCCCCTAACGCTTTGCCCCCAGGGTGGCTGTCCCCTTCACCCAACCCTTGCTATGCTTCTAATTTCAAAGAAGACATTGTGTTTCATTTCTTTGAATTTCACAGAATTTCACCTTCATAAATTATAAAATCTTACACATATATAAAATGTACCATACACTGACATTTTTTTAAGAACTCTCTATGATACAGAGGTAAATCACTATACATGTGAGTCCTGAAAAAAGTACTAATGACTCTCTCAGGTACAAAAATCTAAGAGGAATATCCAGTGATCATTCTTTTGTCATCACTGATGTTTTGCCTTGCTTTTAATTGCAAAAGTTGTTTTCTTCACAGATTCTGCGACTTCCAGAAAAGAACACTGCTAAATGAAGATGCAAAACTGTATAGATCATCTGACAAGCAACTGAAGGCAAAATTACAAATGTCAAAAATTCCTTCAGTGATTTTATCATATTTTCACCTTTTTATAAATGTGCAAAAGCAACATTTATAGCAGGAAAACTGAAGAATCAAGAAAACATCCCTCTGGGAGAAGAATGCAATGTAAATGGACTTTAACAAGAAGAATTATATAAGTTTCTGGAATAGATGAATGAATAGTGATACAGTATGAACAAATGAGAAAAAAAGTTTAGAAAAATATTTTAGGACACTGCAACTTCTTTCAAACTGGTCTTCCTGTTCTATCTTAAGAGTTGGTTTGATTGACTTGCCCCAAAGCGTTGCATCAGTTTAATAAAAATAAAAATATTCCATGTTTATCAAGTGATATATAAAAAGCAGTGCATGTCAAGCATATATATTCTTCACTCAGAAGGAGGTACAGGCCTATGTATTTAAGTTTGCATACATATTTGCTGTCATTGTCAGCAAAAAAATGGAGTGAAAGTTACAACTATGAAGAGAAAAACACAAAGGTAATATCCTTGCTGAGATAAAAGGAAACAGTTTGGAAAGGAGTGGACATGAAATTCAAGGGAGAGGTAAATAAGCAGAATGTGCTAATAAAAGAAAGGATATAGATATAAGCAAAAGAATAGGGAGGAAAACTGAAAAGTTTATAATCATAGTGGTAGGTGCAAAACACTGCTGAAAACACATATTGATCAAGCTGGATGCATGTACAGGTAAGGAGATATGAATTTAAATCAAATGATAAAAAGCTTAATAATAGCAGCTTAAGACAGAAAAATATCTACAGGCTGGTTTATGAAAATCTATAGAAAAACTGGGAAATACAGACAATTGCAAGTTTTCCAGTACAGAATAAAAATCAGTTACAAGTTCATTTGCTGATTGTGATATACTTATAGCGGACTAACTGTATATTAAAAACACAACACTGTGGCACAATCGTTACACTGGAAGTTTTCCAAGCACTACTTTCCAAAGGCTGAAAAGCAGTGAATATATGAATCTGAAAGAATTACTTTAAAACAAGTACTGATCAGGAGGGATCATCCAATAACACTCAAGAAATTAGAAGCAAGAAAAACATATAATAGACAGAGAAAGAAGGACAAGATTAGTATAATTTATTGAGATAGTTATAACGAATGTGTCTTGCTTATTGAGAGGCACAACGTTCAAAGACTGATTTATCTTTTCTAACCAATTATTTCATGCCAATATACTGTTAAAGTATTCTGTAAAGCTCTTGGGAAGATATATGGATTTGTGAAAGAAAATTACTTTGCTTTTTTTTTTCAAAATGGAGTAGGTGGGTGGTTTGTCCTGATGATACATAGCCAATGCATATATCTTTGCCAATAGTGAAGCAAGTTTGGAAACTATCTTGCAATGGTCAGCTAGAGGAGATAGAATACACTAGCCAATGTCAATCTCTTTTATCCTGAAGGGGACACGGGATGACACTAACTAAGACTGTGCAAACTCTGGTGGAAACCAGGAAGCTTGCATGCCAACTCACTAAGGCATGTGAGAGAACATCTGGTGCTTGCTGGACACGTGTATGCATTGATATATTAATCATGCTGACCTCATTAAAAATCTCTCTTCTTTACAGAGGAATTGAAAGGCTACAATATTATGATGGCTCCAGACACCCAGTCCACTGTTCCCAGTAGGGGCCCTACCTAAGAAGTCAAGTAAGGCTTTATGGAGAAAAAAGATCCAAGTTTACCCTTTAAGAAACTATGGTAGCACTCATGGAAAGTGCATAGTGGTGTGGGGAAGCCAGATGCCAAAACATGGTCAAGTAAGGGAATACTGGGTTAAGAAATGTAGATTAAAAGGGCATAATATATATCATATTAATATTAATTAATTACCTGATGCTATCAGTTAAAAAGCTAATTTTGCCAGTGTTATCACTATTGCTTTGTGATCATCATTTTTTTTTAATTATAAACTAATATAGAGACTGAATGTCATGGAGGTGGATGAGTTTGAGTAAAGACAAATAAAACAGAAGCTTAACTAGTCATTTGGAAAAAATAAGCCTGATTAACCATATTTTCTTGATAGGTCCACCCCCGGGATTCAGTAAACCCTACACGGAGTGTAGGAATAGTGCAGTAGCTGCTGCACGGAATATGGCTGCCAAGCGATCCAGTAAAGGGTTCCTTTAGTGGTCCTACACTATTCCTACATGGACACCACTGCCTAATGCTAATTACCTCATTTGCTGGTGAAAAACATGCAAATGAGGTGAATTAGCGATTCAGCAAGCAGGCAGGTGTCCATGCAGGAATAGTGTAAGAAGCAGAAATGTGTTCATTTGCTAGCTGAACACATTTCTGCAAATTAGAAAACGGAGGAATAACAACTCGAAATAAAGGATATATTATATTTATTAGGCATGCCACTAGCCAAACATATGGCCAGTGGCATGATAAATAGTTTTAATTTTTTAAAATAAAACTTTTTTTTGGCCGATCTTGGCTGTTTAAGCGTAGGGCAGCGGCGCACAAACGGGATTGTGCTAAAAATATAAAAAAGGGGAAAAATAAATTTTTACAGAAATCTGCATTTTGACATTATAGCCAATGGCATGCAGAATGAAAACAATACCAGAAAATAATGGTTTCTAAGAGGAAAGGCCCAGCGTAACTGTAGTAACTATGGAGTAAGGCAGTGGTGTATGCAAATGAGGGGATTTATACTGAATCACAAATTTATTCTAAGTGTCAGACTGCACCTAATCGTGTAGGTGCTCTAACACCACCATGCAGACAGGAGGAGCAGTTAACATGAAAAGGGTGTGTCATACTTTCTGTAAGCACATTGGAGCTCAGTGGCCCATGTTTACCCTTAACTAAGCACAGCTAAAAAAGGGTGTGCGCCTGAGGCTGTATTGTCTTATTCCATGAAATGCAGAGCATGTTCCCATCCAGGGTAGGGCCAGTTCTGCTTAAAAAGTGTTTACTTTAGCTAAACGAGTGTGCATGCCACACACTGGGCCTAAAACAAAAAACAAAAGCAAAAACAGGAAATAGCAGAACTCTTTACAATTGAGCAACGGGTATGTGTGGCACGCATCGGTGCTTAAATGGTGAGGAAATGGGAAGGGGAAACAGCAGAAGGAAGGCACTCAAGGTGAACTACCATAGCTGGCAGGTGGAATGTATCAGAATCAGCCAATTACACAGGCAGCAGCCCAGCACACTACTATAAACTATACAAACACCTCTCAGTCTGTTTTTTTCCCACAAACTCTACACAACACATTTGGTGGAATTTTAAACTGATAAAACTAACAAAACATGTTAGGGGCTGCTATTACTGTGATCTATCAGGATGTGCTATAGACTGAGGGGGGTGAGGAGGATAATGCTGCCAACCAACTCAGACCGAGGAAGAGTGTTCAGACCCAGGGCCTACATGATTTGGAGATAGTAGAGTGCTACAGGGTGGACAGGGACATACTTCAGCAACTTGTTGAGCTGTGCCGGTCTCGCTTCAGACCCAAAACTAACAGAGGGGAACCCATCCCAGTGGATACCAAGGTATGTGTAGCCTTAAGAATACTAACTACAGGTATTTTCCAAAGACCAACTGGGGATATCATGGGGGTCTCACAGGCATCTGCATCCATGATACTCCACCAGTTCCTGGATGCCATGCAACCACATGCTGCTGAGCACATTTACTTCCCCAGCACCTGTGAGGAGAGGACCAGCAATATGCATCTCTTCCACCATGTAGTTGATTGCCCAGAGGTACTGGGTGCCATAGACTGCACACACATCCACATCAAAAACACCACCCAGTGACCAGGGTAGGGTCTACCTAAAACACAAGGGGTTCCACTCCATCAACTGCCAGGTCATGTGTGATGCCCAGGGCATTCTCATGAATGTGTGTGCTCGCAGCCTGGAAGCTATCATGACTCCCACATCTGGCATTCGTCACGGCTGTACCAGGTGTTTGCCAGTGGGGACATGCCATATGGCCATCTGGTGGAGGATGCTGGCTACACATTGGAGCTGTGGCCGATGACACCCATAAGAAATGCAGACACACCCACACTAGAATGCCATAATGAGGCACACGCACAAACTAGGATAATTATAGAGCATGTGTTTAGGATGCTCAAGTCATGGTTCCGCTGCCTTCACATATCTGGTGGAGCCTTGCAGTAGTCTCCAGCCACATGTGCACACATATTCATAGTATGTGGCATGCTACACAATATGATCCTGTGGAAACAGCTGCAGCAGAAACAAAATGGAGAAGGGCCACACAGCCCCCAACCATTTCCAAGGTCTCCACAGGCACAGAGGGACTCAGAGGAGGAACATACTGAGCCTGCTCCTGTAGGCAGATGGAGCCATGTCCATTATGCCTTGTCCTTGGCAAACAGGCAATGCATAACACATACACTGACACTGTAGGGTCCAAGGGACTAATCTCTCTCTCTGACTCGCACACACAGTAAAATGGATGCCAAACATCACACAACCTATACCTTACCGTGTATAGGCAGTGTACTGCATGCATCCAATATAGTCAGTCCTCAAGCACCATCCTCACAACAGCCTCAAGCACAAGGTAAGTCAGTCTCTTTTTAACAAAATAAATGAATGGAGTGGAATGTTTTGATAGCATATCTATGGTACTGATTTAAGCATGCAAGGGAATGGGGTGGCTTACTGGGATAGCAGCAGACAACTGTCAGCTCTGTGGGACAGTAGGAAGTGTATTACCAGCACTGGCCTACCCACACTCTACAGTGCCACCTTAGTTGACAAATACCACTGCAGTATATGTGGGGAGCCAAATAACTGGGGGGGGCATAGGTGACATGCATTGATGTCAAAGTGGGGGTCCCATACCCACCCGAGGCACACCCAGCAGACCAGATGTAGAAAATCGTAAGAAATGTCTGACAAAATCCCCCACATGGTGATATCTATGAAATCCCCACCTACAGACTTTTACATAGTGATATCACAGCAGGTCTGGCAGTGGCAGTATGGCTTTGAAAGGTAAGAAGTCTGAAACTACAAATGTTTATGCCAGAACAATCTGACCTGTGGTCGATACTGTTATGCCTGTAGTCTCAAAGATAGGGCACACCATTATGCTAAATCGGACCAAAATGTTAAGCAAATATCAGCACAGTCTCTGCAAATGTGTATTGAGTACAAATGTGTCACCTGCCCCCATAGCCCCATAGAAATGCAGTAACATGTCCCTAGCCTTAAGCAGCATCCAGCCATCAACTAGAGTGATGGCTCAACACAAACAGAAAGCAATTGTCAGTAACACCCACAGTCAACTTACTGTTGCCATCCCAGGGTTGTCCACTGCCAGCAGCCTGGGAACATATGACCATCAGAATGCATTGCTTTGCTACAGATGGTCTGCATCTGTCATACCTGGCCTACAGGCCTCTGGCAAATACCCTTGCCTCACCCACAGTGCCCTGTCAGATATATATATATATCTATATATATATATATATATATATATATATATATATATATATATATATATATATATATATATATATATATATATATATATATATATATATATATATATATATATATATATATATATATATATATATATATATATATATATATATATATACTGAGGTGGCTTAGTGGTAAATCACAGTGGTTATGGTGTGCAAGGTTCTGGGTTTTATCCTAGCAGTGGCTGTTTATTTATCACTTCTGTGTCACTGTTAGACAGAGGCACAGTATACTAACCTCGAAAAAGGGCATAGCAAAATTAATTTAAAATGTGTGGCAAAAGCCAAACACACTCTGGCTAGGCTTATAAATGCCCTAGGGCAGATAGCCTAGTATGAACCTATGAACCTATATACACACACATATCTATATATATATATATATATATATATATATATATATATATATATATATATATATATTTTTTTTTTTTTTTTTTTTTTTTTCTGTGAATACTGAAGAACCGCGGTGGTGGTGTTGTGGTAGCGTTGTCGCCTCACAATAAGACGTTGTCCTGTTCGATTCTCAGCTAAAGCGTCTTCTGTGTGAAAACATGTGTGAATGGGCGTAACTTCATTGAAGGTTGTATATCAGGGCTGACAACTCAGTATGTAAAAATCTACTGCCAATCATTAGCAGACCGGAGTTCTGCTGTGGCGACCCCTAACCAGGAAACGCCGAAAGATACAACAACTGAGAAGTCATTGTATGCACTTACCAAATGCTGCTTGGGTATTCAGAGTGTTGCCTGTTTGCATAAATTTTATTTATGTTTTATATGGAGTTGCAGTTGCAATCAAATTGTGTGTGTATATATATATATATATATATATATATATATATATATATATATATATATATATATATTTATTTTATTTATTTATTTGTATTTGTTAACCGGGTTGGTCCAGCTGGGTAAGAATATATTCTATAGGACATTAGGAGATTTCTCATATTTTAGCTAGACACTATACTAGTCTACAAGTGAAAAAAAAAGCCAATATAGATTTGGCTTAGATATGTAAATATTGTCTGATGGTTTGCTGCCTATTGGTTGAGTCCCAGAAAGTGCTGCCCCTATAGGGAAAATAGTGCTTTTATTTCATTGGATCAATCAGAAGGTGTTACCAGCATAGGTCTGGCTTAGATATGGAAATTAGTTTTAGATGTCTTGTTGCCTATTGGTTGAACCTCAGAAAATGCTGCCCTGATAGGGTAAACAATGACTTCATCTTATTGGGTCATTCAGAAGGTATGCCAATATAGGTCTGGCTTAGATATGTAAATGGGTCTTTGAAGGCTTGCTGCCTATTGGTTGAGCTTCAGAAAGTGTTGCCCTGACAGGGTAACTAATGATTTTGTTATACTGGGTCAATCAGAAGGTGTGCCCTGTAATTATATGATTTGATTGTTTGATGTTCTTTTAAATAAGAAGAGAGGACTACAGGAAGTCACGATCTGATGAAGGCGATATGCTGAAAGCGCTTATCGCGTTTTGCTAGCTCTCACTCCATTTATTGGTTTTTATCTACACATTTTTTTATTTTTCATTAAATTTTGGTTTTAACAGTTTCTTAGCTGTGAAGGTACACTTGAGCTTGTTTTTTATTATTTACTGCAAGAAATAGTCAATCACCGTATGGCCCATTGTCTCCCCATTTTAATAGGCTATCTCCAGATATCCTGCACAAACAGGTTGAGAGGTATGGCTGTAGCAGAAAACAAACCAGACTGGAGTACAACAATGCCTGAAATGAAGTCCCACATGTACTATGGAAGGTCACACTAGGCATGCTCATACACTTAGAGAAATGTCAGTAGGATCTAGGCATGAACAGGCCTTCTGCACCCAGTGCACTTCCCATTGCCCTACTTTAGCAGTCCTAAAGATGTCTGTCACCATAGAAGTCCCTTTTGTTAGGCCTCAACTCTATAATCTCTGTGGCACATGTGAAAACTGTGTGAATGACATGAGACTAGACCTGGACTACATAAAAAGAGACATGGAGGAGCTCTCAGATTATGTTGCCCAGCGGGTATGACCAGCATCCTACCATCACCCAGAATTATACCACAGTACAAGGAGAAAATTATTGATTTCAACAATTGGCTAAGTTTCTGGTGCCATTCTAAGGGGATCCAGTATCTGTCTGCCTGGGATGACATGACTGACAGACCTTGATGCTTTGCCAGAGATGGCCTGCATCTGTCACCCCTGGGCTTCTGAATACTGGCCAATGCTCTTGCCACCCCTATAGTGCCTTTTTTAGGCAGTGTTCCAAAGATCAAATTACAAATGTAACAGCTACAAACAAATGCAATCTAAGGGTCATGTTGCTCAAAGCTAGAAGTCTAAATCTAAAAATGCACTCACTCAAGGCACTCCTTAAAATGGAGAACATCAACATTCATGCTGTAACAGAGACCTGGTTCAAGGCAGTAGAAAGCACCCTTGCAGTACCACGCTATAACTCATTCCACACCTTTCGGCCCCAGAACTTAGAGCGAAGCTCCAAAGGTGGTGGTGTTTCCATATTCATAAAGGACATGCACACCTCCAGACTGGTAGCCCAACATAATGCATCAGAGATACTTCAGGTGCAGCTAACATTGGGTAAGACAGCCATTCAGGTCATAGCTTACTATAGGCACCCAACCATATCCCAAGACTCACACTCCACATTCCTAAGCACCCTGGAGAATATCAGGGTCCAACCTAACACTCTCTTACTAGGTGACTTCAATTACCCCTCCATTAACTGGGTAAACTACTCATTTACCAATACACTTGCCCAATGTTTCCTGGAGTTCATTAATTCCAATGCCTTGGACCAGCTCGTTCTTACCCCCACTAGAGGTAGCAACATCCTTGACCTGGTCATTACTAATATGGGCAACCGTTGCTCTACACCAATAGACAGCTCCTCCCTGGTTATATCTGACCACAAACTAATTACCTTGTAAATCCACATCCCTCCCACCCCGCAACAAAGGTAACCACCATGAAAAACTTCTCCAAAGCTAACTTTGTGATCTAAAAACAAAAGTGACTAACTTCACAACACCCATGCAAATGGAGAATAGGTGCATGACTGCAGAATCATGCAGCAAAGCACTGTATGAACAAGTACACAAATGCATGGATCTCACCATACCCAAGAGAACCAAGACACTCTCCTCCAAAAAAAGGAAGCCAATCTGGTGGTCCCCAGCCATAAACAATCTCTACAACAGAAGGAGGAAACTGATGCAGAATAAGGTGAAGTCCCAAGAATGGAAAAACTCCCTTATCTGCCTCAACAAAAAGCTGAGATACCTCATCAAATCTTCTAAAGCTAGGTATGGAAACAGAATTGCAGCAAGATAGTAAAGACAACCACAAGGCCTTCTGTAGTAAGGCCTTCTATAGTTATGTAAAGAATCTCCATGGCAATACCCAGATTTGCTCTGACCTACTGCACAATGGTACCTCCTATACTGAGCCAACAGATATTGCCAGTATACTGGCTGACAAATTCAGTGCCAACTTTACCCCCCTCCCCCCCAAAGGACCAATCACAATACCAGTAGATTGCCAGGCACCCAGTATTACTGCTGCACAGGTTAAAACAGCACTGTCCAAGGCCATGAATACAGCTTCTATGAGACCTAACAATATCCCTGGTTGTGTTCTACATGACGTACAGAGTGAACTGGCATCTCATCTGTGTGCCCTGTTCAATCACAGCCTCACCTCAGGCTTTGTCCCTGCCAAATGGTGCACAGCTACAGTTATCCCTCTCCACAAAGGAGGAGCAGCTACAGACCCTGGGAACTATTGCCCCATTAGCCTGATGAATCTGATATGCAAAGCTATGGAACACATTATTATGGACCTAATAAAAAGGATATGTGGAATCTCCAAACTCTGGATCCCACACAGTTTGGTTTTGTGAAGGGGGGAGATCATGCCTGCTCAATTTGGTCGAGTTTTTTGAGTCAGTCACCAGAGCTGTGGATGAAGGCAAGGTGGTTCATACAGCCTACCATTATCTTGCCAAGGCTTTTGATACCATTCCCCACTCAGGAATCATAGAAAAACTCACTAAGCTTGGCATCAACCCCTATATCACTAGGTGGGTTGCACAGTGGCTCACAGATAGAACCCACAGTGTGAAAGTAGCTGACTTCGAGCCAGACTGCCGATTAGTCACTAGTGGATTCCCACAGGGATTGGTTCTGGGTCATCTCCGGTTTGGTATCTACTTCTCTGAAGTCCAGACCAACACAAAGGGACTCTGGCTGGCAAAGTTCACAGATGATTGCAGGTTGGGAGCTATTATTAACTCCCTAAGTGATGTCGACATCCTACGGAATGGCCTCACTGTGACCAACGACTGGTGTCAGAACCATGGCCTTAAGCTTAATGCCAAAAAATGTGTCGTCATCCCATTTGAGAAAAATCCAAGTCTCATGAATTACCACATTAATGGTAGTCCACTGAACACAGAAGACATTATAAGAGATCTGGGAACACAGGTTGACAGCAACCTGCCCTTTGATCACCACATTGCCGCTGTCTTCAGAAAGTCCTTCTATGTGGCACATCTCATTACTAAGGGTTTTGCATCTGGGAAGAAAGAGGTCATTGTCTCCCTCTACTCTTCCCTCATTAGGCCAATCATCAAGTACAATGTCCCATTTGGCATGTACCTCACTAGACACCATTAACAACTGGAGAGGCCACAAAAGTACCTCTCAAAGAGGATCCTAGGCCTTAAATACTTGTCCTACATGGACAGACTCAAAAAACTCCAACTATTCTCTGTCTCATATCGCCTACTTACAAAGCAATGTCTGACCCAGCTCTGTTAGAAATGCTACATCTAAAGAAATCCCAATCCCTCTGCATCACAGTCCAGAGACCTCAACCTCATTACCACAATTAACAGATCGTGCTGGAGGGACAAGTTCATAACCCAGAGACTGCCAATGCTTTGGAACAGACTTCCCATACAAGTCATCCAGAGAACCTCACTGACCCTCTTCAAAAGAAATCTTGATGAGTGGATGGGAAACAGAAAATTCACCCCAGGGATAACACCAGTGGCTCAACTCAACAGAGGCACTGGGAACTAAAGTTGGGTAGCACTATGCCAGGGTAATCCTATGGCTAGGCGTGTAAAGGCCCAGGGGCATTAGCTTAGTGCACACCTATGAACCTATGAACACTATAGTACAAATGACTAGTTTGGTAGGAATTCTAATCTCAGTCCTGGCAAATTTAAAAGTGTGTATGTGTGTGTGTGTGTGTGTGTG
>NC_056727.1:69010574-69285574 GCF_019279795.1 Protopterus annectens | reverse complement strand
GTGCACACATATGCATCTAGGTTTTTGTACTATTGTTATGTGTCATTATTGTGCCCCTAACAGATTTGTTTGCTTTACAATTGAATTGTACAGGTTATAGGTCACAGGTTGACAGTGTTTTGAACATGTCTATTGTGCTCTCAGTTTTGTATATCACACATACCTGGCATTCTAGCAGGTGTGCGCGCCATTTATATGCACTTTATAGCACTAATTTCTACAATATGACCCTAGTTTTGGGCCTTTGTCCCCCATTTTGTCAGTCTTTGTCCAGGTGTCCTGCAATGACAGGTTGTGAGGTATGCTACAGATATGTGACATCTCCTGCAAATAGGCCCATGTCATGACCACCATGATGCAATGCAGTAAACACCACCACAGGTGAACATGCTGATATTGCCAAATGGTCACATGCATTAACTTTAGCATGCCTGAGGTACTGGTGAGCCACAACAGGGAAACCCCATACTTATTAGGTTCAGTCTGCTGTCCCATGTGCAGACCAGAGGGACATATGTAGTTGTGAGGGAGAGCTATTGTCAGCAGATTCACATTAGGCCTTGGTACAAGATGAATGCTACGTTTCTGCACAGGTACAGAACACACTATAATATTACACAATTTGCTGTCCTTCACCATAGATGTGCACTTGTGTGCATTACTACACCCCACCCACTAATCCATTTTGCAGTGAAATATGCATCTAGGGACTGTGTAGAAGACAGTTTAAATGCTACCTCATTACATTGATGTGCACTTTCACATTACCTGGATGCCCCTTGCCTGTTGCCTGGGTACCACTTACCTACACAGCTGCTGTTTCCATGTTTGAATTTGTATGGGGGCTACCCCAAGGTTGGCAAGGAGCTCCTCTTTCACCATATGTGGGGACTGTACGCCTGGCCCCCACTGGTAGCATTACAGTCCCTCTCTACAGCAGCAGCCCTTTGCTGGGCACGACATATCAGGTCAGTTGCTCTATGCCTGCCCTAATCATATGTGTGTCCATGGTGGCCCTATGCATTCACTCTGTGGATAATCTCATCTGACAGGGCAGTCCACTCCTGCAGATTTTGCTGGCTACGGCAAGAAAGGATGGCATAGTTTAACATTACAGCTTCTATGATGGCAGCTGTCTCCGTATCAGTATAAGGTGGTTGCTGCTGCATGGCACTTGGAAGGCATACACAAGAAAACACATCACAGGGCCTCAGATATTGCCTAGAGGTCTTTACAGAGCCAGCACATGCATATGGACTATCATTTGCCACCACTTGCAAACACATCATACCCTGTACCTGGCAGCACTGTATGAACATGCATTATACTCCTGGTCCTGATGTGTCATGTTCCCCCCAATGAGGGCCAGTGCATTGCATAAACCACCATTCATCATTCACATTTGTGTAGAGGGATGACAGTGGCTGTGTTCTTGCAGATGGGATGTCAATGGTGCTCAGGCTTTGTTTGCATACAGTGTATAATGGAGCTGGACGCATATGCCTGTGTTCATGTATGATGCAGACAGGAATGTTATCAGGCCCCAAGGGGCCTTGCTTTTGTTAACTTTGATTAGCCAGTTTGCAACTGATCCATGATGATGAGGGGAGGGGTGCATGTGCTGTGCATATCCACCTATACTGATGGTGATCCAGGGTGGTGATGTTTGCCTAAACCTGTCTACAGCAGGTTGGCTGTAGCTATAGTGTGTTTATATATGCTGTGATTGACCACCATTACAGGGTGGGTTAGGTTGGTGCCTCTGAGACTGCAGACATATGTGAAGATGGCCTTGTGGTTTCCCTTAGTGGATGTGTCCAATTTGACCTTATAGTTAACCTTATAGTAATCCACCTGTGACCTAATATGCTCATTCAGACAAAGGTTGACATGCCGCCCAGTTGGTGTCTGCTCCTACTTTTCCCTGTACAACCAATATAGCATCACTTTATGTGCTTTGTGCATTGCTGCTGTCCAGCAAAGGGGTTTTCTCTACTTTGGTGGAGACAGGTTTTACAAGTAAGGTATTGCTGAGGCCATGCAGCTATGTGGGTGGTCATATAACTGTTTGTAGTAGGAATGGACACAGGGTCAGAACGCAGATGGCCACCTCTACAATTTCGATGTGATATTCATACTTATTATACTACCCATGTCTGTGTCAGGGCAATGACACAGCCAGTAGCTGTAGAGGTGTAACTCTGTTGGATGCGCAGAAACTAAGGTTACACACATGTACAACATGTACAGCTTATTCACCTGACATTTTGCATCCCATGTCAGTTGTTATGAGGCAGTCAGGTACACCTACTCATACATACATATGCACAGATAATACCTGATATACATTTCTGTTCTATGTCAATATGGCACACTGTAATGGCAGTCTTGCTGCTCTGTCAGTCATGTCAACCTGGTAGGGCAGGACATCTGTAGGAAACACACATACTTGGTGGGCTATGGGCCACAATTACTGACACTTTCTTCATATTGCTGTAACACACATATGTCATTTGATAGAGCAGTAGCCTTTGCATTCACAGACATACCCTGGAGGATGTCTGATGCTCATACGGCAGGCAGAGAAGTGAAAGGCTAGGTGTGTGGTAGTGAGGGTAGGAACTTTTAATGTGAGTATGACTGGTATGGGGACAGAGCTAGCTGATATGCTGGACAGAGGAAAAGTGGATATATTGTGTGTGCCAGAGACCAGATGGAAGGGGTGTACAGCTGTGTGTATCAGAGTCGGGTAGAAATAGTTCTATTATGGTGTGTATGGGAGGAAAAATGGTGTAGGGGTTAACCTGAAGGAACATTATGCCAAGTGTGTTTGTGGAGGTGATAAGAGTGTTGGGTAGAGTGATGTTCAGGATGCTGGGAATTGATGGTGTAATGTTGACAGCTGTTAGTGCATATGTTCCACTAATTGCATGTGCGATGGATGAGACAGACATTCTTTTGTGTGGTTGGATGAAGTGGTGATGCATATACCCAAGGGTGAGTGAGTGGTGACTGGAGAAAATTTCAATGGGGATGTTGGTGAAGGGGACAGAGGGGATGCAGAAGTGATGTGTAGGTATGGTGTTAAGCAAAGAAATGCAGAAGATGAGATGTGGTAGAGTCTGCAACAGAGGTTGGACATGGGTGTGGTGAATACATAGTTTTACAAGACCAAGGGGCATAGGGTGACATACAAGAGTGGAGGAAGATGCACACAGGTAGATTATCTCCTATACAGGTGGGCCTGTTTGAAGAGGATTGGTAACTGTAAAGTGGTGACAGGGGAAAGTGTAGTTAGGCAGCATGGAAGGTTGTTCTGTGGGATGACGATGGTGATCAAGAAGGGGGGAGGAGTGTGAGGGCAATACCACAGATCAAATGGTGGATACTGAGAAAGGATGATTGTAAGGTTGAGTTCAAGAAAGACTTAAGACAGGCAGTGGGTGAAAGTGAAGAGTTTGCAAATATCTGGGTAACTACATCCAAGCTAGTAAGGAAGATGAGTAGAATGGGGCTTGGTGTGACATCTGCACAGAGAAAGGAGGACAAGGAGACCTGGTGATGGCATGAGGAAGTACAGGGGAGTATACAAAGAGAGATGTTGGCCAAGGAGAAGTGGGATTGTCAGACAGATGCAGAAAGTAAACAGATGTACAGGGAGATGGGGTGCATGGCAAAGAGAGTGGTGGCAAAGACTGAGGATGAGGCATCTGAAGGGTTGTATGCAAGGTTGGACACCAAGGATGGAAGATAGGACCTGTACCAATTGGCTTGACAGAGGCATGTAGCTAGGAAGGATGTGCAGCAGATAAGGCTGAGAAAGGATAATGGTGGAACTGCACTCACTAGCGAGGAGAGTGTGTTGAGCAGGTGGAAACAGTACTTTGATGGGCTGTTGAATGAAGAGAATGAGAGAGTGAGAAGGTTGGATGATGTGGTTATGGTGAATCAGGATGTGCAACAGATTATCAAGGGGGGAGGAAGGATAGCTATGAAGAGGTTTAAGAATGGAGAGGCTATTGGTCCAAATGACATATCTGTGGAAGGTTGGATGTGTTTAGGACAAATGAAAGTGATCTTTTTAACCGGATTGTTTACTGTAATCTAGGAAAGTGAGAGGATGCATGAGGAGTGGATAAAATGTGTTTGGATACTGATTATGAGAATAAGGGTGGTGTGCAGAGCTGTAGTAACTACAGAGGGATAACACTGATCAGTCACAGCATGAAGTAATGGTAAAGGGTGGTGGAAGCTAGGTTAAGAAAGAAGGTGAGGATTACCGATCAGTTTCATACCAGGAAAGAGCAGTACAGATGCAATGTTTGCTCTGAGAGTGTTGATAGGGACATACAGAGAAGGTCGGATGTAGCTGCATTGTGTCTTTGTGGACTTATAGACAGCATATGATAGCATGCCTAGAGAGGAGTTGTTGTATTGTATGAGGTGGTCAGGAGTGGAGGAGGAATCCATAAGAATGCTACAAGATATGTACAAGGCTAGTGTGACAACAGTGCGTTCTGCATTGGAAGTGACAGGTGTGTTTAAGGTGGAGGTGGGAGTACATCAGAGATCAGCTATGAGCCCTTTCTTATTTGCAGTGGTGATGGACAGGTTGACAGACATGATCAGACATGAGTCCCCCTAAACTGGGCTGTTTGCTGATGACATTGTGGTCTGTAGTGAGTGTAAGGAACAGGTTGAGGAGACCCTGGAGAGGTGGAGGTATGGTCTAGAGAGGGGAGGAATGATGGTCAGTAGGACTAAGATGGAATATATGTGTGTGAATGGGAGGGAGGATGGAGGAATGGTGAGGATGCAGGGAGTACAGTTTTCAAAGGTGGATAGGTGTAAATACTTGGGAACAACAGTTCAGAGTAATGGCGAATGTGGGGGCGAGGTGAAGACGCGAGTACGGGCAGGATGTGGATGGTGGGCAAGAGTGTCATGTGTGATTTGTGACAGACGAGTACCATTAAGAGTGATAGGGAAGATCTACAAGAGGGTAGTGAGACCAGCTAAGTTATATGGGTTGGAGACATTGGCAATGAAAAAAGATGCACAAGTCAGAGCTGGACATAGCAGAGTTACTGATGGTATGATTTGCACTGAGTGTGGCCTAGCAGTTTCACAGTCAGTATTGTGCAACACGCACTCCAGTAGTGGTCATATGTGAGTCATCCTTTCCTGGGGTGACTCAGGGCCCTGAACTGTGTTCTATGTCACTGCAGACAGACACAGTTTTTATGGCCATAGGTTCTGCTCAGCAATATATCAGTACAGCATGTGTTGTTGAGACATAATATTGTTTGAACTTCTAATTTTCCATGTTTACATGCCCCCTACTACATTCTATTACAGGCTTAATTGTTTGACATAGCTGTGTTTATTTGTTTTCAGTTCAGTTGGTATACTCCATTAGTGTCAATGTGCCTGTCTGTGGTGTGTGTGTGTGTGTGTGTGTGTGTGTGTGTGTGTGTGTGTGTGTGTGTGTGTGTGTGTGTGTGTGTGTGTGTGTGTGTGTGTGTGTCTCCCTCTCCCCCTCTCTCTCTCTCTCTCTCTCTCTCTCTCTCTCTCTCTCTCTCTCTCTCTCTCTCTCTCTCTCTCTCTCTCTCTCTCTCTCTCTCTCTCTCTGTCTTTCTGAGACAGATGTAGGACATACATCGGTTTTGTATAGGCAGCATCTTGCCTTTAGTAGGTAATGCTCATGAGCAGCTGATGACCTGTGCACCAATTGTAGTCCCCCACTTGCTAATTGCATGTGGAACAGCTGTGGTATCATTTCCATACCCAATAGCATGGAAACACACTCCTATAACTGAGTACTTCATGTAGGCGTTGACCCTTTTCCTTGCCTGAGAGGAGTACTTCATGCAGGTGTGTGACGAACAACATCACAGAGTGTAGTTGGGAATACCTCTTACAACAGGTACTGTGGAGACAGCCCAATAAACTGGGGGAGAATGTTCCAGACATAAGGACAGAATGTAAGTATTGCTGTTATGCAGCTGAAGTAATGCTAGTTTTACAGGGCTTCTGTGGATATGGCTGCACTGCATGAATTTAAGTCTGATAGTGTTATTTAGTTAACATAACTCTCAACTGTAGTGCTATCCACAGACTGGCCAGTGTTTGGACTCTTATATTTGGTGTGTTACTCACACATTTTTTTGGCCTTGGAATTTCACTATCATACTCTGAGGATTGCATTCAGTAAATGGTAACATCCATGTGTGTCTCTGACTTCATATCCCTCAGAACAGATATGTTACAACAACCTTGTTACACCAGCAACTTTCTCAGTTTATGGCAGCATTATGTCAATAATGTCCCTGTGTTTCGGCCTCTGCCCCCAAGTATGTCAGGCTTTGTCCAGATGTCATGCTGTAAGAGGTGTATAGGTATAGTATATCATTATATAGTGACTTCATTCCAGATACCATCCCAGTGATGTATCAGACTGCCAGACATTCTATGTGTAGAAGGCCTTATATATGAGGATGAAGCCTGGATGTTCTGTGGGACTCTATACAGTTGAGAGGACTGTGTATTTCTAGCAATTATTGACAGACTGTCAGGATTGTGTAGCAGTGTATTGTGAATGTGTTATTTGGCCTGTGCATGAGGGGGGTAGATGTTAGTGTTGAGGGTCCTTTTCTATCTGACTTTGCATGCTGCTCCAGCTTCTGGTGCTCTATCAGCTGTATATGTTTGTAGGGGCAGACTGAGACCTGTCCCATACCACAGTCAGGCGTCAGACTACACTGTGAATTGGACCAATATATATAGGGGTAGTGTGTGAGTGGCAAACATGCTAATGATTTTTGTTCACACAGTCCATATACACTACTGTTCATGTGACTTACCAATATGTCACTTTGAATGTGATGAGATTAGTTCGGGGTATGCAGTTTCAAGCTGGTGTCTGTTGGTTAGTGCTGTTACATCCTTATAGTGCCTGATATATTTGCAATTACATGTGTATTCCCCCATTCAAAATTGGGTTTGTGTTGTGCCATTCTGCCTGTAGTTTAGACAGTACTTGGTGACATGCCTAGCAGCTCAGTGTAGTTTCCCTATTGTGATGTTATGGCCTGATATTTATCAGCTGTACTGTTCCGTGGCTCCCATACATGTTGTGTATGTCTGACACATCAGTGGGATGATGTGAAGATTTATGTCCATGAGTAGTGAGGAGTAATTTGGTTTTGGACTTGGGCTATTCCAGTCAATATAAGGTACAACAGACAGGAGGGTGTTACTGCATTGACTATGTCACCTTATCTACTCCAGTTTTTGGGATATGTTCCCAGTTTCATGGCTTTAACACCCCCCCCCCGGTCAGGCTTGTTCCAGATGTGTTGCACTAAGGGGTTCTGTGCATACCTCTCGCTGGCCAGATAGTTTCTGACTGTCCAGGATTATTGCTCATATTTCTGTTCTGTTCCACAGAATCATTATTTTCATTTCTGTGGTAAATCACTGTGATGATGTCAGGATTTCTGTCTGTAAATGATGACATACATTTCAGTTTCAGAACTCATATCCTTCTGAACATGTATACTGACACGAACTCTGTTACTGTAGCAACATTCTACATTTATAATTGCAGTACGTACATTATGTCCCTGTTCTTGGAACATTGTCCCCCCATTTTGACAGCCTTTGTCCAGACTTATTGCACTAAGAGGTGTAGAGGTATGGTGCTGGGTATGACTCCACTACATGCTATGGGCATATATACACGCACGCATATATATATATATATATATATATATATATATATATATATATATATATATATATATATATATATATATATATATATATGCATATTCCTTTTTTATATCTGAACATCTGTTTATATAACAATACATATGTATATATTCTATATGTATTTGTTTTATATGTATAACTCCATATATCTGATGTAAATACTTTTTAATATTTATCTATCACCATACACATCTATATGTGTATATTCATATATACTAAACATAACTGATTCCACAGTGTTTGTTCCCTACTATTCTATACCTGTACTGAATGATATATTTGAAAAAACAGCATTCATTATTAAATCTCAGATGGTGTAGTGGTAAATTGCTCTGGCTATGTTATACAGGGTCCTAGGTTTAATGCTTGGCAGGGCTGATTGTTTCGTTGCTGGGCAGAACAGTGGCTGATGGAGGCAGGGTGATTAAGGCAGTTTTAAGCAGTTGTAAGTGGGTTTGAGTGGATTTGTGCAATGGTAAGTTATGCCAACACACAGTTAAATGAGAAACTGCTTAATCTGTGTAGGCATCGCTTAGCATCATATAAACTCACTTACTGCTGCTTATTGAAGCTTACTCCCACTTACCCCCTCTCTAATTTCTTTAAAAGAAAAGAAAAAAGGTGATAGGAAAGTGGTGAAAAAGAGGGCACACAGAGGGAAAAACAATATGAATGATAGCTTAGGATGTGCAGGACAGGTGTAGGGAAGGTCCATAGCTGTCCATTTCTGCTACAGCGACAGCTGTGCATTTGTACAGAATTTGGAGGTGAATTTGGACACTCAAACACCTGAGAGAGGAGTGAGGACAACAATAATGTGTTGTTAAGCCAATTAGACCAGATTACATGTGTCCAGTGGACACGTGTGCGAAATGGACAGCTATGTATGGGGCGACATTTTTTCTAGGAACAGATTGCCCCCCTTTTTTTTTTTTTTTTTTTTTTTTAATAAGATGAGAGTGGGACGTTGAGGAAGAATAGTAGGCATATTTGGGGAGGTAGGTTGGGTAGGAAGACAGACAAGACAGCAGATGGGGTGGTATATGACACATGTGGGGAGGTAAACACCTTGGACGGGTAGGGTGTTTGGGAATTGTAAGCCAGCAAGCCCCCAAATGGATACAGTGGGGCTGAGGTCCCCACCCATGGGCAGTCACCACTGCACCTTCATGGCCCCAAAGGTGGCTGTACCATGGGTTGAGCAGGAGTAGCAGGCTGACTCTCAAGATGTGCCACAAGGCCTGCATGCTGGTGTAGCTGATCTCCGAACTCCTTTTGAAGCTCGCTATGCACCAATCCCCAGACCTGATGACGGGTGACTGTGTCCTATCTGCGCCTGTTCCCAGGAGGGGACGAACCTCATCACCTGAGGTGGTTCCACCCGAAGGTGGTGCAGGACCAGCGGATGAGGAGGTCGCGGGTTAGGTCCCAGATGTGCTGGGGCCCGGTACCACGGCCAGTTGAGGTGGGGCAGGCATCTCCACTGGGATCGGCCTTCCCAGACATGCTATGGTGTTGAGGTTTTACAACATATGTTGGTTAGTCATGAGCAACAAATTCCAGGATTAGTTGTAACAGCATGCATGGATGTTCCCATTAACCCAAAACAACAGATTTGAAACAGTTGCATAGCAAATAGAACACATGCATATATGGAACCACAGTGGACAGTATAATGGCATGCAAGTTACATTGATAGGAACAGGCCACCAATGATAATATTTGAACATGGAACATTAATAATCAAACATTTAAATATTTGTAGAACAATAGGACACATGTCCCAACAGGATGTTTTGTGAAAAACATACCCGTTGATATATGTGTTTAGAGTACTGGTGCAGATAGGGTGGGAGAGAGAGAGAGAGACATGTCAATTAACAACTTTATAGGCTTCAATTGCTCACAGTTTTAATGATCATTACTCTAATCATTACTCTCCAGGTATTACCTCACTTTACATCGACCTATGGCCTTGGGTTGGGCAGTGGTATGTTTGCACACAGTGTATAATTACAGCCTTCTTACAGCTCATTTATACCTTTTTTTACCTGGCAGACCTGTGGAGGAAATTACTGATAATGCTACCTGACTGTTTCTACCCATATTCACATAGTCAAGGTTACATATGTGCACTCATAGTGTGTGTGTGTGTGTGTGTGTGTGTGTGTGTGTGTGTGTGTGTGTGTGTGTGTGTGTGTGTGTGTGTGTGTGTGTGTGTGTGCTAGAGCCATACTCTGCCTTGATTTCTGTCGGTCACTCTAGGTGTGGGCAGCAGTGACCACTAGCTGTGACAGTGTAACACTTGAGGGGCATTTCTTGGAGGAAACTACTTGGTGCTTGCTGTGATTTGAAGCCTTGGGGTTGGACAGTGGGTGTTGCACACAGTGTATAATTACAGCCTTCCTACAGCTCATTTATAGTTTTTCTTACCTGGCAGACCTGTGGAGGAAATTACTTTAACACTACCTGACTGTTTTTACCCATATTCACATAATCAAGGTTACACAAGTGCACTCATACTGTGTGTGTGTGTGTGTTTGTGTGTGTGTGTGTGTGTGTGTGTGTGTGTGTGTGTGTGTGTGTGTGTGTGTGTGTGTGTGTGTGTGTGTGTGTGTGTGTTGTTGTGAGTGCGTGTTTATGTGTGTGTATGTGTTACTGCCAAACTCCACCTTGATTTCCTTTGGTCACCCTGGGAGTTGGCAGCAGTGACCACTAGCTGTGACAGCGTGACACTTGAGGGACATTTCTTGGAGGAGACTACTTGGTGTATGTATTTATCTTGCTGTCATTTGGAGCCTTGGGGTTGGACAGTGGGTGTTGTAAACAGTGCATAATTACAGCCTTCTTATAGCTCATTTATACTTTTTTTTACCTGGCAGACCTATGGAAGAAATTTCTGTTAACAATACCTGACTGTTTCTACACATATTCACATATTCGTGGGTGAGATTATGCATACAGCTTAATACCAGTCCCAGGATTCGACCCATGCCTGTTTGTGAAAAAAGGTGCAACAAGGATTTGTTTTATCACAATGAACTATTGTGGAACTGTTTTTTTTTTTTTGACTGTTTTCTGCATAATACACTCTTGTTTGGACAATCTGCTTTGTAGTTCTGACATTCATGCATGGCAGATTGTTCTTATACTGTGTATTCGTACCTTCACATATTACAGTATAGAAAACAATGGTTAACACAACATTACTATTCAGGGATCAGATCTTGGTGCATGGAACATTTCTTATAGTTAATCTGTTTTACAACTCACAATCTTTGTGAAATGAGCCTCAATTAATTAATGTTGTCAGAGCCATACTTTCTGTGCAGAACCAGTACACATTCAGATTCATACTACCACATAGCAAAGTAAACACAACAGTCTGGGTTTTTGATTTTTATTGACAGGTACTGACACTTTTATTGATATATATCCTGCACGTCAGTATTACTCTGCTAATGCCTCATTTATTCAGTACAAACAATACACATTCCTAACTACTGGCAGCCTTTTTATTTATTTTCCCTGACTATTTTAAGCTAGATTTGTACTCACCAGTCTCGCAACACAGCTTTAGCAGCCTGCTGGCATGGGTATGCATGTTCACAGCCCTCTCATCTGCAGCTGTACAGGAGATAAAGAAACATTTATGCATACCCATCCATCTCATACTTAGGCTGGACTTTGTTATACAATAATTGATACTGATACTTACACACTGCTGGGACATTCTGTGCCTGAACATCTTATATCCACTGGTCCAAGAAGTCCCTCTTTCTATGCTTCAGGTCAGCATAATGGTGCTGGACCTGCTCACCAGTCCGAAGTATACCAGTAGCACTTGTGAGGTTACAGGTGAGATGGTCCCAGGCCTCCGCTTTGTATTGGGAGCCCTGGTACTAGTCCTGCAGCAGTCTCCCTTCATGGTGTTTTACAAGGAGTCCAACCATGACCCTGGACTCCTGAATGCCCACCACTGCGCCCAAAAGCACACACCTTCACCAGCACCAGCCATAGTGCCTGCAGTCATCAGCTACAGCTGGTTATGGTTGTATTCCCGCCTGTGGGGTTTAAATAGGGCTGGATTCCCACCCTTTGCCCTGAATGGCTGAGTTTGAATATGCTGAGCTAAGCTAAGTGATGGGCAAACTTGCTTAGTACAGATAAACATTGCTTAAAGGGGTAGATGCTAAGAACTGCTTACCAGTGTGCAAATCCGCTTAGCTATGCTAATTATTGCTAGGCATACAAATTTCAGCAATTCTTATTCCGGCTAAGCATAGCTGAGCACAATTTATCATTGATCAGCTCTCATTTTATGGACTATCAGGAAGGTGGGGTTGATTCCTTCTTAATGACATCTTATGATATGTATGTTTCCCTTCCATAACATCCCCCTATATGCTTTCATTACATTATATTCTTTTGTGGCTATAATGTATGGGACACTTACATTTATATGAGGGTTTCACATCTGCACTACACTGACACCTCATATTTGGACCTGATACACTGCCCTGGTTAACAATATATATTATTCACTACCTATTTATGAAAAAATATACTTTTAGTGCTGTTTTCACATATAAAAAGGAATGGATTGCATTGGAGCTAGAACCGTGAATGACTGTATGCTAAGTGAAAGCTCTAACCACTACACTATTTCACTTTTGCTGTTTTGGCTGTATATTTCTATTTTGCTCTTTTGGATGTTTAAGCTATGCTATACACCGCTGCGCAACCCGCACACCTGGTGAGCTATGCTTAAACTTTAGTGGGGATGGAAAAAAAAAATTATTTGTTTAATTTTTATTAGTTTAGGTATGTGCACATAGCTAACAGTCATACCTGTCCACCTCTGACAACATACCACGTGCACAAAGCCTAACATGATAGGAGGACAAAGAGGACAGATTTTAAATATTGCTCTTACAAACTTGGGAAGTTGATAACTAATAGGTTTTGCATTAGCATGACTTACTTGGAGGATGTGGGGTCTTACACTCATATGTTTGTCATTATTAATCACTTTGAGCCTCAGCTCTTTGCCAGAACACAAATCTGGATATTTTGTAGATATTTCTTCAGTTGAGGGTATGCTGACAGTGTCCGTGTGCACTGTTTTTCTTTTCAAAGTGCTGTATGGCACTTCCTGAGTGGAGGGGGTTTGTTTACCGTGCAAGCAATGCTTGGACGCACCCCCTGCACTCGTTCACGGATCGTGCTGGTGCAGGTTATACAGCAGTGTTCCTTCATGAATATGCAAGGCGCGCTGCTGTGCTGCACTGGCATGATTCGTTTCATGCAGGAATAGCACTATTCCTGCATGGTATTTAATGAATCCTAGGGCATGTTTTTGAAATTAGAATGCACACTTAAGCCATTTATACATTTCCTTAGAATGCTGATTGAACAATATATTGTTATAAAATGAGATTCTTCTATATAGCTGTTATGTAATGTTTTATACATCCAGAAAGTTTTCAAATAACTGCTTTGTCCTTCTTAGTAATTTATAATTAAAACATCTGCCCTAATTTTGGGCCTTTGTCCTTCCATTATTTCAGGATTTGTCCAGATTTCTTGTACTGGGTGGTTGAGAAATAATATTCCCAGTCTTGAAAATGTCCTGTAATGGCTAACAAACAGAATTACCTTTGAAAAAAGATTATACTTGGTGATGTCAACATTGACTGGTAAAGTCTCTCCTCTGCCTACCCCACCTCTGGTATTCTTAGCTTAACCTTTATGCTTCCTTAGAACTGGTCAATGCACCCACTAGATATAACAAAAACAAAGTTGAAAGCTCCTAGACTGCATATTTGTGTCTGACTCTGATACACACCCAACTACTGGTACCTACCCCAACATTTTTAGTGATCATCTACCTGCTTGCACCCCTGTAATACCTTTAACAAACCCAAACAACAAATAAAAGTTTTTCACAATCTCCAAAACTTTAGCAAGGACCTCTTCATAAGCAACCTAAAATCAGTAAATCGGTCTAATCTAAAAGTAGTCTCCTTAGATGAATCAGTAAATCGGTCTAATCTAAAAGTAGTCTCCTTAGATGAATCAGTAAATCGGTCTAATCTAAAAGTAGTCTCCTTAGATGAATCAGTAAATCGGTCTAATCTAAAAGTAGTCTCCTTAGATGTTACAGTTGATACTTTCCACTCCGTATGCCTAAATATCGTCAGCTGCCATGCTCCATCCCACACTTAGCTTGTCAAAACAACGCACTCTCCATGACTATCAAATCACAGTAAGACTATCATGAAAAACAAAGATAAAGTATGAAAAGTATGGATTAAATATAAAACACCTCTCAAACTTCAAAATTACAAACTTCAGAACAAAGGTAAACTATGATAAGGAAACCATAAAAACAACCCCCCAAAATTCTGGTCATCAATCCACAAACTAATAAACACTGGTGCAAAAACAGCACACAGCCCCACTCTGTATAGCTCTTATCTAGACATCATTACCTCTTTCAATGATTACTTTATAGAATGTACAAAACACCTATTAACAAACTCATCAGACAATCTCTCCCCACAAGACTCAAACTCCACTGTTCTTCTCCATCTCAGCACCGTTTGCCACTGCACTCTAAAAAGCTAAAAACATGGCTTCATTGGGGCCTGACAATATACTAGACTACCTCTCAAACAGCTTAAATCAGTACTTATCAGGCTCATTAGGATTTCTATTTAACCACAGCCTCTGGACTGGTTTTGTCCTGATAGAGTGGAGGACAGCAATAGTCACCCCATGCCTAAAGGGGGATCATCTATTGACCCATGAAATTACAGACCCTTAAGTTTGACTAGTCTTGTATGTAAGGCTATGGAAAGAATTATCATGGACCTCATAAATAATGACATGGAAAGCATCAAAACACGGGACCAGACCCAATTTGGCTGTGTCAAGGGCAGGTCATGCTTACTGAATCTGGTATTTTTTATTGAGATAGTCACTAAGGCCATGGATGAGGGTAAAACAGTACATACCACCTAACTCAACCTGGTCCAACTATTTGACAATTCTCCACTCAGGAATTATAAATAAACTCACAAAACTGGGCATAAATCCCTATATCACCAGATGAATAGCCAATTGGCTCATTTGCATGACACATTTGGTTAAAGGGGGCAAATCCAGATCCACCAAGATGCCAGTTATTAGTGTTGTGCCACAGGGGTCAGTGCAGAGACCACTCCTGTTCAGAATATACTTTGCTGAAGTCAAGGATAATGTGAATGGTCTCTGGATGACACCATTTGCAGATAACTACAAGCTGGGGGCAATCACTGAGTCCCCCAATAATATAGATATACTTCAGGAGGGTCTAGATCAAATGATTGGTGCCAGAATCATGGCTTAAAACTACATGTGAAAAAATGCATTACCATACCCTTTGGGAAGCCAAATACCCCTACAAGTTACAGCATCAAAAGCACTCCCCTAAGAGTTGACTCAGAGTGAGAGATCTAGATACAAAGATAGATCACAGTCTGAATGTTTATCATCGTCCACCCACAGTGGTGAGGAAATCCTTTTATGAGGCACAACTTATAAGCAAAGGTATGGCATTCAGATTCAAGAAAATTATAGCCTTGTTGTACTTAGCCCCTCATTAGACCAATAATCAAGTAGAATGCACCATTTGGCATGTACTTGACTAGGCACTTACATCAGTTGGAAAGACCTCAGAGGTTCCTCACAAATAAGATATAGGGTGTAAACAACATGTTCTATGTGGATAGAATAAAAGTGTATCCCTTTTCTCTGTCTCTTATGGACTACTATGGGGTTACCTATGGCTGACCTAGAAGGCACTCACAAATCCAGTCCTAATGGAGCTACTACACAACTGCAAGTCAAACAGTACGAGGGTTATCCAATCTATGAAGCAGAACTTAGTCAGAGACTCAAACAAAACAGCTGGCAAGAGATATGTGTGTCTCAGAGATTGCTCTTCATTGGAACGGGCTTCCTATTCACATTAAGCAGAGCCCTTCCCTGGCTCTCTTCAAATTCACTTTGAATCAATGGATGGGGAATCACAAATTCACTCCTGGATAGTGCCTATGTCCCCTTATGGAAAGGAGCAAGCTGTAAGATCCTCAAGGCATAAGCACAAATCCATGCTATCTTCTTGCCCCTAAGGGCCATATATAAGGTAAAATCAGGTTATATCGGCCATGCTTGTTAGGACTCTTAAGCCATTAGCCTAGTAATCTCCCATAAACCTATAAACCCATCGGAGTAAATTATGCATCACTATAGTCATGCTCAGCTCACACCAAACAAAACCCTCACTCCCAAGCACCCAAACCAAGAGCAACATAACCCAAGCAACTCCAGTCACACAGGTTGTGTACCAACATCCACTATAAAAAGAAACTGTACTACAACTGAAACTATGCTCTGGTGTCATGGATAACCTTCCCCTGAATATGTTAAAATAGCCACCGATGCCATAGCATAGCTTGTATTTATCCTAATAAACAGGTATGTACTGTAAGCCTGTGTATCTACTATCTGCAAAAAAGTCTCACATCTTATCCCTGTGTAAAGAGGGAAAATGCAGCAGAAATATCTCACTTCTGTCCCATCACTATACAGTTATTCTGCTCCAAAATCTTTAAAAAATGTCTCCATAAGCAACTCACCAATGACCACCTGAAAACATGAAGTCCTAACTCACAGTGAGAATGTTTTTTGCCTTGCTCAAGAGTACCATTACACTCTTGAAATATTTCATAGGTTCATAGGTGTGTACTAGGCTAATGGCCCTGGAGCCTTTACAAGCCTAGCCCAAACAAATTACCCAGGCACCATGCCACCCAATGTTAGTTCACCGTGCCCATATCCAGTACGGCAACTGGAATGATCCCTGGGATGAACTTTCTGTTACTCATCCACTCATCAAGATTTCTCTGGAAGAGGGCCAGAGAGGTGCTCTGCTTGACATGAATGGGAAGCTTATTTCAGAGTATTGGCAGTCTTTGGGAGATGAACCTGTCCCTCCAGCAGGTTCTGTTAATTGTGGTAATGAGGTTCTGATCTCTGGAGCATGTGGTGTGGGGGGGGACTGGGATTTCTTTAGGTGTAACATTTCAAGGAGGGCTGAGTTGGACATTGCTTTGTTAGTCAAGTAGAGATCACCTCTACGTAGATGATATGAGACTGAGAACAGCTGAAGTTTCTTGAGTCTGTCCATGTAAGACATGCGTTTAAGGCCTAGTATCCTTTTTGTGAGGTACTTTTGTGGCCTCTCCAGCTGTTGTAGGTGTCTGGTCTGGTACATGTCAAATGGGCCGTTATATTTGATGACTGGTATAATGAGGGATGAGTAGAGAGGGATAATGACCTCTTTCTTCCTGGATTAGAAACCCTTTGGTTATACGATATCCCATGTAGAAGGACTTTCTGACCACAGTGGCAATGTGGTTGTCGAAGGTGTGGTGGATGTGACCTGGGTGCCCAGATTTCTTATGGCCCCTTTAGTGTTCAGTGGGCTCCCATCAATGTGGAAATTCATGAGAACTGAGTTTTTTTCCAAAGGGGATGATAACGCATTTTTTTGTGTTAAGCTTCAGGCCATGGTTCCAACATCATTCATTGGTCTCAGAGAAGCCCTTTTGCAGGATGTCTGCATCACTTTGGGAGTTGATAATGGCTCCTAGCTTGCAGTCATCAGTGAATTTGGTCAGCCAAAGTTCTTCTGTATTGGCCTGGACTTCTGAGAAGTAGATTCCAAACAGGGAGAGAGCCCAGTACCGAGCCCTGTGAGACTCCACTCATGACTGGTCAACAGTCTGCTTTGGAATCCACAACTTTCACTTTGTGTGTCCTTTCTGTGAGCCAATTTGCAACCTACCTAGTGATGTACGGATTTATGCCTAGTTTGGTGAGTTTATTAATGAGACCTGAGTGAGGAATGGAATCAAATGCCTTGGCCAGGTCAAGGTAGGCTGTATGCACTGCCTTACCGTCATCCACAGCCTTGGTGACTGCCTCAAAGAAGTCAACCAGGTTCAGCAGGCAGGATCTCCCCTTGAAAAAGCCAAACCATGTTTCTTTGATACTATTAACACCCACAAAAACTCTGGGCTAGTTTGTTTCTTCTATATTGCTCTGTCTTTCCAAAACTTTTGACACAGTGTTGCATAACAAACTCAGTTATCAAATGTCTGCTCTTGGTCTAGCTCCTTCTAATTTACTGTGGTTTAACAGTTACTTATTAGGTGGGTCCCAATGTGTCAATCGTCAAAAAAGCTGTCTGTCTGTCTCTCTCTCCCTGCCTCATAGTCTATGCAGGTGTACCCCAAGGCTCAGTCCTATGGCTGTTCCTTTGCAATATCTATATGAATAATCTAAAGTCCCTCCAAGCCAGCCTCATACAGTACACAAATGACTCAACACTTATATATCCAGGCAACATTGTAGCTCAACTGATCAAAACCACTGAGCATGCTAAGTACAAATATATATACAGTATATATTTATATACACATATATATATATATATATATATATATATATATATATATATTTATACATATTACTCCTCATCCCCAAATCCAATGCCAATGCAAAGGACAAAGTCAGCTTTAAAATTCATTACATGAACAACATGCAAATAGAAGTACTATCTCGCACTCAGATCCTTGGAGATATAACAGATGATGACATCAGAACTATATGGACTTTAGAGACACAGTAATTTCCTTACAAACACCACAAAACTACTTTAGCTAATATGTTCTTTCTTCCCTCCATACTCTATGGGGCCCCTATTCTCTCCTCCTTACTCTATGGGGCCCCTATTCTTACCAATTTACAAGTCTCAGTCCTATCAAAACTAGAAGCATGATGTGACAAAGTTGCCAAACTTGCCTCTAACAACAAATACTGTACTAACCGTTGTTCCATCATCAAATGTTTAAACTGGTTTGACCAAATCCCTTACTTAAAAATCACATAGATCCACTGACAAACACTATCAAACATCTCCAAATCTCAAAGCGGCTGGCATCAGCCTTTCTTCATAGTCATTTTCCTAAAAAAGCAATGCCATTCCTCTAGACATCAGATCCACAAGCTAATAAATGCAGGTGCAAAAATAGCACACAACCCCACCCTGCATAGCTCTCATCTAGACTTTGATACTTCTTTCAATATTTCTAAACTCCCTTCTTTTAAGCACCAACTCAAAGATCACCTCTCAAAATACTGGTTCAATCCTGGCTCAACACCCCACATATCCTCACCTTCTACTTTCATTTGCTTCCTTCAATATTGCGCTCACAAATTTCTGTGTTCTTATAGCAGATTTCTGTTTTCCCATCTCTGCTTCACCTCAAACTGTACTACACATGGAAAAACCCTTTCAGATTCACTTTTCAGGTCTGACAATAGATGAACTCCCAAAAAAATGTAACATTGCTTTTCTATAATAAACCTATAAATTATACAAAATGATATCCTTATTTATCATGCCTATGGTCATCGATTGTATTTTATTTTCTTACTTGTTTTCAATTCATCCTATATGTTTAATACCTGGTACTTGCTCTCAAATGTATCGTCAACTGCCTTTGTTATTTTATGGCTTTCTAAATTTCTTTTTGAAGTGATATAGCTTGATGTTATGTTTTCTGCAATAATGCATGTTTTTGAACATATGGAGCTTTTCTACTTGGGCCTCTGTTGAAAACTGTATGAGCCAGTCAGATTACCCCGGTCAACAAATTTCAAATAAAAATAAAAAATAAAAGTGGAGTCCTACTACAAAAAGTCTAATAGACGGATAGATGGGATTGTAGCACTTGGAACATGGATCTCTAAGGCGTACAAGCCCTCCAAGGCATCACTGAACTTGAGTCATACATGTGTGAAAGCATGCATGTACTTTGATTCCAGACCAGCTGGAATTGTACAATGTTCTATTACCAATAGTCAGTGTTAGAGAAACCCAAATGATTTCTTACTCGATGATGGATGACAGCTACGATCAGTGGCTATCAACACCTTTCACAATTTTCTAGGGTACCAGGGTGTCAGAAGAAATGAATGGAATGGGCAATAAGGTATTGCAGCTTGAAGGCTATAAGAAAGAGGAGAAATAGAAGCCAACAGAGCTCAAAAAAGAAGAAATAATAATAGAAACTAATAAAGGAAGGTATCAGAAGTCACACTGATTCAGAAGCCTGGGTTTAAGAAGCATGTTTGAGCGAAGGAAGCGTCATGTGAGCAGTTAACATTTACCAGCAAGTTCAGGGTCAAGGTTTTCTAGTCCTGCAGCACTTTTTCATGACATCAGGATGTTATTTTTTTATTTTATTTATTTTACATTTCTTTACCATGAAAATCAGACAGGACACAAGGCTTTTTTTCAGTGGAGGCTTGGGGAAAAAAGCTCCATGTAGTGGAAAATGTAAGCATTTACATATATAAGAAAAATAGCAATATGCAGGTTATTACAAAGCAGTACTTAAGTGTTGACATTTACATATCAAAAAATAAAATGCACACAATTACAGAGCAGTACTAAAGAGTTCTCATAAGTACTGTATAGAAGAGTTCTCATAAGTATATCCTTGTATTATTTTGTGTCTATCCCCTTCCCACACCTAGAACCTTCAATCCTCCCTCCCACTCCTGTGCCATTACAGAGGAATCAAAAAACCTGACATACAAAGGCATCATCTGTGACTTAGCTTTTCTGCCCTTGTTTCATAGGAATCCCCAGTAGTGTGCTTGCATGTAAGCATTACCTGGTATTGCAAACAAGACAATACCAGGTAATGCTTACAATACCATGTAAGCATTACCTGGTATTGTCTTGTTTGCAATTCTTATTGCTATTTTTATGAATTTCAAACATGGTCTGTTTTTTTCATGCATATTTTTAGTTGGTAATAGTTCTATATGGTCACTTATTTTTCTGGACCTATATTTCAAAAGCATTTTTGTTTTTTTGCTTTACTCTGCTTGCCCTGAATATGATTGTTTTTATTATGCCAGTATACAGTTATAGCATATTGTGGCTTTAAATAATGGGTACATTACTGCTTTTTGCCTGCTATCTGTACTTTTAGATAAGTAACCTGTTTGGCAATGAGAATAAAACTTACTGTAACCTCCGACGGATTCTGTATAATACCACTGTTGTTATTCCTGGCTTTTATTAGAGAATGCAAAATTGTGTGTAGCATCTTAGTAGTTACTGTGTTTTTGTATAATACCATTGTTGTTATTCCTACCTTTTAGTAGAGGAGGCTAAATTGTGTGTAGCATCTTAGTAATTACTGTTTATCTTCTTAACCTTTATAATAATACATAATAATTTAGTGCATGTTATAATAGCTTGGTATCAACTGTTGCTACCTTTTTTTTTTTTTTTCTCTGCTTTCCTGGCACTTTGCATAGATCAAAGAATTGTGCTGTTTCTTATAGGGGATGCTGCCCCTCCCCTGCATCCTCTATCTTCTTAGTTACTTGGTAATCAGAGTGTTTTAAAACTTCAGACCTAATATTTGCCTACTTTTCATTTTTATTTCCAGTTCCCTCAGCAAAAGTTTTATTCTGTCCTAGCCAACTTCCAATAAACCAAAGGCTATCTGGTTGCCCTGCACTGTGATACCCTATGTCAGTGGAACGTTAAAGTGCTTTCAGCTAAATTAGTATATATTAGAGTTGTGTTTAATCTGTCCTCTAAAATAAAGGCATTTTTCTATAGCCTTTAACTGTAAGCATGCGCACTACTGGTCCACCTCCCATTTTTTTTCTTCCAATTGTACTCCTAGGTCATTTACTTAAAACTACTTTCTTTCTCTTAAAAAAGGATTACCTATGTATCTGCATCCCAGACTTGTATTGTTTTCCCTATGAAGTGCTAGTCCTTTTCACCATACTGTACTAGATTATTAGCACACGATTTCTAGTTATTAGGAAGATATTGTATTAAACTGACCTGGAATTGATTGAGCCTGGTTTTCCTGATTGTTTTTTGGAAACTGGCCTGGTCTGGTTTTTCTGGCTCATCCTGCTCTGTTTGCCCTATCTGCACTTGGACTCACACTACTCCACTCCCCTACCCCACCCCCATTGCCACCCACCCCTGACATCATTTCCTTTATAGCTAAACCTGCTTTGCCCCACCTCTGCACTAGCCAATAGACACACCCTCTCCTCTACTCATGCATCACATCACCATTAACTGTAATGCCCATTCCCCACTCCTCTTGACCCTTACCTGGTTTTAACTCTTTCAGTCACTCACTTTATAAAACTCCTTCAATCAATCATGATTTCTTCTACTAACATTAAATAAATTGTTACCACTTAATTCTTTCTGACCTGAAACTAAACCATGGCTATACCTTTCAAAACTCTATTACTCTCCCTCCTATTTATAATTCTTTTATCAGCTCCACCCACTTACCACTCCTCACCCGATTACCACCCCATCTCCACACTCTCTTATTCCCACTATCCACCATACAAATAACTACTCCACCCCTATTGCCCCCTTTCTCTTCAACCATTCCACTATATCATTTCACAAGTACAAAGTACTGTATATACCAAATACACAACCTCTCATCAAAACAAAACATCAGTTCCTTTGCAAATATTTCTTCCTACAAATACTTTAAAGCTCAATACTACTCTTATCTGGTGATATTCACCCCAACTCAGGCCCTTGCTAACAGCATGCTATCCATACTTATACAGCACCCCCCCCTTTCCAACTGCCTCACAAATAACTCATTATGGTCACAAGCCTCAAAAATCTTTTTTGTCAATAAATATACAAAGCATTGTCATTAAAAGCACCCTCCTTCATGCCTGGATTTCTCAATATAACCCAGATATAATTGCCCTATCTGAGACATGGCTAAAACCTCATATTACAAACTGCAAAATTCTCTCCCCTGGTTATAATATTGTTCGACTGGACAGAAGAAAAAAAAAGGGTGGAGGAGCAGCTATACTCTACTCTTACCAGTTCTCTCTCTCTCCCCCTCTCAATAGTCATCCATGATTTCTGCCCTGCTGAAATACTTATAGCAACCTGTAACCTAAATCAACACAAAAAAACTGGTCATTGCAGCAATCTACATACCCCCAGAGAAAAATATTCCCATAAACCATCATCCTTGGGGATATGAATATTGACTGTAACCTTGTTAATAGTGCAGCTAGGTACTCTGTAAACCTTTATGGCTTTATCCAGCTGATCACCTCACCCGTACTCCAGCAAAAAAATTCCCAGAACAGCTCGGTCATCAGTTGGATATTAGTTTCCAAACCCCAGTGCTATCATATCCCTTCCGCCCTACCTAGCTTCCTTAGTGACCACCTCCCTACCTCAGTAGGAAAACAGTCTCCGAATCTTAACAAGAGCCACCAATACAAAGAGTTTTGTAATCTTAAAAAGTACAACCCTGTCACCGTAAATTAATTAGTGTCCACTTTAAAATTATCATTCCTACACACATTATCTGTTAATGAGGCTGTCCAAAGCTTCAACAATATATTTCTAGAAACCCTTAACACCCTGGCTCCCAGAATAAAAATGAGGCTAAAATGTAATTATGCACCATGGTTAAACCAGGCAACTCGATCACTTATGAACAAGAGAGGCAGTGCTTGTAGCGCATGGAAAAAAAAACAAAAACTCAACTTTCCATCTGAACTTATATAAACAACTTCACAACCAAACAAAAAAAGTAGGTCCTATTAGACAAAAAAAAATTATGAAAAATCTCTGAGCAGCCCACATTCCAACCCCAAGAAATTATGGCACTCAATAAACAAATTACTATCTCCAGGGAGTCCCTCTTCACCAACCCCCGTCTCTAATAAACCTTCTAATGAAACTGCAACCCTACTTAACAACTTTTTCATCAAAATAATAAAAAAGCTTACTAAACCAGAAACTCTTGATATTAAGACTCCACCTCCCACCTCATCTCTTCCCTCATTCTCCCTAGCACCCGTAGCAACTTCCTTCATCCGATCACTTCTTAACAAATTCAGACCCTTTTTCACCATCAGCTGACAAGCTTCCTCCATTATTTCTCAAACATGCAGCCGAATCCATAGCATACCCTCTATATACACTTATCAATAGATCGATCCAAGAAAATACAGTACCAGATAGCTGGAAATAATTCTTCATAATACCCCTCCACAAGGGAGGAAATTCTATAGAACCCTCAAATTGCAGGCCTATTGCCATATTACCCCCCTTAACCAAGATACTGGAAAAATGTATACATAGACAAATACTACACCACCTCTTACAGGCAAACCTAATTACACCCACACAGCATAGTTTCTGTCCCTTGCACAGTACTACCACTGCCCTCCTATCTTTCACACACAACATTGCCTGAGCCAGAGATAATTAACTCATATCAGCTCTATTTCTCGACCTATCCAAAGCTTTTGATACCGTTTCCCATCCCATCTTCCTAAACAAACTTTCCAACCTACAACTCTCTACCTCCACTACTTCCTGGTTTAACAGCTACCTCTCAAACATATATCAGTCTGTCAGATGGCAAACATCTTTCTCCCCTTTCTGTATTGATAAGACCAGGGTTTTCCAGGGTTCTGTCCTGGGCCTCTTACTTTTTAATATATTTACAAATAACCTCCATGTCTCCTGCCCCACTCTTCCTTAATACAGTATGCAGATGATTCCACAGTTATTAACACATCCAACAATATACAAAATCTCCACACTGTCATTCAGCAATCTCTGTATCTAGTAGAACAATGGTTAACTGCTTCTCAACTCCAAAAAGACCAAGCTTCTACTTTTCCTTCCAAAAAAACTCAATCCAGCTAAAGACAACTTTACCATCTCATCCTTAGGTAATACAATTATCACCACCAACTCAAACACCAAATTGCTTGGCATTACTATAGACAACCAATTAAAATTTGACCTGCATATCTTAAACTGTTTCAAAAAGTCCAGTCAAAAACTAGGTCTTCAATACTACAGCAACAAATATATACCTAACAAATCTTGACCTATACTGGCTCAAACATGTATTCCACCATCCTTGCTGTATACTGCTTCCATACTTACTAACCCCAAAATAATATCTTAACCAAAGTAGAAGCCACCTATAACAAGATAGCCAAATTCAAACCAGTAATAGGTACAAATCTCATCATTTTATATCCCTGAAAAGCTTAAAATGGCCTGAGTTCCCCCACATACTTCAAATATCACAACTACAAATTGCACACAGCATCCTAAATAGCCCCAACTCCTGCCCTGCTCTTACATCCATAATTACACCCTACACACCCAATTGTGACATCAGAAGCACACTGCAGGTGATGAAGCCAAACAAAAATATTGGAAAAATACTTTACATTCAATTGCATACTCATAGAACAAACTTCCATTGTCCCTTTGCTCCACTACCAAAAGTGTCAAATTCAAAAAGCAAATAAAAATTTATTTCCAATATGCATAGATCTGTACTAGTCAGAAAATTACCTAATGATTTTTTCTTCTTCTCTCAATTAGCATATTTACCTGGCATCTATCTGAACTGTCTACATATATTATTCTCTCTGCAGTTAGTACCTATGCTTTACTATTAAAAACATCTTTTTTGTACTATGTCATGATGTTACTCTGAATTTTTTTATTATAGACATTGCAACATTCATTGTAAAGAACTTAATGCTAACCAGATTTCTCAAACATATTGCTACTGCATTCTAAAATACTCTACTTTTACCTTGTATATATTCATATTGCATGTTTCTCTCCATTTTTGTACTGTTGCTAGTTTTTTTTCATATTTTTTAATTACTTTCCTGGAGGTTTTCTCCTTGGGTCTCCACTGAAAAAGGGATCTCTCGGCCCAGTCGGACTAACCCAATTAACAAATGTAAAAATAAATAAATAAAATAAATAAATATACAACATGTGCACATAGTACACATATTTATGTGCAGTAATTACAGTCAGATAACATATACAATAATTATAAATTACTAGATGAGGGAATTATATACCTAGTCTGTAAATTGAGGGCGTTTACATTCAGTTCTGGTAACATGGGAAACAAAGCAGGAAAAATGTTTTGTGTGTGTTTTGGGTGAGAGTTGATGTTTATCTAGGTGTATTGCATGAGTATAGCCAATATTTAAATAGGTGTTCTTTAAGTTTCAAGTGGAATAGGTTAGTAACAGTAGTTATTTCAGAAGAGAGTTTATTTTAGTTTTTCGTGATATAGTTATATAGAAAGTCACCTGCAGCATTGTTGACTTTAACTGTTGTCAACAGAGTTTTATTTCTTCAATGTACATTGTTGTTACTAGAGTAAGAGAGTAGGGGATTTTGGAGAGAAGGGGACTTTTCTGGGTGGTTTAGAATTTTCTGGACTGTGGTGAGTTGGTTGGTTATAGACTAGTAAAGTAACTGGGGAAGTTCTAACCAGTTAAGTTTCTTGAGTGCTATGCAGTGGTGTGACCTGAATGGAGAGTTTGTGGCAAACCTGTCAGTTTTGTTATAACATGATTCTAGTTAAGCTAAGTCTGATTTCTTTAGTTTGATGAGAATTGGTGAGACGTAAAGAAGAGTTGAAAGATTTGTTTGAGCAGTAGGTGCTTTTGTATTATTAGTGAGATAAAGTTTGTTTTTGTATAGGATGCCCCACTTTTTGTGCACTTTTTTATTGTTTGTGCAATATGAATATCAAATCTTAAATTGCTATCATTAACTACTCCTAGTAACTTAGTGTGGTCACGGTGAGATGGTGTTGTTGTTCAAGGACAAAATATTGAAAGTAGAGAGAGGCAAAGTGTGCCTTGTTGGTTGAAAAATCATAAGTTTAGTTTTGTTGTTTAGTATTAGTTGAGACCTAGATAGCCATGTCTCCACTTTTGAGAGACAGTCTTGTGTTATTAGTTGTAGTCGTTGTAGAGATGAAACTGCACATATTAGTGTGGACTCATCAGTGTACTAAATGACAAAAGCATGCTGTGTTCGACTGTGATGTTTGTTCGTAAATAGTGAAAATAGTGGGGGACCCTGGAATGATCCTTGAGGTACTGTATGGTAACAGGCAGAAGAGAAGAGACATTTCGTTGCCATTGCACTGCTAGTTGTTGGTTGGTTAGGTAGTCTTGGAACCAGCCAATAGTAGCTGGACTTAGATTCACGTCATTTAGTACATTGATCAGTTTGCTATGAGAGTCCATATCAAAGGCTTTTGAAAGGTCGGTAATTAACAGTGTTAGTGAAGGACATTAGAGCAGTGGTAGTGCTGTACCAGGGGCAGAATCCATGTTTGATAGTAGTTTGTTAGTTAGCAGATAGTGCACGATTTGTGTATGTATGCATTTGTCAAGAATTTTAGACAGAGGAGAAAGTATGGCTATTGGCCAATAATTTGATAGTTCTGCTGATGTATCTCCTTTGTGTTATGGGATAATATGGGAAATTTTCCATAGAGCAGGGACTTGGAGTTCAGAAATGGATCTATTAATAAGTATGGATATAAGCTAGGTGATTGCGTCTGCAGCAGCTCTAAGATAGTCCGCTGGTAGTTTGTTGGCTGCTAGGGTGGTAGGTTTAAGTTTCTGAGCAGTTTTCTTTATCATATCTGTTGAGACTGCTTGAAGGGAAAAAGCATTTTTGTTATTATTAAATATAGGTAGGACTGCAGGATGAGTGGTGTTACAGTTATTTGAAGGAGCTAAAATTGTTTCGGTAAAATATTTATTGAACTGGGTGGCTATGTTATCTATATTGGAGGTAGTGGTTGGGGTATGTGCTAGCATTGCCTGATAGGGGAATTATATTGATAGCTGACTAGACCTTTTGTGGGTTGTTGTGATGCATAGCTTGGAGGTTATGATAATACTGTGTCTTATCTAGTTTAACTTGTCTTTCTGCCTTATTTCTAAGCTCACGGTATGTCGGTTTGGCAGCTCCATTTATGGTAGTCTGGGATTGTGCCCAGGCTTTATCTCTTGATATTATCAGTGCCCTGATTTCCTTACATAGCCAAGAGCCATAGCTGGATTTAATTCTTACAGTTCTGGGTGGTTTGTGGTTGTTCAAGATATCTATGAAGGTAAAGTTAAAATATTTCACGGCCTCATCTAAGGGTAGGTGTTTGAGTGGAGACCAGTTGCAGAGTTTCAGAGTGGAGATGAAGCCCTGGGGGGTTAACATTTTTTGTGCTCCTTATTAGTTAGTAGAAAGGCTGCTTAGATGGGTTGACTTTCTGAGTAGAAAGGATGTGAGATGGTCACTGAGGCTATCTGGAAGGCAACTAGAGTGAAAGAAGAGTGAAGGTCTATTTGTTAACATCCAGTCAAGGATGGAGTGTCTGATTATTTATCAATTCTGGTTGGTGTTTGAATAATTTGGGAGAAGCCATGAAGATTAATGTGATTACAGGGATTTTGAGAGTTGCATCTTGACAAGTCTATGTTAGAATCGCCAATGATTAGTGTTTCCTGGGACAGGGTTTTTGCGACCCAATACATTATGTTTTCCATAGTGGGGAGGTTGTTTCCAAGTGGTATATAGGTTTCAATTATGTTCATATACTTGTTTGAATTTATTTTTAGTTTTGTATAAATCATTTCATCATTGTTAAAGTTGGGGGTATTGTAATTAATGGTTTCTAAACTAAGGTTGTTTTTAAACTGTATGGCTATATCACCTCCTTTTTTATCCTTTCTGTCTACCCTAATAATGTTATATCCAGGTGCAAGAATGTCAACATTCCTAGTTTCTGGTTTCTGCCAGGTCTCAGTTATTACAACAATGTCTGATGTATAAAGAGAAAAAGTGGCACGTAGGTCTTGAATTTTATTTCAAATGCTTCTAATGTTAATATTTAATATTAAGAGATCAGTTGTTTTTGTGCGGTGGTTTATTAAGTTAAATGGATGACTGACTGGTAGTTGCTGGGGTAAATTGGTTAGTTTATTATTTGGTCCAGGGTTTGGTTGGATGTCTCCACTGAGGGTTAGCTTAGCTGCTATGTTGGTTAGGTATTTTAACATTTTAATTGAGTACCTGTAATAATTCATGGAGATATGGTGAGTATGATGTTGAGGCAGTAGGGTGAATGAAGGTTGTTGAATGGAGGTGGTGTTGAAGATAGTGGAGGATAGGCTGATGATATTCAGTTTGTTAATTTGTTAGTATGGGATTGTGGCAGGATGGGTGTAGATCGTATCCTTTTGTGTGATGTGGTAGGAGGTTAAATGAGCTGTTACTGACAAGAGTAATAGGGCTGCAGTGTGTAATGGTGCATATTGGTGTTGTAATATGTAATGGTAAGCTTAATTCAGTAGTGGGATTAAAGGGTTGTTCAACTACTCGGGTAGTCTCTTATTAGTAACTGTATTTAATTGGTTAGCAGGTCTATGTTGGTGTGGGTGGCTGAAGATAAGTTTAGGTGTATTGGGGTGCGTGGGATTTGATGGTAGCGTAGGGGACCAGAGTGAGGATGAGTGGAGTAAGGGTGAACAGAGTGGATTGCACCTGGGAACAATTGTTCCGTTAAAGAAATAAAAAAACAATCAGTGAGCCTTATCAATTTTTCTTGGGCTTATATTTCCTTAATTCATAAGCTTGTGCTTATGAACAGTAAGTGTTCTTATGATAGAGGGGATGGAAGTAGAAGAGTAGATGTGCTGACAAAATCTTTTCACTTGTAACAGCTTATTGATAACTTAAAATTAGATAAAGCTAGGTTCTGTTTACTATTGCTTGCAGGAAAACCAAAAGAAAAAATTTCTAATAGATAATTAGAATTAAAAGGGCAAGCTAATCAATAAAATAGGAGAAGGTGGGACACTCTAGTTTGATCCTGTGATGCATTCTGACTGCTTAGAGTAGATTTAAATATGCCAGGTAGATTGTACTCCTGTAAATAGAGTACTTAAACATACATTGTTCTTTGGTCATGCAGACTTGTTTTTTCAAGGTATAGCTGCAAAAGGTTTTCTTGCCTGGAAGGGGTGGAATAACAGCTGCTAGCCCATGAATACAGGTTTACTTTCTGGAAATGAAAAGGAGAAACTTGGTGAGGTTAAATATGCTGAAGGGAAATGTTTGGAGAAAGAGGTAGTTGTTAAGGTAGGAGAGAGTAAAGAGCAAAGAATCAACTAGTGAGTACTAAAGGAAAGAAAAAAATAAGAGTGTAGAGCAAGGACTTGTTTGGAGGGTAAAGATTAAAACAAAACAGTTTATACAATCAAGTTTACATATAGCCTAGGTGAAAGTAAAGAGGTCTTACATATTCACCAAACTGCATTAATAAAGTTGTTTTCAATATTTAGGCTCTGTGTTCTTAGCAGTTCTCGAGTCCAGTTAGTACTAGTACCAATTGCACTTTTAGAGAACTAGCCAATAATTCACAACATAGTTACATAGTTAGGACAACACTTTAAGCCAGTACCATCAAGTGATTGCCCATAGTTAATGGACAGCCTGTTTAAAAATGTATTGACTATAAACTGATCTAGAGCAGCACAAATTTGTAGATGTCTGTAATTATTAGAAACAGAACAGAATAAGCCACGGGAATCTGGTAACCTGTTTAAGACTGTTTTGTACTGTTCACTGTAACAGACAGTTGAGAAACAAACAGCTAAAATACTGGTAATTACCATTGATATGCCTGCATTGCATTCCAAAGGTCACATTTGGGAGAAACTGGAGGAATATATACTTCCAAAACTGTTAGTGTGACTACTCTAGGTGTCATTCAACTATGGTACAATAGGAGAATACATTCAGACCAAATGAATCAGCACTTCCAATGATCTTCACTTTCTTAAGACATTTTCCTTAATTACGAAGATTAGTTTGGGGTAGCGTTGTCGCCTCACGGTAAGATGCTGTTTGGTTCAATTCTCAGTTAGAGCATCTTCTGCGTGGAGACATGCGTGAATGGGCGTACCTTCGTTGAAGGTTGCGTGTCAGGGCTGGTAACTCGGCACGTAAAAATCAACTACCAATCATTAGCAGACCGGAGTTCCTCTGTGGCGACCCCTAACCAGGAAAAGGCGAAAGACACAACAACAGTTTGGGTTAATAGACATGAACATTTTAGAATTTTGGTAGAATTTGTTTCTCATTATATTTAAGAAACAACACTGCGGTGGTGGTGCTGTGGTAGCATTGTCGCCTCACAGTTAGACATTGCCCGTTCGATTCTCAGTTAGAGCGTCTTCTGTGTGGCGATATGCATAAATGGGTGTGCCTTTGTTGAAGGTTGTGCGTTAGGCCCGGCAAGCCTGCATGTAAAAATCTACTGCCAATCATTAGCGGACTGGAGTTCCGCTGTAGTAACCCCTAACCGGGAAAAGCCGAAAGAAGCAAACAAACATTATATTTAAGAAACACCGAGTTATTTTATACGAAGTCAAATTATATACCCTGCTGTTTAATTGTTCTACTGTAATGAGCATTGGTTATGCAATATGTTAGGAAAAGATGATATCTTTAATTTACTCTTTATTACATGTGATCTCACTGACTCCTGAAACAGCATATGAGGGCTAGAATTAATGTGGGGTTAAACTGTGAAAAGGATCCTGTCTCGTCTCAGAAGCAAACTCCAGTAACATTACAATGCAAACCAAAAGCTGTAAAAGATGTCAGTATAGAGACTTAAGCTGAAATGAAAGAAAACCCTTTAAGTAAAAATCAATACAAGAAAATGTATAGAGATTTATACTAAGTTTTAGAACAGAAATAAAGACAAAAATAGAAGAAGGGAGCCTAACTGAGGACTTTCAGAACAAATTGAGTACTACAAGTAAACTAAGCAAGAGTGTGCAGATTTCTGAATCTATTTTTGCTAGTGTTGTGCAGAAAACTTAAGACAGACCCTAGGTAACAGCTGTTTGCAAGTAAAGAAGGAATAAAACCCAAGATATGTTTTGTTCTTAGATGCCCTTTGCAAAGGACACACAAACTTAAGAAGGAAAAGGTGAGAGGGTGGTGTGCATTCACACTAATACAGAGAGGGGGAGAGAGAGAGAGAGAGAGAGAGAGAGAAATATAAAAGAAAATAGAGAACTCCAAAGGTTTATGCAGATAGTTGACAAAGTAAAACATGAGTTGATTTTGTTTACAATTATCCTTTGCAGGGGAAGATGTAAAAGAAGATACTGTGTGAGTGTTTTTGAGAGAGGAACCTGTCCCTTCTACTTTAAGCAAACTAGTGAAAAAATCCTGAGTTAGTGGACTAACCGGTAAACCATACAAACTGTAAAAAATGAAGAGAATACTTTCTGTGGGGTACCAGCAAACAATCACGATGTTTCTGTTACTTCTTCCTCTATTGTGAATTAAAAGATGACTTGTTATATAGCATAACTGAAGACTGGGAGAAATTCTCCACACATGAATAATGACAAAAACATACAGGCATAATGAAAGAGATAGAGCATTTCTACGCATGCCAGGAAACTGCACTGCATCCTGGTTTTAAGAATTTAAAAAGTCCTTTAACATCAATGCTTATAAGAGAGGTACTATCTGAACATGTTGCTTTGGAGACTGTAAAGCCATTAGTAACATCTAGCAATGGCTGTCAGTAATAATAGAATAATAGTAGTAATGAACTATACTACATAGTAACATCTAGCAATGGCTGTCAGTAATAATAGTAGTAATGAACTATACTACATAGTAACATCTAGCAATGGCTGTCAGTAATAATAGTAGTAATGAACTATACTACATAGTAACATCTAGCAATGGCTGTCAGTAATAATAGTAGTAATGAACTATACTACATAGTAACATCTAGCAATGGCTGTCAATAATAATAGTAGTAATGAACTATACTACATAGTAACATCTAGCAATGGCTGTCAGTAATAATAGTAGTAATGAACTATACTACATAGTAACATCTAGCAATGGCTGTCAGTAATAATAGTAGTAATGAACTATACTACATAGTAACATCTAGCAATGGCTGTCAGTAATAATAGTAGTAATGAACTATACTACATAGTAACATCTAGCAATGGCTGTCAGTAATAATAGTAGTAATGAACTATACTACAAAATATCCAGAGGAAGTGCCATTACACAAAGTCATGGGTAAGGTTATTGTCACAGAACTGGGACTGTTATTTTCCACTGTAAGTATCCTTGAAGAGACACTGACTGACTAAGGAACGCACTTTTTGTCAAGGATATTGCATCAGTTATGTGAATTCTTTAAAGTGAAGTAGTCAGAGATGTCAGTCTCAGATTTATTGATTGGAAAAAAGGTTCAATAAAACATTGCAATCCATGCTAAGGGAAGTTATTGATACAAACTTTGAAAATCGTTACCTTATTTGCAATCCGAGAGGTGTCCCAAGAATCATCTGTGTTTACCTGTTTCGAACTTCAGTATGGAAGACATTCCAAAGGACTACCTCAAACTGGGAACAAAAAAGACACTATTTAAAGGTGTGGTAAGCAATACTTTAGTTTGCAGGATAGACGAAAGTTGATGGTGCATACAGTAAAGGAAACAAAAAAAAAAATTACAAGTGCCCAACTTAACCCAAAGAACAAAGTTTTCAATATCAGTGCTCTCCAGAAACAGCACATTTTTAGCGGTGTCAATGGCCATGTGAAATGACTGAAAGAATAACTGCAGTGAGCTACAAGGCTGAGGATCAAGAAAGAGAAGAACAGAGCAAGTCTTTCCAATTAATACACTGAAGTCATGGAGAGAAGTAAACAATCCTGCAAAGAGCTTGCAAGCTGAAGTTAGTTCATAGGTTCATGGGTATTTACTAGGTTAACGACATCTAGGCCCTTTTAAGCCTATCCATGCATCCCAAACTTCTGACAAGTTCTAGTAAGTGTTACCAGGGGCTTGGGAGATGAAACTTTTACAAACAGAGGCCTGGGAGATCAAATATTTACAGGTTGCCTGTGCCCATTAGAGACAAAGGGTCCAAAATAGGGATGAATTTCCTGTTCCCCATCCAATTGTCCAAGTTCAGGAAATTGTCCTAGAACAGAAGAAACTAGAGAATCTCTACATGAGGTACAGTTACAAGAGTCATTGTGAAGAAATAAAGGATTATTTCTATAAATGCCTAAAAAATACTATTAAGATAGACTATGACATAGACAGAACATCTGGAACAAAGATTAAGCTGAGATCTTATGCAACAGCAAAGCGAATGGAGAAGCCCAATAGTATTAGTTCCTAAACTTGATTAAATGTTGAATATATAAGATTGTGTAAAGACATGAAGGTGAATAGCATTTTAAAGTTTAATGGCTATCCTATGTCCACCCTCCCATAATGGTGCTGCTATGTTTTTAAACTCAACCGTCTTTCTAGTTGCCTGCCTCTTATGTTAATTTGACCACATATCTCTTTTCCTCTCTTCTTTTATTTGCTATTGTGAGTAAGCACACAATTATCATTTTGTGAAATCACTCCCCTTCAATTATTTAAATTTATTGGCCATCCCACTGTATAACATCGAGCAACAATGCAAATTGACCACCCCTTCTAATCTATCTTACTTTTTTAAAAGTACTGACTTTCCATTTAGATAGTTAAAGCTTAAGTTACTCCCTCTTTCATATCTAATGACTTAGTGCAGACTGCAGGTCTTAGGATATTAACCCATTTCTCCATCTTACCTTTAAAATCTGCAACATCTGCTTCAACACCACCAATTAGTGGAGAACCCACATTCTGCCTCTCAGTAATCATCTTGGGATTAACGCTTCTGTTTTGCTCCTGGTGAAAGGAGCATAGGAATACTATTTTCTGTGGTCTGCTGATCACTGGAAAGCCTAATAACTTCTTCACAGGTGCCAGTTTGGAATTTGTGCTTATATTTTGATCCTGGTGAGAGAAGGAACAGAGTGCATAGGCTCCTGACTCTTTCCGGTTGGGAAGTGAGTGTCTGTGCTGGACCTTCCTGATTGGTTGGGTTGTCAAGACATCTACCAGAAAAAGGCTACAACAAGTCTACAGACCCTTATATCACCTGACTGTCAGTCACCAAACAGGCTGTGGCCTGCTTCCCATGTTGTGTTTGGTACTAATGTTTTTCAAATGGAGGGAGAAGAAGCAAAGGAGTATTGTACCCCAGCAGAAAAAAGCTATGTTGAGACCGACACTAATAGCAGCCAGGCAGTAGTCATTGTGGTGACAACCCTCTTTTCATCATTCTTGACAAGCTTATCTTTTCTTTGCAGTAAGTACTGCTTGATTTGCTTCTAACTTCAAAAAATCTGCATAAATACTTTATCCATAAAATACCATATTCATGGATGACTTTAATTATCCAACTATTAATTGTGAATCTTATCCAACTAATAATTTGGAATCATACATGACACCAAGCATACAGGCACAGAGATTTTGTAAACACAAACCCCTGGACCAGACTGTCAATTCACCAAACGGGTGCAACCATGCAGGATTTGGTCTTCATTAATATTGAGAGAGTGCTGCACACCCCCTAGAGTAGTCTTGTCTGGTAAGTTCAGACGACAAAATGGTCTCCTTTGAAGTATAAATAAAATCTGGAATCCCAGCTAACCCTGGAATATTCATGAACTACTCTAAGGCTACCTTCCTACTATTAACTGCTAACCTGGCAAAATGTCAAGCCCCCATAAACCATGGGAATGCTGCTGGCTATGCAGAACTGTTCACAGAAACCCTATACAAGCATGTTAATAGCTGCATAGAGGCAGCTGTATCCACCAGGAAAAAGTACAGACCTAACTCAAAAAACAAGCCACCCTAGTAGAATCACAAAATCAATAGGCTGTATAACAGAATGAAGAAAATCATAGCAGCTTCAGCACCCAGCAGGATAAAAGCATCTCAAACTAAACAAAACACTCAGAGGACAAATAAAGTCTACAAATGCCAAATATGAGGTACATTTGGTCTCTATGTCCAAGGAGAGCCACAAGGCATTATTTAGCTATGTCTGTAACCTCAAAGGCAATACACAATTGTGTGTGGAGCTCATTGTTAATGGATCCACCTATACTGAGCCAGAAGATATAGCAAACCTACTGGCTGACAAATATATCTCCAACTTTGCACTTTACCCCTCTCTCCCTATCAACTTTCCCTCAGGAAATACCATCCAATATAACACCTTTGCTATCACCAGGGAACAGGTTTATAAAGCTCTACATAAGACAAAGAATACTACATCAATGGGCCCAGACAATATCCCAGGATGCCTTCTAAATAGCATAAAACATGATCTATCAGGCCCTCTGGAATTACTATTTAACTATAGCCTCCAAACAGGTTTTGTGTCTCATGAATGTAGAACAGCAACATTCATCCCTCTGCACAGAAATGGGCCATCTATAGACCCTGTAAACTACAGACCCATAAGTCTAACTAGTCTCATACGCAAAGCCATGGAAAGAATTGTCATGTAAATTATCAGCAATGACATAAAAAGCTCCAGACTCTGGAACCAACTCAATTTGATTTCATCAAGGGTAGGCCATGCCTGCTTAACTTGGTGGACTTGTTTGAGAAGGTCACCAACGCAGTGGATGAGGGAAAATGGTTCACACTGCCTACCTCAACCGGGCCAAGGCATTTGACACAGTCCTTAACTCAGGCATTGTTCACAAACTTAAGAGGTTAGGTACAAACCCTTATGTCACCTAGTGGATAGCCAGTTGGCTCTTAGACAGGACCCAGGAAGTCAGAATTGGGGAGTCCACCTCCACAAAGAGGTCAGTCACAAGCAGAATCCTTCAGGGTTCAGTCCTGGGATCACTCCTTTTTGGCATTTAGTTCTCTAAAGTCAAGGCTAATGTCAGTGGTCTCTGGCTGACTAAATTTGCAGATGACTGGAAATTAGGAGATGTCATTGAATTGCCCACCAGCACAAATGTTCTCCAGGAAGGGCTGACATAGACAAACAACTGTTGCCAAAGCTATGGACTAAAACTAAATGCCAAGAAATGCATAATAGTATCCTTTTGGGAAATCATCCACCCCTGGTAACTACTATATTGACAAATACCCATTCTAGTTGACCCAATAGTCAGGGAGTTGGGGACATGCAGACATTAATCTAGCCCTTAACCATGATGTGTCTACAGTAGTGAGGAAATCATTCTATGTTGTGCAACTTATAAACAAAAGTTTGGCATCTAGGTCCAAGAAAGCCATTATTCCTCTGTATTTGGCATTGACCAGATATATCATTGAATACAATGCCCCATTTGGTAATAACGGTACATAACCAGGCATGCCCAACAAGTGGAATGTCCACAGAGGACCCTCTTTAAAAGAATGCAGGGCATAAATAACATATCCTGTGCAGACTTCCCCAAGGCCCTATCCCTGTATCCTGTTTCCTACAAGCTGATGAGGGGAGATCTATGCCTAGGATACAACTAATTGCCAGACCCCACCTTGATGGATCTCCTGCATATCTGCAAAATAACAGCACCAGAATTACCCATTCTAAAGACTTAATCCTCACCTCTGATATAAATAGGACTTGCTGGCAAGACAGGTATGTATCGTAGAGTACCCCTTCTCTGAAACAGGCTTCCCATACATGTGAAGCAGAGTTCCTCCCTAACTCAATTCACATGCAACTTGGACAGTTGGATGGGGAACAGAAAATTCATCTCTGGTTTGACACCTATGTCTCTAATGAACACAGGCAGCCTGTAAACGGTTCATTTCCCCAGGACCCTGCTTGTAAATATTTAATTTTCCAAGCCACTGCTTACACTTATTAAGAGTACCAGAACTAGTCTGAGATTTGGGATGTATGGCTAGGCTTAAACAGGCCATTGTAGTGATTACCTAGTAAACACCTATGAACCTATGTTCATAAAAATGTAAGTTTTAGAAAGCCTATGACTAGCTAGATACTTGACAGCAGTGGACTTGATAATGGATGATGTGCCAGGACATAGAAGGCATGTACCTCTCTGACATTGTCTTGTGCTCTTCTTCTACTACTTATAATAGCTAAATGTAAGAACTGCAAAATGCTCCAAAAATCTACAATAATAATCATCATAGCAGTTAGAGAAGTGAGTACTTGACTCTGCTACTCAAAATAATTCTCTTCTCCAACCATCTGCTCCACCAGTTCACCTCCCTCCAAACCTTATGTGCTAACATGCCACCGCCTATCCCCTAGTACCTTTATAGTTAACCATCAGATATCCACCTCACAAGCTCTGCTTATCCCATGTAACATTTTACTTAAGTATATTTAAATCTGCCATATGTTTAGATGGGTGCCTATTATTTTAGTGAATGCAATGAACTGCGAATGCTGTTTAGTCGAACGTCATTATGCAAAATGGCAAATTACCGAAAGCATGGAACAACATTTGCCATTTCCTCCACTGTGGTGTGATCTCAAAGTTGGTAGAGTGTGGGGGCTTTTTGATTTTTTTTCTTTTTTACGCATCAGCGATTTTTTTCCGTGGGAAAAATGCTGATCAGTGTGTTTGACATTTTGGGTTTTCGGGGATAGTTGGTCGATTATATAGCGTTCGCAATTCAGTGTGTTCACTTGTATAATATAGACCTGTTTAGACTATACAATTATGTATATAATGAGCCAATCATAATTTCTTTGTTGTTAATAAACATTGCACTCCTGATAGTCACAGTGCTACATGCTTTCTTTCATTTTTGCTCAATTATTTCACTACTTGTTTGTATTTATAGGTTCATTGTAGGTAGCTAGCTGCCCTTACAGGCCATTTTAAGCTTATCCAATTTCCTTTTTTTGCTCAAAATAACCTATCTTGTTTGGTATAGATTAGCTTTACCCATCCCATAGTTGTTAATTAAGATCTATATTATATCATCATATGCTTAAAAAAGTGAATGATGAATAATCGACCCCATGTAAGAGAAAGCTTACAATCTCGAAAGTTCAGAACAGCAATTTTTTTTCCAAGGGAAAAAATCGCTGTTCCAAAAAAGAAAAAAAATTGAAAGAATACATAAAGTGGGGGGCTTCACCACCCACACCCCCCTACTTAAATATACCAACTCCTAGATTGCACTTCAGTGCCAAAAATGGCAAAGTAATGCAAGCGACCAAGCAAATTCTTTCCCTGGGAAAGAATTTGCTTAAAAGCTGCTTTGCTATTTTGCCTTTTCATTGTTTTAAGTTCGACCAAGATGCATTCATTAGAATGCGTCTTTGGTCATCTAATAGGAACCGGATAACTATATATTGCCCCAATGAAAATAATTAAGATCATACCATCATAGTATCATAGGATCATATGAAGTTACTAGGCTATTGGCCTTGAGGCCCTTATAACCTAGCTAAGAGCTTAGCCCATGCTTAGGCAAATCAGCACCTGATTTTTCTATCTAGCAGGGACATGGGTGGAATCTCAGGGATGTATTTTCTGTTTCCCATCCAGTTATCCAGGCTACAGTTAAAAAGGGGCAAAGAAGTACTCTGCTTGACATGGAGAGGGAGTCTATTCCACAGATGGGGGAGTCTTTCGGACACAAATCTGTCCTGCCACCAAGTCCTGTTGATGTCACAGACCATGTTAAGGCCGGGCATGCAGGTTACTTGAGTGGAGCTTCACTTGCAGATATACAGCAGTCCCATCAAGACAGGGTCCGAGATCACCTTGTTTTCCAGACAGTGGTCACCTCTGAGTAGTCTGTATGAAACTGAGTAGAGGGATAGGGCTTTTAGCCTGTCTGTGTGTGGTAGATTTTTGAGGCCCTGGATTATCCTGGCGAGGAACCTCTGTGGTCTCTCCAGCTGCTGCATGTGCTTTGTGAGGTACATGCCGAATGGGGCATTGTACTCTATTATGGGCCTTATAAGGGAAGAATAAGGGGATGTTATGACCTCCTTGTCCCTGGGTGAAATACACTTACTTAAGATGTGGGCCGTGTAGAAAGCTTTCCATACAATGGAAGCAACATGGTGGTCAAAAGTCAGGTTTCTATCAATCTGGGTGCCCAAATCCCTCACAAGTGATTGCATGCTTAAGACATTGTTATTAATGTAATAATATATGGGGACATCACTCTCCCCAAATGAGAAGATGATACATTTTTTTGCATTCAGCTTGAGGCCATGTTTCTGGCACCAGTCATTTGTTTGGGTGAGACCCCTTGTGGAATGTCCATGTCACTAGGGGAATTGATGATAGTGCCCCGCTTGCAGTCATCTGCAAACTTGGTCAGCCATAGCCCACTGGTTTTGGCCTGTACCTCAGAAAAGTATAGCCCAAACAACAGAAGCCCCAGGACCAAGCCCTTGGGTACACCATTTGATACGAGTCTACTGCTTTAGGTGGCTTCCCCTAGCTTCACTAGGTGGGTTCTATCAGTGAGCCAGTTAGCTACCCATCTGATAACATATGGATTGAGGCCTAGTTGAGAAAGTTTATCTATTATGCCCGAGTGGGGAATAGTGTTGAAGGCTTTAGCCAAATCAAGGTAGGTGGTGTGCACTGTCTTCCCCTCATCCATGACTTTAGTGACTGTCTTAAAAAAGTCGACCAAATTTAACAGACATGACCTCCCCTTGACAAAGGCAAACTGTGTGGGATCGAGTGTTTCGAGTTTGCCAATGTCCTTGTTAATGAGTTCCATGATAATCCATTCCAAGGCCTTGCAGATCAGGCTAGTTAGACTGATGGGTCTATAATTTCCCAGATTGTTGGACACTCCACCTTTGTGAAGGGATGACAATGGCTGTCCTTCACTCAGCTGGGACAAAGCTGATACTCAGGCTTTGGTTGAATAGGGCGCCTAACGGTGCTGCAAGTTCCTGCCTGAGTTCATGTAGGATGCCGCCTGGGATGTTATCAGGTCCCATGGAGGCTGTAGTTTTTGCCTTTGAGAGAGCAGTGATGACCTGATCCCTAGGAGAAGGGGGTAGGTACTGGGAATATCCTGATTTACTGATGGGGGGGGCAGAGGGATGAACATTTCACAGAATCTGTCAGCCAGAATGTTTGCTATATCTACGGCATTTGTATATGTGGTGTCCTTGACCACCAGTTCTGAACAGATCTGGGTGCTACCTTTGAGATTACAGAGATATGTGAAGAAGGCCTTTTGATTGTCTCTAATAGATGTGGCCAATTTGGATGCAAAGTTTGCTTTAGGATTTCACTAGTGCTCTTATTTGCTTGTTAAGGCTAAGGAGAGATTGCTTACAATTGAGCACCTGCTCAATTTTTTTATAGAATTTATTTCAGATGTCCACCAGACAGGTTTACTCTTCCTTGCAGAGATGATTTAGCCCTGTCAGGTATTCCTGATTCCATGCATGTATATAAACGTTTGTATAGTAATTTCATATAGTTTTGGATACTGGTGCCAGTTCCTAGAGAGGGGGAAGGGGCTGTGAAGCTGTTTATACCATCCCTGAGGAAGCTGTAATCAGCTTTGGAATAGTTTTTTTGTTTGACCCCTAGCTAGAGGGGGGATGGGGGAGTTGGTGACTACAAACATGACCACTTTATGGTCAGATCTTACAAGAGAGGATGATACTGCAGGGATACTGCAGTGGTTACTCATGTTGGTAATACCAAGTCCAAGATATTATCATCTCTTGTGGGGGTATCGACTAGCTGTTCCAAAGCATTTGCATTGACAAAACAGTGAGCATTTGTGTTCTGGCATGAGTAGTGCAGTCTATGTTTGGATAGTTAAAGTCACCCAGGATCAGGGTAAATGGTTGAATCTTGATAGATTCAAAGAGGTCTAGATAGGCAGATTGGGCATCTTGAGTCAGATTTGGTGGCCGGTAGCTAGCTATGATTTGTATAGGGGTCTTGTCAATGGTTAACTGCACCTGGAGAGTCCCCTGTGTGTCATACTGTTTGACCAGCCTGGAGCTGTCTGTGTTTTTGATGTATATTGAAACTCCACCTCATTTGACTTTACAACCCACAGTTTGGGGTCTGCATGTATGATAGGATGAATAACCAGGTATGGCTGTGGTGGTCTCCATGGCTTTGACCCAGGTTTCTGTGACTGTGCAGATGTCAGCATTTTCCAGGTTTAAGAATGCTTGCAATGAGTGCAGTTTCATGTTTAGACTCCTAGCATTTAGCAGCATGCCCTTTAATTTGTGCTTTGTTGAAATTTTTATATTGTTAGTTTTAACCTCATCACTTTTTCTAAAAAAAGCACTATGGGGGAGGCAAGTGCCTTTACCGAAAGCCTGAAGCCCAAGTGAGACAGATGCAGGCCATCTCTAGCAAAGCATTGTGGTCTGCCAATCATATATTCCCAGGCTGTCAGGTACTGGATCTCCTTGGAATGACACCAGACACTAAGCCAATTGTTAAAGTCAATCATTTTCTGTTTGTATTGAGGCATCATTCTGGGTGACAGTAGAATGCTGCTTAAGGCTAGGGACATACCTGCTTGGGACACATATTCAGTGAGTTCAAGCATGTCTCTCTTCATATAGTCCAGGAAGGTATGTATCAAGGCATTCACACCAACATGGACTATGACAGAGTCATAACAGTACCTGTTGTTGAGAGACTTGAGTGTGTGTGTGATATGGTGGATTCTGCCCCCTGACAGACAACTAAGCATGACTTTCTCCTTATCCAGCCTGGTGAGAGGCACATCTGTGTGTCTCACAATGGAGTCTCTTATGACTAATATGTTGGGTTTATGGTTAAGCCTTAATGGTTGTGAGACATGGGTGTGTGAACTATGCATGGTATGTGGTGTTGAGGGCTATAGAGATTGTGTGTGTTTTTGCCTCGGAGGTCTCCTTTGTTTGGGTATGTTTTTGTTGAGGACCTCCACATATGTGGATGTGTGTTGTGTAAGTGTGGGTGGTGCTTGAGGTGTAGTGATTGTGTTGACAGCCTTCTCAGTGCCAGATATACTGGTTTGTGAGGGACAGAGCATAGAGTCTAGGTTCCTAATGTAATTGCATCTCTCACAAACTGTGCTCCTAGGTGGTAGTAGTAGGTGGTTGTCTGTGTACATAAGGCAGTTGCTACACTGTCTCAGGATGCCCATATCAACCAAACTGGCAGGAGAAACTATAGGAAATTGTCCATCCATATTTATCTGAATCTCAGAGAGAAAGGCCAGGGAGAGCTAAGGGGTAAGCCTAAATCCCATGTGCTTAAACCAAAACTAAGAGGCTTAGAATAACACAATTTAAACAGGATATAAACAAGCAGTAACAAATGCAACAGAAAAGATGCAATTAAACACTTTATAGATCAAGCTGCAGCAAGTAGCAAGAAAAACAAAATGATGTAACAGAGCAAGAGGTGGAGGAAACACAAATACAGTAAAATAAGCTGAATAAAGTTTTTTTTTTTATTATTATTATTAGTAAAGTGGAAAGGGAGAGAGGAGTAACAGAAGAAAACTCAAGGCTAAGGAACTAAGGGGTTTGACCTTCCCAAATGATCTCTGTATTAGGTAGAATGAGCTATTGAGATGGGACTGGGAGGTGTGTCCCTTATCAAATTTACAGTAGGGGCAGGCAACAGCAAAAGCCACCAACTTTAAGAACACAATAGCAGTTGGGTGGGGGAAAACAAAAATTCAACTAGAGATCAGCAAATATATAAATGGAGACACAGAAAAGTTAATAATTCAGTCAAACAAATAAATAAAAACAGTGCAGTAAACTAGTGCAGTACTGTTACGCAAATACCATAGATAACTGAAGGGGACCCATATATGGGATAAAACATTTAGGAGCTGCCTCTGTCTAATAGTAGTACAGGGAGCAGTCTTGGGGTAATTTTTCCCATCTGCAGCTCTAAACTGTGCTTGAATATGGACAGGGATTAACTTTGTTTTATGTGGATGGGGGCTCTTTTCCACAGCAGCGGTATATACTTGTTCCTCCAAATGTTCTGTTGATGTTGCAGAAGAGGATTAGATCCCTATATCCTATTTGTACTGCAACTCTCAGACTATGGCTGCTTTGTGTCCACACTGGATCACATGACTACCTCCTCAGAAAGCAAAAAATAAATAAATAAGTAGTGGAAGATATTTGGCACCCCTCTGCCAAAAGAAGAAAAAAACTTTAAAACCCTGATGGTCTGTTTCAGTTCATAGTGTTACCATATGGCCTACATGGTGCTCTGGCTACCTTTCAGTGATGACTGATAAAATACTGAAACCTCACTGCCAATCTGACTTTGCACACATAAATGATGTGATTATTCTTTCGGCAGATGGGGAATATCATTTACCAAACGTAGAGGCCATAAAGCAGGCAGGCTGGACTGGGAATGCTAAGTAAAGTAAACTATGTATGCTGGAAAACAAGTATTTAGGATACCTTATAGGAAGAGCAGTAGTAACACCACAAATATAAAAGACAGAGGGCATAAAGGATTGCCCTCTACCCACCACTAAAAGACCTATGAGGGCTTTTTTGGACTTACATGATACAACAGACAATCTGTGTATGATTTTTCATCTATTGCCTGTCCATTGTCAGATCTCACAAACAGGAAGCTCCTGCCAGGTGCAATATCTTGAGGGAGCTGGAGTATTACTATATTAAAAATAATCCTGTGTTCTGAAACAGAGCTGTTCACTCTTGATTTTTACCAAGGAATTTATACTATATTCAGTAGACTCTAAAGTGTCTGTAGAAGTAGTGCTGTCCAAAACATTCAAGGTGAAGAGCAACCCGTGTGCTACATCAGCGGGGAGGTAAGCAATGAGGAAAGGAGATATTCAGCCATAGAAAGAGTGGTTAGCAATAAAGTGGGCCTTCTGTCAGCTGAGCAGTAAAGTGAGTCGTCTCTTCCTGCAGTACTATTTATTGGGTAGGCATTCATTCCAGCCTAATAACTGACTATACCTCTCTACAATGTCTCGTTGGTAGCAAATAGACAAATGGAAACACCAAGTTGTGCCAGTGGGCAATATCCATGTGTCCCTTCCAGTTATCTGTGAATCACATCTGGACTAAAGTTGGAATGTAGATGGGTTGTCCAGATCCTACAATCTATCATAATGTGTCCAAATACCATAGTGTTGTGCCAAAATGGGGTTAGTTGTAACATATTGATTACAGCAAATGTATATTGTGTCTTTAAGTGCAAAACACTGTAACTTGTTTATGCCAACATTCTCACAGAAAGTTAGAGGTGGAATAATACCTCTCAGCCTTATAGCATAAGAAATCTTGACAAAGGCAAAAATAATTGGGGGGGGGTCATAGGCCCAAAATTAGGGACAGATTTTAAATATTGCACTCAACAAACTTAGAAAGTTGATAGAATAGGTTTTATGTTAGCATTCATTTTCTGAAGGATATGAAGTCTGAAACTCAAATGTCTGTTATTATTTAGTAACATCAGTTTTCAATGCTTTGCCAAGAAAAGTACAAATTTTGTTAGGAACAAACCAAAATATGAAGCAAACGAGACTTTGAAAAAATCTGGTGAAGAAAAACAATATGCAGTTATTTTGTTTCTGTTAAAAGGCACATGTACTATCATTTTGTGTGTATGCTATTGAATTACTGCATTATTTGTGGTAAAAAGGCAAGTGAGCCATCAATGTTTCATTTATACAATGGAATTAATGAATATATTTGTGGACTTTTTATATAACCAGTGCCTTCAGTGCCTTTGTGGACTCAAAATACACATACAATACATATGTAGATCCATACATACATACATTTATAAATCTGTATCTGCATTTCAGGAGCACTTAACGTACAGAATACCACCTCTCTAGCACTGCCTGTTGATCTGGTTATATGTCCCCCAGAAGCGCCGTTGGCTCATTCTATGAACCTCGATATGTGATACAACAGACTGTTCCCCAGACAATGTTCATACACAGCACTGCTATGTCTGACTTACTTTAGCACACGTTGCTGTGCATTTTATTTCCTTAGGCACTGTGTATCAGTTACTTGGTGCTGTTCAGTAACATCTTCTACAAATGTCCTGCATCATTGTCTCTGAATAAGGAGTTGGCCTTTTTCTTGAAGTTTTTCAGTCACTAGCCTGTGGAAGGTAGACCTAGTCATTAACGTCTATACTGAGTATAGATCAAACTATTACTGTTTAATCAGCTCACCAAGGAGTTGTGGTTTTCAGTGAACTTTAACATTTCAGGATAATGCATTCACTGTACCAGAATGAAGAAACAGAACAAATAAAACATATTAATTTCTGCAATGTGTTATACTAACTGCATACATCTTTCTGTCTATCTATCCCTCTATCTCTCTCTATCTATATTTTCCTGCCTTAATTTTAAAATTGTTGAAGCCAATTACTAATCACAGCTACAATTTCCATTTTGCTAAGAATGTATGCATTCTTGTTTCCTAATTATTACACTATAGAAGGTACATTATAAACTATGGCAGTATAGCTACTACAGTTTAAAATGCTTTGTTTTCTGGATTTATTCAGTGGATTGTAATAATATTCTGAAGCACTGTCACAAAATGTAGTATGGTCTTGCCACTTTTCATTACTATATATATATATATATATATATATATATATATATATATATATATATATATATATATATATAATATTGGTGATGTAGTAATATAGCCTGATATATCTCATTTCAACAATATACTGGAAAAGCAGCCATGCTAATGGAGAGGTTTAGGTAAACTGAATCAGTCAATATATTTTTAGGTAGAACCGCTTATGTTAAATATGACTGACTACATTACTGAATTTGGATGACTTGTTTATTCTTGTCAAAACATGCCCTAACTAGTCCCTCACTCATCTTTCAGTAATTCTTTTGTTCACACCAGTGTATGTGTGAATTTCATTTTATGATCCTTTGTCAGCTCCCACAGGGACTATAGTACTATCTATGTACTTCGTGTGGCTTTAACAATCAAACATATCTTATCATTTAAGAATACACTTTTCCATCTTACAATGTTAACATCAGATTTTGTTGTTTATCTTGATCTTATCATATTTATTGTTTCAATCCACAACTGTGGCTATGCTAAAGGATAGAAACACACACATACACTGCCTAGATCTGACCATTCATAAATGCACATAACATTTTCTGTTTCTTGAACACAATTAGCCTGTCTTATAAACATACAATTTGTATTATACCATATATTCTTAAAATAAACACTGCCCAATCAATATGCTTTTTCATTATTATACCAGAGATGATAGAGAAATTACAGCAGATAACTAAAAAGTTTATATAAATAAATTTAATACAATTTATGGTTTCACTTCTTCCCTATACCACAAACTAATAAAATACAGTACTCCACTGCCGATAAAGAATAAAAAATTGAATGCAGTTTTGAATGCAAAATGTCTTTTTTGGCATTGTTTATTAAAACACTTTTTTTTTTTTTCGATAGAACCAAATACACCACCCATGCAAGGAAGATCACTTTTGTATTCTGGAAATAATAATAAATTATGAGGTTGCTGGGCCTTGGGACAGAGCAGGATTTTTCTGGGCTGGTGTAACCCTTTTAGTGTTAGTTGCAATTTATTTTTTGCTTTGTACAGTAGTCCAGATTTTTTAAATTGTCTTCAAGATCAACAGACTTATTTTTAAATGAGTCTTTATTGTAATAAATTGCACAACCAAATGGAGATTGAAGTAGTTATTAGAAATTTATTTATGTATATTTGCTTCCCGGGGTGGTGCACTGATAAATATTGACCAGTGTTATTACAAATACAATATCTACTGCACTTTTTCCAAAAATCATTAGAAAAGAAATGTGAGTAATAACTTCTATCACTAAAGCCATGTCTAGTAGTGCAGAGGAATAAGGTTTTAACCTGGGGTACATTATTTATTTATTAATTTATTTATTTCAGTTTGATGACTGGGGAAGTCTACTGGGCCAAGAAGAGCCCGTTTTCAGTGGAGGCCCAGGGAGAAAAGCTCCAAAGACATTTATAGACATACACAAAACAGTATAAACATTTTCATCAGGCTGAGAATACAGCATAATACATATGGGGCAAAATAAAATCATGTGAAGAAATACAGTTAATGGAACATCGATGTAAATTTTGTATGTTCAGAGTTAACTACATTTTGATATAAGAAAATCTAACAAGATTATCCCAGGGGCAATAGGCTTGTCCAGTTCTGTTTAGTGGAGAGGAGTAGTAGTCAAAGTAATAGTATGAGAAATAAGTATAGCAGAGGATGGAAATGTGAATGAGAGTGGCAATGAGAATGGCTAGAGGGGGAAGTTATGTTGGAGAGTGACATGGGCATGCCCATTTTGAAGATAGATGGGAGAACATTAAGCTTTGAAGTTAGTATTGTTTGGAGAATTGCAAAGGAAGGGAGGGAGGGAGAGAGTTCCATACTACAGATATGGAGCAGGATAGCAGGAGTTTGCCAGGGGGTCATGAGGGTTTGTGGATTTGTAGGAGGTTATAGTTTTCTAATCTGTGTGAATGGTTAGGTATCTAGGGGATTAAGGTGGTAGCAAGAGAGGGGCAGCTGGAAGGTTTTGAAGATGAGTTTGTGGGTAGTGGTGAGCTTAATGAATTTCAAGTAATTGGGTAGTTCGAGCCATTGCAGAGTATGGAGAGAATGGCAATTGTGGGTTGAGTTTTTTGAATTGGTAGCATATTTGCTTATTTTATTGTAGCAGGACTTACGTTTGGATTGTAGGCCAAGTTGGAGATTGGTTAGCAGAGGAGCACCATTCATAAGAGAGAGGAGAAGGTAAGAGGAGGCTAGGATTTGTCTGGTGGAGGGGGTGAGGTAGCGGTTGTGTCTTTGCAGGAGTCCTAGTTTTTGGTGGGTTTTTAATGGCGTATTGGATGTGGGTGTCAAATTTTAGACATTTATCAATGATGACACCAAGCAGTTTGGTACTGGATAGAATGCCAGTGGGAACATTATTCTGGATGCGTACAGAGAATGAGTTTTTGCTGATAGGGGAGTTTCTAGAAGGAGAAAAGATCATCAGTTTAGTTTTATTAGCGTTTAGAGACAAGTGATTGTGTTGCATCCAGGTTTCTGTTTTAGAGAAGGCTGACTGGGTTTTTAAAAATAGGTCAGAGGGGGAGTATGCTGAGCAGATGATTGTTAAATTATCTGTATACTGGATTAGTGAGAGCTCAGGGATAGTGCGGTAAAAGTTGTTGATAAATATATTGAAGAATAGAGGGCCTAAAACAGAGCCATGGGGCATCCCGGTGGGGGTGTGTATGAAAGGATAGGTCGATGATTTCCAATGTATGATTTGTTGTCATTCAGAGAGGTAGTTAAAGAGCCAGGTTATGGTGGAAGGAGAGATGTGGAGAAAACTGAGTTGAGATAGGAGTAAGAGGTGGGGGATGGTGCCAAAGCTTTTGATAGATCTAGGAATAGGGTAGATACGAGTTTGCCAGGATCATGTGCTTGGTTAATGGTCTAGAGAAAGGAAAAGAGGGCAGTCATGGTACTATGACCAGAGCGGAAGCCATGTTGAATGAGGGTGAGAAGGTTGTATGTTAGATATGGCATCAGTTGTGAAAGCATACCATTTTCTAGTATTTTAGAAAGTGTGGGAAAAGATGTCAATAGGGCTGAAATTGGTGGGCTCTGTGTTTTTGCCACCCTTATGTAGTGGGTTGATGTAAGCATGTCATCAGATAGATGGGACATAGGATTCTTGGGTGGATCTGTTTATTAGGATACAAATGGGAAAAGTTATGCTGTCAGCAGATAGTTTGAGGAAGGCTGATGGTAGATTATCAGGTGCATTGCGGCAAGGTTTAAGTTGGAGGAGTATTTTTTTTTATTGTATTTGTGGGGATGGGTTTTAGGTTGAAGGGGGAGGAAGGGGGTACATGATTGGAGTGATGGGGGCAGGCAGAGTTGGGATTGGAGGGGGTGAGGGAAAGAGGAGGACAGTTTAATTAAACAGTCTGCAAAGAAGGAGTTAAATTGGGTGGCAGTTTCAAGGTCAGTAAGGTTGGGGTTAGGACAGGGGGTTATCTTTATTTCCTGGGTGGAGGATGGGGGAGATAGTGTCCCAGAATTTTTGGGGGTTAGTTGAGTGATTGCATTGAAGTTTGGAGTAGTATGCTTTGCGATCTTTAATTATTAGTTTTTTTACGGAGTTTCATAGTTGTTTGAATTCTAGTAAGGAGTTAAGTTGTTTGTTTCTTTGGTATTACTTCCATTTTTTTGTCTCTTTGTTGCACTGTTAGCTTAGTTTTTTTTTGATAGTCAGGGGGAGGGATTGGCCTTGATGCATTTGGTTCTTAGAGGAGCGTGGTGGTTGAGTAGGTTTAAGAAGGATTCATGAAAGTAGGTGATGGCATTGTTGATGGGTAGGGTTCTTGGGGTGGGGGGGGGGTCCAATCAGTATGTTTTTGACACTTGGAAAAAGTTTGAGGGTTGAAGAAAGAGAGGTTGTGAGTTTGAATATAGTGGTGTTGCTTTTGAAGAGGAAAGGGGTGAAGGTCAGTGAAGGCTGGCAGGTGGTCGCTGAGAGGGTTTGGAAGGATTCCAGCATTTGAGATAAGGTTGGGATGGAATGTCAAGATCCAGTCAGTGATGGTGTTGGAGGCCCCATCTTTGTTTGGCCTGGTTGGAGAGTTTATTATTTGGGTGAAGTTGAACAGGTTGATTGCGTGAGAAGAGGCCTGAGAATTAATAGAGGGTCAGTTAATGTTCATATCACTGAGAATATAGGTTTCGTTTTTAATAGTAGAGGAAAACCAGGAGAGGATATCTTCTAGTATTTGGATATTATTGCCTGGGGACATATAGAGGGCAGCTATGCATATGGACTTGTGGTTGTTGATTTTTAGTAGACCTATAGTTATTTCAGCATTGGCAAAATTTGGGATATGATTGGTGCATGGGGTAATGATATAGAAGGAGGACTAGATAATAGCTACACCTCCACCTTTCTTGTGTAGTCTGTCATTGGGAATAATTTAGTAGCCTGGTGGAAGAATTTTGTTGTCTTTTATAAACGGTTTATGCCAGGTCTCTGAGATGGCTGTTATGTCAGAGTGGTTGTGGGAGAGCCAGGCATGGAGGTTAAGGATTTTATTTAGAAAGCTGTGGGCATTAAATGTAGTGAGGCAAATGAATTTGAGAGTTTTGGGATGTGTGGGAGGGGAGTTATTGGGTTATGTGATGGTAGTGGGTCCAGAGTTGGGGTGAATGTCGCCGGAGAGTGAGGGAGAGACTTGATGGAGGATGAGTGCAAGATAGTTTAATGTAGAAGGAGAGTTTGAGCAGTGGAAAAGTTGGGTTTGTTAGTATGAGTTTGTAGGTATGTATTATGAATGGGTTGGAATGGTAGGATTTTATGTTTGAATAGCAGGGTTGGGTTAGATGAGTAGAGTTCATGAGTTATGGTGATGAAGGGTGTAGTGGAAGTAAGTTGGGAAGTGATAGCGGAATGTGAATGTGAGGTAAGGTAGGGATTAGGGAGTTGTGTAAGATAAGTAAGATAAGTGAGAGAGGTTAGTAGAGTTGTTAGGTTTAGTAGATATAATGAGGTTGCAGGCATTATTTTTGAATGGTTGGTAATATTAAGACTGGGAATGTGTGTGGTGGGTGGGGTGTAGTGTTGATTGGATGACAGGTGTGGGAGGAGTTTGGGATGAATAAATGTCCAGGTAATAGGGGTGGGTGGGAATTGGTGGCAGGGTAGGGGAGCAGAGTGAGCCTGCAGGGCGAATGGAGTGGGTCGATCCCAAGCAGAGGTGAGCTAAAAACTATCAGTTAATTTTTTGTAACAGATTAGGTAGAAGTTTGATCAGATGTTTGTGAGAACATTACATTTGGCTGGAATTTACAACCTGCATTCTGTTGCAGTCTTTAAGCAGCAGTTTAAAAGTAACTGGCTAGTGGCTCGAACATTGGACTGTTAGTGTAGGGAGTGGTGTTGTCTGGTCCCTTTTGGATGGGTCTGATGATGTTTGGTCTATGTGCCTTACGAAAGCACTTACTTTTGTACTAGTTTACTGAGTCTTTTATTTTGTAAAACACTTGGTTCCTTTTTTTCAGCGTGTGGTTCATTTATTTATTTTTACTGGTTGGTGTTGTGCTTTGTGGTTTCCTTTTGGATCTGACAGATGTAGAACAGTAGGGGGTCTGTACTGGTTGGGGGCAGCTCACTGTTGGGAGGGGAGTTATGGAGTTCTGCTGCCACCTAGTTGTAAAAACTGGTGGTGCAGGCAGACAACAAATAGAAACAAAAGGTGTCCCTGTGAATGTGCACACTAACAGGGAGCGCTAGAACAGAGGTTACCTAGGCTGTATGCTGTAATACTTTACAAAGACCTATGGAGCTTACATGCACATGCGCTGAGAGATTGTACAGTATGTTTCTGGGAAAACAATTAATTTGTTGGTCCACAGCAGCAGGTGGTAACACTGTAGAGCTGCTTAAGAGGTTTCCTGAAAGTGAGGAGCTTGCAATTAGACTGTGCGAGCTGGAATAGAAGCTGAGAAAAAGGTAGTTACTAAAAACGACACACAAGAACAGCAAACAGGATCCCTGCTAATCATTCCCCTGTGGAAAGTGTAATGTTTGTGATTTAGTGGTTCAAACTTTTGATAAAATTTGAGGAAAGAATTTCACTGTTTTGGGGAATTTTTCATGTATTACTGAGGGGATTGTATATGCTTTACGTTGTTCTTGTAATCTAGTTTATAAAGTGAAAGTAAAAGAATGTTTAAGTGTCGAGTGCAGGAACATATTAGAAATATTAAAAAATGTAAAGTTGAAAGTTCTATTGCTGTCCATTTTAAAGAATGTCACAATAGTGACTATAAATAATTACAAGCTACTATTTTAGAAAAAAAATTTGTAAAGTTAGGTGATGAAACTACTTTAAAAGATAAACTGCTGTTTAAAAAATCTTTATTTATTCTTAAATATAATACTTTGATTCCATATGGTCTTAATTGTGAAATTAATTGGAAGCATTTGATTTAATTGTTTCTTTTAATTGATTTATTAATTGATTGTAAATAGTATTTAAGGGGAGTGTTTTAGTACTTGTGCATATACTTCTTGAAGACTTAAAGTTGAGGTGCTAAAGTTTATGAATAAACTGGGATCCTCTTTCCTGTTCTTGTGTTTCGTTTTTGGTACCTTTTCTGGTTTGAACTTGTGGTTTTGCAAAAAGGTAGTAACTATCTACTTGTGGGGTAGGGTTCAATAGTTGTAGGCAGAGAAAAAGGAAAGGAGAGGAAGAAACGGGAGAAAGGTTCATGTGTAGGGTAAGAGTAGTGAGTGGAGCAGGGCAAGATGGGGGGAATAGAGGTGGTAGTGGATGAGAGGGTGTGTGCAAGTGTGGTAGGTAGGGTAGCCTATTACAGCATGTACTGTCAATGGTGTAGGTCAGCAGTGAGATTACAGCAGTGTAGGTTAGCAGGTCGAATTGCAGGACAATACACTATGCATAGGAGTAACCTGTACAGTGCTATACATCTGGAAGCATTAGAACATCAAATAACCACAGTTTTAGCTAAGAAATGCACCCAGAATGATTGTGAAATGCAATGTACAGCTTAGAACAAATTATAACATCCAGAATATGTAAGAAAAAAAGCCTAGTATGCTACACAGTGATATAGGTTCATAGGTTAGTACTAGGCTAACTGCCCTTGCGAGCCATTTTGAGCCTAGCCAATTATCCCTTGTGAAACTCAAACCCTGCACCTTGTGTTTGTAAGGCAAACACCTTAACCATTAGGCCACCGCCCAACCCCCTTAACTTATATGAGCTACTATTTAGTGATATTGCAGGTAAATAACACTATGGCAGAGATTTTCAGTATAGTTTTGTTTCTTTTTATCTGTTACATCGAAACAAACAGAGATATTGCCAAGATTCAGTAGCTTAGACCAGTGAACTGAAGCTCAGCTTATATCACTCACTGACTGTTCGCTATGCATTATCAGTAATGCAGAGCTGATAGGGAATTCAACAGGTTAAAAGAGAAGCATTTGTACAGCAAACAGCAGGATAGTTGTAGCTGATAGCTACATCGGGTTCTACGGTGGGCTGTCAGTAGGTTAAGTTGCAGTTACAACGCTTTATGCGTGTGTGTACACTTGATGCCAAAATACCTGGTTAAGGACAGAAACTTAATTATGGTAATCTTGTTGGGGGACAAACTTTCCAGTTAAAACAACAGCTGAGGGCTTATATATTAGAAATAATTGAGTTATATCCGTGCTCTATCGGTGCACAGCTATGGACAGCATCAAAACAAGCTGGAAATAATAGATTTGGAAATACCACACAGTATTAGCAGCAAATGGAAAATAAATGGCTACAGGACAACAGTGGTAAGCAATAACAGCACCCTGCTGGCATGCACAATTTCAATGCAAGACATACGCTGTAACAGCAGTTAATAGGAAATAACAAAACACTACAGCCCACAAAGGCCAAGAACTGAGAACCAATAAAAGAAAATAAAGTCACTTAAGTTGATAAAACTGTAACCCAACTTTATTAAAAAGAAACCCGACTAAGTGCTTTTGCCATAAACATTTGCTTGGCTTCATCATAGTCATTTAAAAACTAGCTAACAGGCTCAACATATATAATATAATGAAAAAAATTGCTCACTCAATCAATTACAATGTAACTAATCATAAAAACTATCTAACTACTGTTACAAAAAAAATGCCAAAAAAAGCAAATACATATCTGTAAAAAAGACATTCCCATATTGCTATATATACAAAAAAGATAAATATAAAGAAAATATAAACACATTCCATCTTCCCTAAAACTTCATCTTAAAAAATATCTAAATATATATGTAATATGTTTCGTATTTTAAACTACCCTAAAAGTGTTGATAATAATTGTTTTGAACCCTATGTGATGAAAGTACATACGCAAACTTTTAAACTATGCATTAGATGATGATAAATAATAATTAACAACTCATATTGCCATAGCCCTTTGTTTGAGAATAGGTGCTATGGATATATTGTCATTTAACCCAGGTTTAGAAACAGCATTCAGCCTCGATTGCCATTTTGTCTCTCTTGCTTTTAGTTCCAACTTATCATCAGCACCTCTCTCATTAATATTTACTCTGTCAATAATAAATAATATAAACCTCTTATAACTGGGACATTCCAACGTATGCAAGTATAAAGCATTGTGGGTGCTTTTGTGGGTGTTTTTGTTCTTAAGATCCCTAAGGTGCTCAGTAATGTGATCACATAATGTCCATGTGTATTTTCCCACATAAAAACCTGGACATGATAAACAAGTGGCCAAATATATCATCATGTTTGTGTTACAGTTACATCGACCCAGGCATCATATGGTGCAGTCGTATCCTCAGACTGCCATGCTAGTACCATCATTGATGTTCTTACAAATCCTACAAGCCCCACACTTGTACATTAGTGATCTATGGGTTTAGTTGCATTTCTGACCACTCTCCAAGATATTTTTATATTCCTGTCCATACTGTATACCACCCTAGGTTTCAACCCCAATTTCTCCTTCATTTCATCAGTGAAATGAAAATCCCACAATTTGTTGATACTTGATACTAGGCTCAGTGTATCCTGGTTGACACTGAGGGGTGGTAGCCTTTAAATTGGGTGTGCAGAGTGTGTAATTATATGGAGAAGGTTTTTTGATCTTCAGTTATTTAAATATAGTAGAATACTTGAGTAGAATATGCATCATTATTGTTGATTTCCTAGTTGTAGATTAAGGTAATGTAAAAAAAAAGCCATTTCTGTACAATTTCATAAGCTTGAGCTAAGCAATGGATGATAATAGGTTTAGTTTATGACTCAACATTGGTATTCATTGTTCTTTTCAGAACACTAAATATGGTAAGTCCTAGGTGGTGTTTTATTTAATTCTGAGCTCTAATGTTTCCTGTAACTTAGTTTGCTAATTTCTTCTCCTTTTCTTTTTTGCCCTTCCATTTTTTCTCTTCAATTAAGCATATCATTTTAAACCGCTGCTTAGGATATTGTACAGTTAAATTAGGTTGGTGGTTAGCACTCATATTTCTGTGGTGTACTGAGGTAGCTGTGACAGTTTTTGGAGTTATAGTCTGTAGTGAAAACTGCAGAATGGCTTGCTGGTGTGATAGTCATCTTATGTCACATCACTAGGTGTCAAGCGGTGGATACAGTGCAGTACATCTACTGAATGCATGGGAGGCAGATGGCAGTTTTCATGTTATGGATGAAGTCTACAAAACCTGAAACACCAAATAAGAAGAAATCCATCCAAATAATGCAGCCATATTAGGCATAACTCTCAAACTCTTAACACGGGAAATCTGAACAAAGCCAAAAATAATGGTGACACAAAGGCTCAAATCAAAGAACGATTTTAAATTCTGCTCTTACAAACTCAAAAAAGTTGATAGAATAACAGGTTTTGAATTATCATGCACTTTCTGAAGGATATGAAATCTGAAACTCAAAAGTCAATATTTAGTGACTTCAAATCTCAATGATTTGCCAGAAAATGACAAATTTTGTGAGGAGCAGACCAAAATATGAGTTAAAAATCTGGACATTCTGGAAAAATCTGAAAGTTGAGAGATATGATATTAAGAAACTAGGTAAGAGTAATTCATATATATGTTAAAATAAAAAATAAATAAATAAAGACCAAAGGGAATATAAGGGTTGGAAGCAGTTGTCTGGAAAGACGGGGTGGGGGGGGGTGTTGACATGATACAGAAAGATGACATCAGCCACAAAGGAAGCCTAGATGTTTTCATTTATGCAGTGAGGGTGGAAATGGTTAATTATCAAAAGGTGTCCATATAGTATATTTAGAAATATATATATATGTATATATATATATATATATATATATATATATATATATATATATATATACACACACACACACACACACACACACACACACACACACACACACACATAAAGTATATAAAATATTGGTTGTATACCTACATACATCTACATATTGGACACACCACTACCTTAGGGAATTTTTCTCTTAATGCCCTGTATAGCTGGAATTTGATTTCAGTAGGAATACAATTAATGACATTTTTTGAGCTTTACAGCAAAAATGATAAAGTAAAGAAAATTCAGTTCTAGGTTTGCAATGGTAGACAACATATGTATAACATAATACAGGAAAGAGTTCTCTGAGAGAAAATCTGATGCATTGACTAGATCACATTATATTAAAACACGCATTAGTTCAGACATTTTTAAAAACAACTTGGAAACTTATAATGGGATTGACTGTTTTAGGGTACTGGCAAACTAAAAGGGCATTGTTGCCCATGCCTGAAATATTTACATCTATGTGTGTATTGTATGTGAGCATCAACTACTCTAAATATCAGCTGAGAAGGTCAAGTGCAATCATTTTGAGATGTAGAATTTAACAACGTTATGCATTTTTCTGAACTAGTAAGGGAAAGTGTTGGTTATGGCACAGGGTTTGGGTTATGTTAAAACACTATGGGGACATTGCCATTTCACCTACTCATGAAATGTCTGCAACTGAGAATGAGTCAAAACATGGAATGTATGTTGAAATAGTACAGTTTTGTACCTTTTTATATATTTATTTCTGTTATTATTTAACATTTGTTTACCGTGAAAGTCAGACTTGGAATGAGCCAATTTTCAGTAGAGGCCCAGGGAGAAATGCTCCAGACACATCTTTGTAAGGTGAAAGGAAACCGGAGCACCTTGAGGAAACCCACATGAATACAGGAAAGAACAGTCAGACTCTGGACAGAAGGCACTGCAGCTGAGAATTGAACCAGAGAACATCTTGCTGTGTGGCGAAAACACAAACCACTGCATCATATGTTGCACCACTGCACCATTCTTGCTAGTTTTTCATTCTTTCATGATTCCTTTCATCCTTTTACATAACAAGTCTTGGCCTACTCCTTTCAGAGTTTAGTACTATATAGTAGGGCAGAAATTTAAAAGATAGATGGAAAGGCTGGTTGATGTTGTGGGCACTGATGAGTGCAGCTGTGGTGAGGAAAATATAACGAGGAAGGCAACTGAACTTTTATCAGACAAAAAAAGAGGGCCTTCCAGCTAAGATCTTGTAGTGCTCATTAGTATGAGCAGATGAAACAAGTCAAATGTACGTAAAGGACAGCCAACAGGCTCAACAAGAACAGGGTGGATTGCATCAGGAAAATCAAAATTAGCTGCAAAGCAGTCTCACCAGGCATATCTTCGAAAAAAACCTTGGTTTGGTCTATTTACCTTACGAAGTAATTACTCGACTTAAAGCTACCTGCTCTAACCATCTCTCTATACAGGTCAGAAGAGCAAAAGCAATTAAAAAACATCTTTTAATCAAAAATTCACAACCACTACTGTCTTTTCATAGAATTAGATTTCACATTAAGCACTCACAATACTTACTAAAAAAACATGATGCTAATACAATTATGGATTCTTGATAGGAATTTAATATCGGGAGGCTGGGCAGCAAGGCATGCCAAGTTGCTGGCAAAGTGGTTGAACTACCATTATTTGATAGCTGTGTGAAGGATTAGATACCCTTCACAATTAGGTTATTCATTTATAGTTATGAAATCCAAGAGGTTCTCTAGGAATTGTATGAATAGTTAGATGGATAGATAGATAGATAGATAGATAGATAGATAGATAGATAGATAGATAGACAGACAGATAGATAGATAGATAGATAGATATATAGATAGATAGAGACAGACAGACAGACAGATAGATAGATAGATAGATAGATAGATAGACAGATATAGATAGATAGATATAGACAGAGTAGATAGAAGAGTATACTAAATATAATGAAATACACAGTTTTTGACAAAATGTTGTCAACTCACCATGAGTGTACTGAGAATACTCATAGAGCATACAAATAAAATAACCAAAATAATAGTTTAAAAAGCCCTCCTGCACTCCGTATGTTGGCGGGGGTGGGGGGGCGAGCACCACCACACCCCTTGCTAATTATATATACTAACTCACACAAAACATGGAAAGGATATATTCCCAAAGCCTGGAAATTGTACAATGCTGCACACCAGTAAGGCCGTTTGTATTGCTAGCCAAAAGTGTGTCAATAAAACAGATGTTGACTTTAAACAGTGTTGACTAAATTATTGCATGTATATATAATATGAGTATGTAATGAATTAGCATTGATAAGACTGATCAACAGAAAAATCTCACCAAAGACAACATGGAAATAGGCAAAAAGTCATTGCACACACACACACACACACACACACACACACACACACACACACACACACACACACACACACATATATATATATATTTAAATGCATATAGATATATATATATATATATATATATATATATATATATATATATATATTTAAATGTATATCTATTTTGATATGCATACATATATATATATATATATATATATATATATATATATATATATATATATATATACATATAGATAAATATATATATATACACACATGCATACACACACACACACACACACACACACACACACACACACACACACACACATATATATACAAGGGTCCACTTCACATGACTGAAACTCAAAATACTAAATTTCATTTGACTGAGACCACAATACCTAATTGTCGAAATACTGAAAACTGATTTAACTGAATCTCATTATACAGAAAGCTTACAATCCTGAATTTCAAAATACTGAATTTTAAGCCATAGACATGGACACTTACAACAACTAACTCTTTCCAAGACTTAAAAACTACTTACTTACCCGCTTAACAGAAACTGGATGATGTAAAACCAATAACACCCCCCACACCCCACAACAATATATATACTAACGCCAGGATTGCACTACAGTGGGAAAAAGGGCATATACCTTTTACTTACCTTACAGTATTGTGCACACTGCCACTACTGCCGGGACCACACAGAACATCCACCATTTTACTTTAGGTACTTCCCATAAAAATGTAGAGGCATACCCACATTTAGAAACACTACAACACTACTTTCTATGTTACTATTGGTATTTTGACAGTCGGCACTTTAAGTTACAGTAATGTTTCTAATCACAAGCAAGTCACAGGTGAAGGAAAACACACCACATCTGTGGCTTAAAAGTCAATATTTTGAAATTCAGGATTGTAAGCTTTCAATATAATGAGATTCAATCAAATGAGTTTTCAATATTTTGAAAATTAGGTATTGTGGTCTCAATCAAATGAAATTCAGTGTTTTGAGTTTCAATCATGTGAAGTGGACCCCATATACACACACAGTATTTTCATCTGTTAATTTCCACAAAATCTGAGATTCACTGTCGTTCATCACCATTGCCTGATTATGTTATACCCACTTTTGTTAATACAGAAAAGCCAGAAAGATTTGATTTGAGTAGGAATACAATTAATGACATTTTTTGAGCTTTACAACAAAAATTATAAAGTAAAAAATATTCAGTCCTAGGGTTGCAATGGTTCTCAAATACTTGTTTAAAGAAATCAGATGTATTTAAAAACGAAACTGGCTATATTTCCACTTTCTAAGTACTATTTTTGCACAATGTACCAGAATAATTAAGATAGCTAAAGCAGACTGAGTGCAAGAATATTTGGGAAAATGTATACATATTGAGCAAATTCTTCCTGGTAAACTGTAATAAACTGTAAAAAGTATTTAAGTCTAAGAAATGATATCTCAAATTAAATTAAATAATTTCTGTGCAAACACTGCTATCTCTCTTGTATGCCCATAAAACTTATATTTACTAGTAGAACAGTAGGAAAACATTTCTTCCTAATTATTAGCAAAAGAGAAGATGAGAGATTCTTTCAGCAACTTAGTACAGAGGCAGGGACTATTAAGGATTTTGACTGTATTGCTACTAATTTACTGAATTATTATGGTGCTACAGTAACAAGCGGCAAGAGATAATAAAGCTGTATTTCTTTCAGACAAAACTGAAGAAATATCACTGCACCCAAGTTTTGCTTTACAGAAGAAATGGCTAAGAAGACTAGCAAATATTTGATGAAGGATAAAGCACCTAGCACAGCATGTGGCCAAACAAATTCTGCATTAAATTTTGTAACCTTTTGGTGTAAGTATAACCTCAACTATTTTACTGTCTATAAATCATACATGTTTCACATTGGCCATAGCTATATTACTGATAAAACCTGATAAATACTCATAGAACTGGGATACTTACTGTGACATATTTATATTTCATACAGCTTATAAAATAAAATAAGTGTCTTATAAATAAACAACTCACATCTTTCTAGGCACAAAGTGAATGATGTGTTTCAGTTTGATTTTGCCAGACAGAAATGTGTGATGTGCTAAACAGTTGATACAATTATATTGTTTTTATATAGTAGCATTTTTTTATTTAAAAAATATTTAGGTCTGGTTTCATTGAAGAGGTATAAGGCATTTGATGAAAATCAAGAGAGTATAAATGTTTGGAGTCCTAAAAGTTGAGGTAGACGGCAGATATTTTTGATTTAACAAGCACATTAGTTGTAGTCCAACATTCTTTAATTAAGTCTTTAACTCATTTGTTCAAATGTAATAACTCAGTGTAAGGCAGGGATGCCCATTGTCCCCTTTTATTTTTCTTCATAGAGTGAATCCTTTTTTGGTAGGTACATATTTAGCAAAATAAATATTTCCTGTAGAATGTAAAATATTTTGTACAAATATTTTATGTTTGCCTGTTGAACTGTTGGCTGAATCAAATGATGAAAATCAGTTCAAACTTTCTCTCAACTTGTAAATTATGTATCTGGAATAACTGGACATGCTTTAATGTAATCGAGGCATTTGGCATTATAACATTTATCTTTCTTTTTTAAGGTGAATTCAGTAAAATTTCTAAGAGGAACTTTCTATGAAGATGTTAGTTTTATAGAGTATCAAGAATTGCAGGTCTTCAGTCAAGCTTTGGAGTTTACATAACTGTTTGCCTTCTGAATGTGTTTTTGTTTGGAAAAATGTCTTTACTGAAAATGAAGTTGATGATATAATGGTTATTTTTCATTAGAAATACAGCATTGCCCCCCCCCCCCCATGATATAAATGGCATGCAAAAGTCAGGAAAGTCTAAAAGAAGTTTACTGAGGGGGGATCTTATTGGATGTCACATTATGTTTTCATAACAGACAAATGATTGCAAGGTTTAAAATAATGAGTCCTGACTGATAAATGTTGATCAGTTACTGAGATAACCGCTATAAATTATGTGATGTGATGTATTTCAGCTTCCGTTCTTTTAATTATTCTTGGTAAAGGAGTTCACTAAACTAATCATGACTTTTGCCATTTTGCCACACATCTCAACAAAACACCTTACTTTAAGATCTCTCAATAGGTTATTATACAAGAACATAAACATATGTTACTGTAAATATTGCCCACAGTATCAAACTCTGAGTTCAAAGGATATCCGATTTCATCTGCTGCAATTAAAGATGACCAGTTTAGAAGAGTTTTTTCCTAATTTATCTGGCTTTCATGGATTATAGAATTAGGAAAGTTAGTTTTGTGCTTGCAGTTGATGCTGAGGGTAGTAAAAGGAATATTCCTGCTAAAGAAGTTTTGTTTTACTATTAACTAATATAGACCCCTACATTTCAGAGATAATAAATTGACGTTATGTAATATTGATTGTCTTAAGCTTTGGTCATCATATAGGAAGTTTATTCATTCATTCATTCTGCAATAACATAATATAATATAATATAATATTTTTCCATAGGGCCTATCATAATGAAAACAATGAGCTGAACTCTAATATTGATTATTGTAAATATTTTAGTACAGTTGCAGGCAAGTGGGTAAGTTGCAGCATGTATGCTAAAGTTGCTTCAGGAGCTATATATTTAGGTTAAAGACAGCACTTTTTTGCATTCATTTTCTAACTATTATTTATATATCTGAACATGCATAATTTCTTTCTTTGAAAAACAAATATTAAATGCAGTTACAAAGAAACAGATCCCAATATGGCCTTCTTCCATTTATTAAATTCACTTTCTTATACACAAGATCTTGGACTGGATTCTGTTAATTTCACAGAATCTATTTATGGACATTGCAGCATGCTGAAGGAAGACTTCAGCGCACCTGCGGCAGGCTCGATTTCAAAAGACACACTGAGGGCAGTACAAGTACTTAACTATTCAGCATAGGATAATTACTGATTCCATACATGCCTGCCTGATTCCAAAACACATCATGCACACACAATGCAACATAAATGTGACAAACTACCATGCCGACTCTTTCTGAAATCCTCAGCATATGCTTTATGAACCTCAAGGAATACAAGCTAATACTAAAGAGTTTGTTAAATTCCATAGCAAAAGAACAAAATAAATATACAGATGCAACCTGCTGTTAATGAACTGCAATAGGCTGCAGTGATGCAAGCCATAAATGATTTCTAAAAGGCAGCCAGATAGAGTCAGAGCAAGGCTGCAACTAAACCACCTGCCAGGCTAGCAAATAATTAGCAGATACCATCTAGATAGACAACTGGTACAGGTTGTGTGCAACATGTGTGCCCCACATGGGTGTATGTCAAATAATTGAATGGCCACATTTTCAAATGTCATCTCATTTACAATGGAGTCCATCAACCCCCCTCACTAATTATATAACAACTCAGAGATTGCACTACAGTGGGGAAAGGGCACATTTCCTGATCTCTACCATAATGTGATCTCAATCAGAACAGTTTAATGGGCTACATTGGCAATGAGATGGTCAATGTGATGATAGTTCGACAGTGTGGCCATTTGATTATGGGGAGTTGACTCACTGTGTAGATTTATTTCATATTTAGAATCTACCACCGATTTTTTAAAATTCACTCTCAAGTATTCAACTACAGAAATTGATTTTCTAGATGTTGTAGTTAAAAGGGAAACCAATGGTGATATTATTACATCTTTACATTTCAAAGACTGTTGGAGAAATAGGCTTTTAGTCAATGGAAGTATGCATCCCGGGCATGTTTTCCCTAATAAGTTCATAGGTTCATAGGCTGGTACTAGGCTATCAGCCCTAGGGCCTATACAAGCCTAGCCATAACAATTCCCTGGCTATTTCTTTTAACTAATATAGTTAAAAAACAGTTTCATAGACTATCTAGATTGTGTACTAAGGAAGAAGATCGAGAAAGAGAACTTAATACATTTACAGGATTGTCTCACAGCAGAGGTTACAGTATGAAATTGGTAAATAAGGTTCATGATGAAATATTGGTTACAGGGAAACATGTGTTGAACCTTACTGATAGTGGTAACCAGAATAAGAACAACCCCCCAAAATGTCCCATCAGGAGCAGGACTTCTTTTTTTACTAAGTATACCAATGATATTGATAACACACATAAACTCATAAACAAGAACTGGTATCTTCTTACAAGTGATAAACTGACTGCTGACATTGTTGGGGGGCACCTGCTTTCTCCTATAGAAATAATTAGAGCTTGAAGGAGATGCTATGTGATAAAAATCCACAAATGGAATGTAAGAGCAGTAGGCTGGGCACCTTCCCATGCAGGAGCTGTAAAATTTGTAAGGTTATAACTAAGCAAGAGGTATTTACACATCCAAGTATGGCATTTAAGTTCACACCAAGACTTTACACCGACTGTACTACCACACATGTTGTTTATTTAGCTACCGATAGTTTTTCTTCATGCTTCTATGTAGGCAAAACTATTAAGAGACTAAGGGACGGAGTAACCAGGCATTTATACGAAATTAGAACTGAGAATGTCAAAATGCCTTGGCCAAACATATTATTGAGCAACCTGGTCATACTTTTAGCTTTAGGGTGTTGCAATGTGTATATGGCACTACTGGGGGAGTGATATCAACAATTGCTTAGAGCAAGCTGAGTTGCACTGGATTTTGAAATTGCAACCTCATAGGTACCCCGGCATTAATGCTAATGTGAGTATAACACCTGTTTTGAGTGGATGTAAACTCAACACGTAAGATGAGATAGCCTCTGTTTGAAGGAAATGCCTGTGATAGGATGATTTGTTTTATAAAATGATCATTTCAGAGACTCTATGTTAGGATCTGAAGAAGCATGTACAATGCAAAAGCGCTCATCCATCTGTTATTTTATTTTATTAACGTGTTTATATCATGGCTGCCTTACTGTTTTTTTATACCCATTTGATTATGTGACAGACCTACCCCAGACATATCTGCGCAGACCCTGTGAGGAAACCCCATCCCCTTGAAATCCCCATCCCCCTTGAAACCAAAGTGTGTATCAGTCTTGGCGTACCTACATCTGGGACATTCCAGAGACACACTGGGGATGCTGTGGAATTGTCACAGACATCTGCCAGGTGTATACTGGCAAAATTCCTGGGAGCAATGTGCAGCACTACATACTCTTTCCATCCACCCCCATGGAGCAGAGAACTGTAATGCACCAGTTTTACAGCACTGAAAACTTCCCCCATGTACTTGGTGCAATAGACTGCACAGCCATACCTATCAAGACACTAGAACATCCTGAAGCAGACCGATTCATTTATTTATTTATCATTTTTTAACCAGGAAAGTTCGACTTGGAACAAAGTAAATTTTTGGCGGAGGCCCAGGGAGAAATGCTCCAGACACATGTCATTGTAACATGGGAGGAAACTGGAGCACCCAGAGGAAATCCATACGAACACAGGGAAGACATGCAGACTCCCCACAGATGGCACCCCAGCCAAGAATCGAACCGGAGAACCTCTGGGAGGCAACAATGCTACCACTGCACAACTGTGCCATCGATAAATAAATGGAAATTGCTGTCCATCCTTCAACTGCCAGGTTATGTGTGTGCAGCAGATGACAGCATAGCAAACATCATGGCAACACATGCTGGAAGTGTCCATGATACTGCCATTAAGAAGGAAAGTGGACTAAGGTCTGCATTCCGGCAAGGTGAAGTACCTGAGGGACTACTGCTATGGAAGTACAGGAACATAGCTAATATGTAAGCTAAGAATATCCGTCACAACAATAGACATTTTGACCAAATATATTTTCATTCCTCACAATAAGTAACTGTAGTTATCCACTTGAGCCATGGCTAATGACACCAAGCCATGAACCATCCAACCCTGCACAGCAGGCCTACAACAGAGCACATACAACCACCAAAAACACCATAGAGCATCTGTTCTGTGTACAGAAAGCTAAGTTCAGATGTCTAGACACATCTGGGGATGCACTGCAAAACACACCTGAGAAGGCAGCACAGATGATAACAGTGTGCTCCATGCTGCACAGCATGATAACTTGAACACATGGCAGTCTGCCAGCTGCAGGTGTGGGTGAACTACCCCAAGCACCCCAGATGTCTGAAGGTGACATCTCACAGGTATTAGAGGAGGATGATGTAGTTAATCATGAACAACAACACTTACACCCAGCCAGAAACTATGGCAAACCTACTGGCCAAGTTCAGTTCAAATTGCTCCCCCCGTCACCTCCTATCACACTCAAAGAAATACCCACAACCATTCCCTACTAATCATTGTGAGGTAACAGATCCTTACTGCACTCACTAACAGCCAAAGCACACAACAACATTCCAACGTGCTTTTTAAATAGCTTAAAATTGATGGGCTTTGTTCCAAAGGAATAGATGACTGCAACAGTCATGCTTCTGCACAAGGGGAGCCCATCAACTGACCCAGGCAACTACAGACCCATAAGCTTGATCAGTCTTATCTGTAAGGCCATGGAGAGAATTATCATGGACCTGATCAATAACGAGAAAGAAAATCTCCAAACACTGAACCATACCCAATTTGGCTTTGTCAAAGGAAGGTCTTGCCAGCTCAGTTTGGTTTACTTCTTCTAGAAAATCACCAGGGCCATTGATGAAGGTCAAACGGTAGACATCAATTATCTAGACCTGGTCAAAGCTTTCAGCATAATCCCCCACTCAAGGATTATACATAAATTTACTGAGTTAGGTATAAACCCCTACATTGTCAGATGGATAGCAAACTGGCTCATTGACAGGACACACGTTGTCCGGATAAGTGAATCCACTTCTGATAAGAAACTGATACTTGCAGTGTCCCATAGGGCTCAGCGTTGGGATCTCTCCTTTATGGTATATATTTCTCTGAAGTGAAGACCAATGTTGGGGACCTCAGGCTCAGCAAGTTCACTGACGACTGTAAGCTGGGAGCAATCACCGAATCCCCAAGCAATGTTGACATCCTAGGCCTAAAAATGTCAAACAACTGCTGCTGAAACCATGGTCTGACACTAAATGCTAACAAATGCATAATCATACCCTCCGGTCATATATCCCTGCAAATTATAATATCAATAGCACAACCCTAAAAGTAGACCCAGTGGTGAGGGACCTAGGAACACAGATAGATAGTAACCTAAACTTTGGCAACCAGATAGCTCCAGTAGTGAGGAAATCCTTCTGTGTGGATGAAGTTATAAGTAAAGGCATGGCATCAAGATCAAAGGAAGGCATAATTGTACTGAGGCCATTGTACTCAGCCCATAATCAAGTACAGTGCTCCCTTCTGTATGTACCTAACCCGGCACTCAGGAACATCGGGAGGCATACGCACTGTACTGATTTCAGTACAACTTTTTTAGAAGAGGGGGTAGCTTTTAAAAAAAAAAAAAAAAGTATGTACATATTTGGTGTTGGCTCCTTTAAGGAGGATACCAGCCAGTCGGAAGTGAGCTCACGGCATGTCCGGCTGGCTGCAAGTGGGAAATGTGCAGTAATGAGAGAGCAAGTGGAAGAAAATGACAGTTGCAAATGGATTATCGCTGCAAGCGGGAAATGTAGTTGTGGTAGTTGGACTTGAATCACTTGATCAGGTAAGAGAGTGTGTGTGAAATGTAGTTGGTAGTTGGACTTGATCAGGTAAGAGTGTGTGTGTGTGAAATGTAGTTGGTAGTTGGATTTGATCAGGTAAGAGAGTGTGTGGATTATCGCTGCGAGCGGGAAATGTAGTTGATAGTTGGACTTGATCAGGTAAGAGTGTGTGTGTGTGAAATGTAGTTGGCAGTTGGACTTGATCAGGTAAGAGAGTGTGTGGATTATCGCTGCGAGCGGGAAATGTAGTTGGACTTGATCAGGTAAGAGAGTGTGTGTGTGTGCGTGGGAAATGTAGTTGGTAGTTGGACTTGATCAGGTAAGAGAGTGTGTGTGTGAAATGTAGTTGGTCTTGATCAGGTAAGTGTGTGTGTGAAATGTAGTTGGTCTTGATCAGAATGGTTGTGAGCTATAGTGAGAAGTGAGAACTGAAGTTGTATTTCCCCCATTATTGTTTTTTTTGTTTGTCCAGGTTTTTGTGCTAAGGTGTGAAGTGAGAACTGAATTTGTATTCCCTCATTATTGGCTTTGTTTGTCCAGGTTTTTTGTGCTAAGAGGTTGAGAGCTATCTAAATGATAGCCATTAAGTTTGTATTCCTGTTTTTCAAACTGCTGATTTAGCATAGTGGTATGTTACACTGAGTGTAGTGCATATGTTTCTGGGTTCTAGACATGCATGGTGATAACACAGCATTTTGTTCTAGCAACTTTCCAAAATTATACAAGCAATGTTTAAAATGTGTCCCTGGTTTTTGGGCTTTTGCCCCCCCTCGCCAATAAATGTTGGCTTTTTCCAGATTTCTTGTGCTGCAAAGTTCAGAGATACAGCTGAGTGTTGACATTTTACAAGGAGCTGAGTGCTGCAGGGGAACTAAAGTTTAGTGCTGCTTATGCTGAGTCTGCTTGCACTGCTAATAGCACGACAGGTAGTGTACTTGCTTTTGATGCAGAAGGCTGTGGGTTCTTTTCCCACAGGAGGTAGATGTATTGCTGATATTGTACTGTGTTGTAAAGGGGGGTGGATGCCGTAGTCCGTTTTGGCGAAGATATCTAGTAGTAACTATGAACCTGTTATCAGTTTGCCATCCATTCCCTATTGTAATATTACTAGCGTATCATTTTTTATTGCAACACAGGCAATTTATTCCTCAAGGGCAACAGGCACTTTATTTGTAGATGAAACCATGAAATATAAAGTTGTTTGCTCGCAGCAGCCTCTTCATTAGTTACAGATTTCTTTAATGTGGAATTATGTAGATGGCTTTTACTAGTTCAGAGATTGTGCATATTTACTGATACTGGTGGACTGTAGAAGTTTGAGTAGACTTTTATGATGGAAATGTTATGAATTGGGCTGTTTGTCATTATTGGTGCATGCATTTTGTTTCATTGTTTACTGGAAAAATGTTCAAAACAATAAATTTAAAACGTTGTCTAACAACTATACTGTATTGTACAAGGAATAGAATTTAATACAATCAGGAAGGTGTATCAAAGAGCACGTGTATGTTTCATGTGCAAGGGGCCTATGATTGGAAAACAGTTCAAAGTTAATCTTTATCTGCCACTGGCAAAATGTATTTTCTTTGAATGTGGGTTTCAATGCTGTTTCAATGAATGTGAGTTTCAAGGGCAGAGAAGTTTTAATGCTAAGTCTAGTTTCATTGTGAGACTGCATTGCTTTGTTTGGCAGATATTTATTGGTGTTCGTGCTGTAAAATGCAAAATAAAACTTTGCTGGCAAATCATTTAGGAATGAAGTCACTAAATAATGACCAACGTTAAGTTTCAGACGATATAATCTTCAGAAAAATGCATGCTAAAGCAGGACCTGATATTCTATCAACTGTCTTAAATTTATACAAGATCAATTTTTAGTACAGTTTGTATGTTCCCCCAATATATTTGGCCTTGTCCAGATTTCCAACTACCATGCTGCATTTTTCAAAGAACTGACTCAATTCAAAGAACCAAGTTTGAGTGAATTTATATTATATTACTGAAGAGGCATTACAGCAAGTTGGATGGGGAGCGGGGTAGCAGTTTGAGAGCTGTGAGTACAAATTTGAAAATCCTAGCTAGACCCCTGCCGGCACTTACACCAACTGGAGTGGCCTCAGATGTTTTTGACTAAAAAAATATAAAGTGTAAGACACATGTCTTATGACACTGACTAAAGGCCTTATCTCTTTACTCCATCTCATATTGTTTATTGAGAGGTGAATTATGCCTGAACTACAAGGCGTTCTTAGATCCAGCCCTGATGAAAATGTTAGATATTCACAAGAAAAATGATATCAGAGTTATGTGTTCCATAGACCTGAATCTTAGTTGTGACTCTAACAGAACTTGTTGGAGAGACAGATTCATATCCCTAAGGCTACCTCGTCTATGGAATAAAATTCCCATCTTCATAAAACAAAGCCCATCCCTCACTCTTTTCAAAAAGAATTTGGATAATGGATGGGGAACTGCAAATTTACTCCCATTGTACTGCCCATATCTATTATGGACAGAGGCAGTCTGTAAATTGACACAGGACTCCAACAGTGAAAGGCCCACTACACTGATACTACTCCATCTCATATCTGGAGAATTAAGACATTGTATTGTCATATCCTGAGTATTATTGGCTAGGCTTGTAAACATTGTTGTGCTATTAGCCTAGTAATCACCTATGAACTTACAAATCTATAAGACACAGGTATAGGCAATGTAGGGTATGACCACAAGTGTAGGCCCAGGCAACATTTCAGCTTCTGATATACAACTCCGAGTCATGACAAGCCATATGTACATGAGTACGCAGACTGAACACTGATGTTTAGGTGTTGCCCCACCACAGCAGCACAGACTGCATCTAAAGGCAACTGTCCACTAGATGTATCACTGATCATCAGACACCATAATTATAATATGTAACATTATGAACATATGCAAATGTGTCACAACAGAGTTCATTAACTCAGTGACAGAGGTATGCACAAATATTCAGATTGTTGTATCGCTGTATGGAAGAGAATAAGGGACACACATTAGTGCAACACATTCACATCTCTATAATATAATGAAAAAAGAGAAATAACACAGGACATAATGCAGAATGTTTAATAGCTGTAGAAAAATATATTGCAGTCAACTAGTAATTTAAAACAAGGCACCAGCTATGTTTATGATACTGTTGGACTCACTCTAATGCAATCTAGGGCAACCTCATTCATGTCTCACACCACTGTCTGCTCTGCCCCTATCATATACAGGAACAAATGGCCTGGGTTGCTCCACAGAGTGGGGTGACACCATGTTGAGGTGAGGAAGCACGACTGTGAGTTGAAGGCCTTGTTGTGACTGGAGGTACCACAGCAGATGGACCAGCAGTGGAATGGTGTGCATGTTTGACCACAGACACTGATGCTGTATGGATAATGGTTGTTCTGTGGAGTGGTGGCCTGCTTCTCCCATGTTCCAATCGGCTGACTATAGTCAGGCAACACATAACCATGCTTGTACTATGTCACTGCTACAGTACTGTAGAGGCCAGGGTTCCTACTGACTGTGACACAGCTAGCACGCTGTCATTTTAAGGAGCCAATGCCACCATTACCTCACTGTGTCTGTGCTCCTTTCCTTCATGCATCACACACATAGCTGGTGTACCACATGATCTGTTGCATGTGCAAGCGCATGGATGTCTGATTCATGACATTGCTGCGAATATTCATTTGCTTGCAGCAGGAGGCAGACACCCTCTGACAGCTTGTCATGCACACCATCTGCCATCAGCAGCAGTCTCAATTCAGGTCTGTCATTCAACGGCCTCATACTGTTCAACATCCTATGTCCCATCATTCTCTGAATGGCCAGACAAGTTAAACCCTACATCTGAGCCTACAGCTGCAGCAACATCACTGGCAACATTTTGAACAAACTATCAACACATCAAGGTCCTGTGTGCCAGGGGTCATGATACTAAGCTGATACATATCTGATACCACATCTTGATCACTGGACGTGCTGCTGGATGGTACAGATAGTTGATGTGCTAAAAGAAGATACAGAAAACTCAGATCAGGACAATGTGCTTATTTCACATGATGGATGTCATCAAAGACGTATGACATATATATCTAACTGCAATGTTGCAAATAATGGTGACTTTACATGAGGTCTACTGTATGAATGTTTCACAGAATCTGCATACATGGAGTATAAAATTACATTACATAGCCAACATACAGGACTTAAGTGAGGAATGCAAGCAAAACACACACCTGACAACTCCTCATGGGAAGTTGGTGCTGTTGAAGAGGGATGAACGTCAACTACTATAAGGGGAAAAAAATCAGTATTAGTGATCACATCATTGCCAAGATTAACCATTTGAGCACAGTTCAAACATATAAAAGGTCTGACATACACATACCACTTGTTTGTGCAGCTAATGAGGATGATGCAGACCAGCCTAGAAATGGGAAGAAGGACACAGTATTAATGGAGGACAGCAACAGGATTTACAGCAATGACAGGTATGAAACACAGTTAACAGCATACCACTGACAGACTCCTGCTGTGGAGAGGTTGTGGGTTGTATTGTATTGTGTGGGAAAGTAGAGAGAAAAAGCAGTTATGCATTTAGCAAAAACAATACTAACAGCATCACATATACAACACAGTAACAGGGGCTGCAGATACTCATGTGATGGTGGTTCCAGCTGTAGCCCACATGGCCCTATGTTGAAAAATATTGACATTAATTTCATGTATCACATGTGTGGTACACATTGATAGAAGATATGAAACTTTCAGTAACATGCCTGGTCTGTCTGATCTTGTACTTGCATGACTTGGGTCCACACTGGATGTACCTGTAGTGTACAATGTTAGGAAAAATAACAATATGACAGTAAACAGCAGTGTCATGCCATGAGGCTGAGTCAATAACAGGTAGTGATCATAGTACCGCAAACTGGTGACACTCACCTCCCATTTCCTGGTGTTGTCCCGAAGTAGATGGACCTGTGAATATTAATGCAGATAGATTACCCATGTCAATTGCACTGTTCTGTCTGTACTGCAGTTGTGTGAATACATGTTGCTAGACTTATTTTCATCATCCTCACCGTGTAAATCTGTGTGCACAACTCAAATCTGCTGCTGTAAATTAAAAATTACACTACATGAATATGCACATGGCAGCAATATGCAGCGATGGCCTCTAAATTCAGTCATGTCATGGAAAGAAAGACATACATGTTCGGCCTGGAATTCCAGCTTCAATCCTCCCTGGGTAGGCATTGCTCCTCTCTCTCTGTAGGTAGTCAGGCTAGAAATATTGTGATGTCATCAGGGGGTCAATAATGGTCCACCACCTGTAGCATCCCTCAGTGTCATGTATCATCTTAATCTATTGGTTGCATGAAGGATCATGTCTGAGCAGTGTCATCTATAGGCATCACAGGACATGTTGTGACCTCCAACTGCATTTACATGTTGGTGAGGTCTGTGCAGATTCCCTGTCTAGAAACTGTATAGCCAGAATGGCCAAGGACTGTCCGTCCATGTTATCTGAGATCATCAAGTATGATCTCATTTTCCTGAGGGGAAAAGTTGGCGAACCATCCTAGGGGTGAGATCTGAAAGACAGTGATATGCACATGATAATATGACTGTGTGAGCCCATTCATGCAGTTGGTTCTGTGGACAGCATATGCTAAAACAAACAGTATGCATTCCTGTGCAGTGCAAAAGCCTGTACAACTCTGTGACAAATTCTAATGTCACATAAAAAGAACAACAATGCTTTCATACATATTTGTATTTGTAAAATTAACATAACTTGTAATATCTTTAGAACCCCTCACACTAGGTACATGTTGAATGGAGGTCCAAATATGACAGTATCATGCCACAAAATGCATTTCACATTACAATATTCTACAAACTAACAATAGAAACACATAAAGAAACTATTGGTAAACCTCCGTCCATAGGCTGGCCAAAGACAGTACAAATACTTTGTATACGGAGCCAGTAGTGATAAGACTTTTGTTAAGAAGTATCAATGAAGAAATATTCATTACATACTACATTTATTTTTATTTATTTATTTTACATCTGTTTACTAGGGAAGTCTGACTGGACAGGGGTTGCCCATTTTCCGAGGAGGCCCGGGGAGAAAAGCTTCATACAAAAAGCCAAAATACATGACAAATATTCTACTATAGAATGTAAAAACAAGACACAGAATCTGCCATACATACTGGATAATTCATGACACCCATTATAATACAAAATACAAGTACAAAATGCAAAAATAACAGTCTAGAAAGAAACTTAATAGTTTTGCTGAGGCTTCCAATTTACAAAGATTGTTAGTTAAGACAGCATTATTAAGTTGTAAGACTTGATGCAAAAGTCTAAAACATTGGTAGAGTTTGTATTGCAAAAAGAAAAAGAAAGTTATATGGATACTGACGTTTTAGAGGCCCTTATAGTAGAATATATGGAGGATAGTATGCCTACATATGTCTTATAGGAGTTATCCTATGGATAGTGTTGGAATCTGCAGGATTCAGTAGTTAAACCACTGAGGTGCAAGCAGTTACCAGTAAGAAGTACAGATGATCCATAAATCTACATTTATATATTGCTCACATTTACAATGTAATTCTGTCCATACAACTGCATATGGGAATAAAATCAATTAATTAAAATAGCAACACCTGTATGTATAAAGGTCAATCAAACATCAGTCTGATTAAAATTAAACTTAATTCAAATAAGTACCTTTGAGAATGATGGTTAACATAAGCATATTCCACTAACTGATTCATAGATTCATAGATTCATAGGTGTGTACTAGGCTAATGGCCCTGGAGCCTTTACAAGCCTAGCCCCCCAAAACATTGCCCTGGCACCACACCACCCGATGTTAGTTCACAGTGCCTCTATCCAGTAGGGCAGCTGGAGTTATCCCTGGGGTGAACTTTCAGTTACCCATCCACTCATCGAGATTATAGGTTCAAAAAAAGCTTAACTTGTATCAAGATTATATCACCCCAGATGAGGCTTGAGCCCACAATCCCTGGTTTAGGAGGCCAATGCCTTATCAGTTAGGTCACAGGGGCCTGAATGTATTAATGTTTATGTTGTGCATGGTTACAGATAACTGAGTTAGTTGTCAAATTCCTATGAATATGTCTGTAATTCATAACGCTCTGCTACAGACAGTACAATAACTTATCTCACAAGTAAAACTGTGTTAAAGCATATCATATCTGTTAGCTCCAGACATTAGAATAACATTAGCAAGGAATGCTCTAATGTCACAAATGTATCATGGCTCACTCATAGTAGTATTGCACTTCAACAATAAGCTGACATAGTTCATGCTTTATTTAAAAAATGATGACAACTTGTTTCTCCCTCTTGCTGACTCATTAGCTCATCACTGTGATTTATTTTAAAGAAATTCCTTTTGCTACCAATTATCGGTAGAGCAAATCTGATTTTAAATATTTTTTTTTATCTTTGTATAAGGTTTTTTGGACTGCAACTGTGTGTGGTAGTAATTAATTCATTTAGTAATAATATTATATTGTAGAGTTGTTAGTTTTTGTCTTTTACTAACTTTCTTACAGACACTATGATGTTTTTCTTTATGTATTCTCTGTGGAGCTTTTCTCCCCGGGCCTCTACTGAAAATGGAAATATCTCCAGCTAGACTAGCCCGGTCAACAAATGTAAAATAAAAATAAAAAATAAATTGGTTTCCAAAATTTTAAAGTTCCAGTATTTTACAACTCTCATAACAACCAATGACTCCCTCATATGGAAAAGAAGCAATTGTCCTGAATTAATCTGTCCCCACATTATGGAATAAAATTCCACAGGGTGTCGTAAAGAAAACAACTATCAAAACTTTTAAAACAAGACTAAAAAATCTTGTTAATGACAAAAAATGTTTGTGCTTCAAAGAAAGCAGTTAGATTATCTCAGCTAGATACACCTTCTATGCTGTAACATTGCATTCAAACAAGGTTCCATACTTTCTAATACACAATGCAAAATTCTATAAATTTGTAAGTAGTAAAGCATTCTGTAAACATGCAAATATTTAGAGATAGTACAACAGTACAAAGGCTCCTTGGATTATCTTTTGCATATTACATTGTGATACATTCAATTATTATCATGTTTGATAGAGGATGTGCATGCCATACTGCAAACAGGATAAATGGTGTGCCAAATAGGAAGCAAGCCATAGTTCATTGCTTTTTATGCTGTATATAGGATATAAATAACATAAAATAAATGGATGGTGGTTACCTTTGTCTGTTCTAGTGCACATATATCTACTACCTGTTTCTTTACGAGAAGTGTTTTTCAGTAATGTTTTATGTAGTCAGCACATATATAGATAGATAGATATGAATGCAGTCAAAAATGTTGACCACTCATTTGCTAGAATAGTTGGTGTGAACATAAAAAAAAAGAGCAACTGCACATATGACTGAATGCGCATTTGTGTGCAGTGCTGCATGTATGGCAGTGTCCATTACCTGTAGCCCTATGCATTAGGCTGCAGTTTTCTCCCTATTCTTCCCTGTTCAGTGGACATAGCCTGGTTGTTCACTGTATTGTTTATTGTCTGTTGCTGTCCTTACCTTCTGTTGGCAATGACAGACTGTTCTGATTATCTCTTTCATACTTTACATTAGCAGCAAAGATTGCCTTCAATTGTGAGACCTGCTAAGGGAGAAGCGAAAAGCACTTCAGTCAGCAAGGTGCGTGTAATACGCAGATAACCATCATTTTAAAATTGAAATCTAAATCGTCATACACACGTATGCTAACATGTTATCATTTTTTCTTTCTCATTTTCTTCCCTCCTAACACAGGGCAGTTGTAATTTGTTGCAGGATGGAGTACATTAGCTGCAGGTATAGGTAGGTGAGAAAGTCTGTACTCTGCTTTAAGATTTTGAATACTTGGTCCATGTGGGAGTCTGTGTGAGAATGGAAGCATACTTGTTGATCTAATTGTGTTGGCATTTGGAATCATCCGAACTATACTGGCTATATTTCAACTTTATATAGTTATACTGAGTCGCGAATAGCATTACTGTGGCTTTATTGGCAGTTATATCAGGATGGATAACCAGTCCCAAACTGATGTAAAGTCATCTTGTAGACCATTGGAGAGGTTTTATTGTATTTGTTGAGCTATAGTTTTCGCTACATATTCAACATAAAGCATGTACTTAAGGTGACAGGTCTCAGAGGACAGCATTTAGAAACAGTGAAAAAAATGCAACGACTACTTTACCTTGGGAAGCAGTTTTTGGAATGGCTTGTCTTTTTGGAGAAACAGTTATTTCCTTTAATTCGTAAATATCGCATGGGATGGGTACCACTAGAGCCCCTAGGAAGCTTCATGTGACATAATATTTTTTAGTAAATGTAATAATAAAAGCTGCCAGCACCCCACGAGGTAAATCCTCCGTAGCACAAAAATATATAAACATAAAAAGAAAAATAACTGCGGAGCAAAACACGGCTAGAGGCTGAAATGTCCAATCACAAGCTGAATATCCAAAAAAATCCAAGGCGATAAAAATCCACAATTTATTGCAAAAACACAAACTGGTAAGCACTTTCGCTTAGGAGCTTCATCAGACCAAACAGTGAGCAGAAAACTGACTGATATATATATATATATATATATATATATATATATATATATATATATATATATAAATAAAACATTTCTTACTCAGAAGTATCAATTAAATAATCAATTAATTAAGCAATCAATCATTAAAGAGCCATAGTATACAAATATATGTGGACGCATACATTATATATCAAAAATTAAACATATCAAAGATTTTACATAAAAAAATAACACTCGAAATATAAAAGGTAGGAAATAAATAAAAAATCTAAACATTAAAAACTAAAGAAAAATCCTATAGCCTCAGTACATAAAAATACAAAAACTAGATTTAATAAGCTTCATTTGCACAATCTCCTTTTCTTTAAAATGGGATTGATGGAGGCCCTTTCGTTCAAACCTTTTCCTCTATATGCCCGTAAAAGAATGATCCAGCAAGTCTCCCTACATTCAGTATGTGTAGTAATGTTCTTTTCTCTAATACTCGGTAAAAGTTGCAAATATATATATATACTACATATGCATACACATATACACTGTCCAGTGATGTAAGAGGTATGTATATGTATACATATTACATATACATACGCATATACACTGCCCAGTGATATAAGATGTATGTATATGTATACATATTGCATATACATAAACATAAACATATACACTTACCAGTGATGTAACAGGTGTGTATATGTATACATATTACATACAGATACACATATACACTGTCCAGTGATGTAAGAGGTGCGTATATGTATACATATTACATATACATACACATATACATTCAACAGTGATGTAAGAGGTGTGTATATGTCTACATATTACATATACATACACATATACATTCAACAGTGATGTAAGAGGTGTGTATATGTATACATATTACATATACATACACATGTACATTCAACAGTGATGTAAGAGGTGTGTATATGTATGCATATTACATATACATACACATGTACATTCAACATTGATGTAGGAGGTGTGTATATGTATACATATTACATGCACATACACATGTACATTCAGCAGTGATGTAAGAGATGTGTATATGTATACATATTACATATACATACACATATACATTCAACCGTGATGTAACAGGTGTGTATATGTATACATATTACATATACATACACATATACATTCAACTGTGATGCAAGAGGTATGTATATGTATACATATTACATATACATACAAATATACACTGTCCATTGATATAAGACGTGTGTATATGTATACATATTACATATACATACACATATACACTCACCAGTGTTGTAAGAGGTGTGTATATGTATATATATTACATATATATATATATATATATATATATATATATATATATATATATATATATATACACACATGTATGTTCACCAGTGATGTAAGAGGTGTGTATATAGTTTCATAGTTTCATAGTTTAGTACTAGGCTATCTGCCCTGGGGCATTTGTAAGCCTAGCCATAGTGATGTGGCTTTCGCCACCCCATGAAATGGTACACAAATGCACAGAATAGATTTAGAATACTGTGCCTCTGTCTAGTAGTGACACAGTGAAGGTCCCCTTATATAATAGAATTAGTTTACTGTGCCCCTGTCTAGTAGTGACACAGATGTGACCCCTGGGATAAACTTACGATCTCCCATAAAATATGTATACATATTACATATACATACACATATACACTGTCCAGTGATGTAGGAGTTGTGTGTATATATATACAAATTACATATACAATACACATATACACTCACCAGTGATGTAAGAGGTGTGCATATGTATACATATTACATATACATACACATATACACTGCCCAGTGATATAAGAGGTGTGTATATGTATACATATTGCATATGCATACACTTATAAACTCACCAGTGATGTTATGGGTGTGTATATGTATACATAGTACATATACATACGCATATACATTCAACGGTGATGTAAGAGATGTGTGTGTGTGTGTGTGTGTGTGTGTGTGTGTGTGTGTGTGTGTGTGTGTGTGTGTCTATATCTATATATATATATATATATATATATATATATATATAAATATATATATGGATCTACCTGACAACATTGACACGTCATAACACCGACAACGACTTCACCGGCGCCAGAAGATCGACAAGTCAGAAGACCGACGGAGGAAAACACCGACGCTGAGAACACTGAGATGGGGAAAGGATGTGTAAGTATGCGGTAGTGACGGCCGTTAGGGTGCGAGTAAGGTAAGTGTGCGATGTTGACGGTCTGTAGGGATAGGGGTGGGATAAGTGAGTTAGGGCGCGGGTTAAGTAAGGGTGCGAGTAAGGTAAGTGTGCGATGTTGACGGTCTGTAGGGATAGGGGTGGGATAAGTGAGTTAGGGTTAGGGCGCGGGTTAGGTAAGGATGCAGTAGTGATATTTTTTGGGTTAGGGGCGGGTTAAGTGAGTTAGGGTTAGGGCGCGGGTTAGGTGAGTGTGCGATAGTGACGGACCTTAGGGTTAGGGTTTCGGTTAGGGTTGTAGATAGTTGTGTATGTAAGGGTTAGTGTTGGTTTGTAAGGATTTTGGTGTGCTTGTGTTGTGTGTGTGGGTTTTGGACAGGGGATTTGTTTTGTTTGTTGTTATGATGTGTCGAGTGTATGAGGTGTCGTGTTTGTGAACTGTCGATTATGTGGTGTCGGTGAAGTCGTTGTCGTTGTTATGAAGTGTCGATGTTGTCAGGTAGATCCATATATATATATATATATATATATATATATATATATATATATATATATATACATATTGCATATACATACACATATACATTCAGCAGTGATGTAAGAGGTGTGTATATGTATACATATTACATATACATCCACATATACACTCACCAGTGATGTAAGAGCTGTGTATATGTATATGTATTACATATACATACACATATACACTCACCAGTGATGTAAGAGGTGTGTATATATATATATATATATATATATTACATATACATACACTCACCTGTGATGTAAGAGGTATGAAGAGGTATGGGTCAATAACTGCATGGCGAATGGGTCTGTTTCCAGGCTTTGGTGATAATGGTACAATGGCAATTTTGACAGAATCAGCAAACATTTTCTACTGATCCACAGCCTCAAGCAATTCAAGCAATATGGGTGCCAGTGCCCATTTTGTTTTCATATAAAAATCAAGAGTCATACTGTTTTTCTGGTTCTTTCCCAGGTTCCAACATTTTTATAAGTCTTCATCCTTCCAGAAATGCAACAGTGCTAGGAACAATACAAGCAAATTTGTCTCCTCATAATATGATACCAGACTACTTGATATATGGCAAGGACAGATCCAGTACACAAAGCACTTTAGAGTAAATACAATAAATATTGATAAATGCTTTCATTCACTGAAGAAGGTACAGAACATCTTCAAACAATATACAGTTAAGAATACTCTTAACTTCAATGTATCATAACATTATCAAAATTCATAAAATTGTTGGGTCAACTCATCTCCCAGTCACATCATACATATATATGGTTACCATTTGAAAGAGCATTTACATTTCATATAAAACTCCAAAGTTATACTGTCCTGGAATTAGAAACAGTTAACATTCATTCTTATGGCGGTTTTGACAGCAATCTTTTATATGGGATTGTACTGCAGCAGGGTAAGGAAATTTGCCCATCCCCCTCTGTTCTGTGATTGCACAATTAGTATATATAATTAGAGGGAAGTATTTGGAGAGTAGATGGGGTCTTGAAACTCTGAAAAAAAAAGTTTTACTTCTGCATTTTTAATCATTCAAAATCTGCTCTAAAGTGATCACTTTTTGTTTGAATGTTCACTTTTGTGAATGTTCACTATTTTTATGAGACCATGTAGATCAATTACTGACATTTTATTGAGGGGGGTGGTGGTGCTGCACTTCTTTGAGTGTGTCCTCCTTCAGATAAGACATTAAACCAAAGTCCCATCTGCTCAAGGTTATGGCGACTCCAATGGATGTAAAAAATCTCATAGCACCTATCAAAAATAGTAGGGTAAGTGCCTTGCTGTTCGGGATAAATTTGCCATAGTAGTATAAATTCCTCCTTAGGTCTTCCCTGAAAATTGGTTACTAGACCAGTGGGACCAACCCTGTCAACAGAGGATAAATAAAATATATCTGATAAATAAAAGCATCTTGAAAGTTGGAATAGAACTAATATTACTATTCCTGAACTCAAAGAAGAAAACCAAGCAAGTCACAGAATCATCATTGGTCCTTCTCTGGGCAGTCTTGTAACTTTTGCAAAAAAAAAAAAGTGGAATCTTCTCAGTCAAAAATAAAATAGACTATAAGACTAAACCATATCTGAATGTTTATTGTCTTACTGTTAATATAATAATACAATTTTACAGCTACATTCACATTTGCTGGCTTACACTAAAATGATAGGAATTATGGTAGTGAAGGTCAAGAGGTTTCCTATACTGTGGCAAAATCTTAAATCCAGTATGGCACATTGTAATATCTTGTAGAGACAGATTATATCATTTTTTAGGGTGCATCCAAAACTGGGCCTACCATTTTTGGTATCTATCTAATCTAACCTCCCCAACATATAAACTCATACCTACTGCTTTTCCTTATGCCCTGTCCATATCATGCTGTATATATAGTACCCACCTCTCCTGTTATTAGCTCTGCTGTTGCAGCTGTTAGTATCTTCACATTCCCTGCTGTATATCTAATATCCACCTCTCCTGTGATTAGCTCTGCTGTTGCAGCTGTTAGTATCTTCACATTCCCTGCTGTGTATCTAATATCCACTTCTCCTGTGATTAGCTCTTCTGTTGCAGCTCCCAGTATGCTACAGTTTCTACTCTTGTCACTGCTAAAATGTCCCTCCATACTTGTATATATACTATGCCCATTCTTTTGGCTGGGCCACATTTACCTCACATACAACACCTGTGCTATGCGTTGTATACTCCAGATCCTATTTGTTATTAAAACTTCTTGTAAATTGGTGTATAATTTTTACATCTGTGTTATATTATGTCACTATAATGTGTAAGTGAGTTATACCTTCCATCTTACTTTATGTTGTTCCTATGTATTTAACCCAGAATTAGCTTGTAAATGGTCTAATTGGATCACTGGTCACCCCAGTATACAAACATAAACTGCCTGCTTTGTTACATTAAGTTATTGGATAGCTAGTGTCATTACAATTAGCACAATCATACTTTCTATTTAAGGGCAGATTATGTTTTTCATGTTTTTTGCTCAAAGAAATTTCCTTGAGTAGATAAGATTCATTCTGCATATATTTGTAGTGCAGAGCTTCACCATGTTATTAGATATAATGAGATTGACATTTATTTTTATCTTACATAGGTAAACCTTTGAAATAATGTTTAGGCAATTTGCTTTCACTCAACCTAGATATTGCTTTTGCTCATTGGGAGTCACAGAGCAGAATACATTTTAACAAAGCCATTTTAATACTCTTTTTGTCTTGTAGCTCATCTGACCAACAAACCTTCCTCCCATCAGACTCAGCTGGTTCTGGCTTCTCTCTGGATTTTTTTCACCTATTCCTAGGGACAATAGCAAGCTACTGGGAATAGCACCATCATGGTGAAGGGCATTGGGATTATTTTTATCCCTAGCCTTCATCCAGTAATGTATTGATGTCCAATGTATCAGGTTAAGTGGGCTGTTATGAGTGGCTTAGAGGTTTTTTCATCTCTCTGGTCCCATAGAGTACACATGCCTACCCAGCTCTCTCCTTCACCCCAACCCTAGATTTCCTTCTGAGGTCTGGCCTCTGCCAGAGCTCAACAAAGGACCGACCCACACAGTCTGTCTGATAAGTACAGCTATCCCCCATGCCTGCACCATCAAGTGCCTGAGCTCCTAGTCAAATTCAGATTGCCTGGCTGTGCCACTGGCCTGACAATGCTGTCAATTTACCATCTCATAATCATCGCAGTTGATGTTTAATAACAACATCTGTCATTAAAGGTATTACATTTCTGCAAATCTTTTCAGATGCAGTCTGTTTTATTCCATTCTTTGTGTTGTAGATATCATAACTTTACTATATAAAACATATTTGAGCATGTCACATATTAATGAGCTGTCAGTAATGTAGCTCAAAGTGTGAGCATCATTCTTTTCTTTTATTTAACTGAGGTAAGTGAGAAGTTCTGAAATTCTTGTTTAAAATTGTCAAAAGTCCAATAATTTTAGGGGGAAAGCACTGCAAGGTTTTTTACAAATGTAATAGGCTGAAAGTTTTGACTCAACATTGGTCTTTATTTCAAATTCCTCAAGTTGCCCTATCACTGTATGAGATGTAGAGTCCCTGCCAGCCCTACTGTATCAGTCTAATAATGGCACACAAAATGTGAAGATTGAGGAAGATTTAGGATGAGAATAATCCGGAGCATCAACAGTAAGGAGCCAAGTCATTTGTAAATTTTATTATAAGCCTAATAACTTTGGTGTAGATCTAATGTTCAGATATGATACTCTAAAGATATAGCAAAAGTTGATATCCACAAATCAACACTATAGTTACAACGTGTTTTATTAAGAATGATGTGCTTTGTTCCTGACTTGCAAACCATACATCTTTGCTGTTGTGAGTAAATACCTATTGCATCTGATTGTCACCGTTGTTACATTCCAGAAACCACTGGACTAGGACTGTAGAATTTTCAGTAGAAATTACTGTTGTTTAAGGAATACTTCTGAAATAGAATTACAGTAGGGTTAGGACTATGGACTGTTTGTTCACTATATGGTTACCTAATAGATTTGCCTTTCATAAGAAATACTGAGGATAATTATGTATATTATTGTGTTTTGTGACTTTTCAGTGTCCCTTCCACAAATGGTTTCTGAATTATTTTAATTACTGAACTTAATTTTGTTGCATTCAATGAGCTTATCAAACTAATGTCTTGGACCTAAATATAAACACACAAACGGTTTATAATTTTTTTCAGAAAGGAAAATGTCACATCTTAGTTATTTGGAAGTATGAAATTGACTGAGAAAATGACAAAACACAGTGCAGCCATTCTAAAGGTATGCAGGTATAGTGTACTTCCCTAAAGTCATCAAACTTTAGATCATTAAGTCATTGATCTAGTCTAACTTTTCTATGGTGTGCCATCTGCTGAATGTTTTCTTACAGAAAGACCCTGCCTTTAAGTGGGAATGTTAGGTTCATGTAGACTTGCAGGGTGTTAATAGGCATGATCATATTACATGTGTTACTAACACTATTTGATCCAGCAATATGCATTGCATTTTGCTTTATTTAACTGATACCACTATTTCAAAAGATCCTAGATGGCACTAGCAAAACTTTCAAATGGGCATCATATTCTTCAGTAAATAGCTAAAAGAACCTATGCACACACGGTGACTAGACTCTATTTGTTAAGGGAGGTATAGGTTACCACTGATGCCTGATTAGCAAGAGTACAAAAGCATGCGACTGCACTTGACAGTGCAGATACGGAATTCCACTTGCTAGACAACAGGAAGAGAAGTGTACAGCATTCCAAAAAAAAATCACCACAATTCCACAATGTCTGTTTCTACCTTTCACAATTATCTGTGGCTGGAAGTTGAAGGGGGAATAGATTATCCAATCAAGGGAATGATTTAATTCTAGGAAAATGATCACTGGTGGATTGGAGAATCATAAAAAAAGCAAGTAAAACTCTATAAATTAATGCAGTTAGGCTTAAGTTTGCCTCTATTTTTAAGATTAAAGAGACACTGTAAGTATAAGAGGTTTACTCAAACTCCTGGCAGATTAACACACAGGAATAAGGCTATAAGCTCCTAATGACCATCCTAGAGCCTACAGTTTGACTCTTGGGACTCCATTTAACTACATCTGGCAGCTCACTAACATATAGTGCTCTTGGCCTCCATTAAAAATGAAAGTAAACCGGAACATGACCTTAAGGGTTATTAAATAAATGTTGCATTTATTTTTCTGGAGGGTCTGAATTAGCAGAAACACAAGGAACACCAGTATAATGATATCACTTTACTGGTATTTCTACACCGTGAACCATTCCTTTAACTCTTACAACAGAATTGCAAGTCTCAACACATGTAAACAATCTGTCAATGACAATGGGAGCTTTTTGTTCTTAAATTTGTCCTTTTTGCCCCAAAATATCAATGTGACACCAATAATCTTACAGGTTTTCACAACACACAAATGAGGAGATGAAACACTGCCTTTTGTGGACACCTTGAGTGCCGGACAGGTCACTAAGCTACTGTTTTATGGTCCCAGTGATGATGTAGCTCTTCCTGCTATGTTAACAGTTTACTGATGCTGATTTGGTTCAATATTTTGATAGTTTAGATACCTTAGAGTGGTCTTAAGAGTTTAACAGTGTTAATTTATCAGGGCACATGATGCAGACTATTTGATTTTATGACTAAAGTTTATGTCTAATTTTTAAAACTTACACAGATTGCAAACTGAGTTGTACAAATGAATTATAACATTGGATTTAAGATATATGCTTAATCCTGTATTGCATTTAAGATATTTGCTTAATCCTGCTAAAACCAAATGAAGAACGCAATAACACTGGCTCAGGCCTACTGCCATCAATGTGGAATATTTTATTGTAACTCACGTAATGCCTTTTATGTCTGTTACTGGGTATGACCCCAATTTCTGCATTTATTTAACAGCAAACTTGGTTTATTCCTCAGTCTGACAAATGTTACAAATGTGTTTATAAAACCTTTTTTTTGAATGGTTTAAAGTTAAGTGTAACAATAGGGATTATGCCATTTGTAGCCAAATGGAGAATGTGGCAAGCTTTGGATACTTACAAAATTGTCATAAAATTATTATAAAACCTGCTGACAAATGAGCTAGTGTTGTGATCCTTAACATCAGATATTACATACAGATATATGTGCAATACATCCTGCATCCACTATCTTAATCTGTATCTCTCAAAACAGATCCAATGAAACCATCATCATGGGAGAAATCAATGTTAACTGGCAAAACCTAAACTCCGACTACTCCACAACAGCATAAACCTACATGGTTTTACTCAACTCATCTCAACCTCAACTAGAATTCCAAACAATAACAATCAAGGAATTATTCTTGCTGGATCCTGGTGACATATCCCCACAAATATTCCAACTCAGGAACCCTACCAGATAGTTTAAGTGACCACCTGCCCACCTGCAAACACAGAACCATGACCCACAGCCCCAAAAAACACACCTATAAAACCTCCCGCAATTTGTCTAACTTCAACCAACACAACTTTAACTCAATACTAAAATCTATAAACTGGTCAATACTGAAAACCCTACATTTAAATGAGACCATCAGCCACTTCAACAAAGTATTTCTGGATACACTCAACAACCTAGCTCCACTCCGCGCAAAAAGAATAAAAATTAATCATGATCCTGGATAACTAAGCCTATCAAAAACTTACTGGCAATAAGAGATAAAGCCTGGCAAGAATGGCAAAGAACCAAACATGTCCTACAGTACCAAAAGTATAAACAGCTATGCAACTAAGCAAAAAAGCAGATGAACAATGATAAAAAGCATTATTTCTCCCAGGAGCTCTCTCACGATAGCAACCCAAAAAATCCTGGTACACCATTTCTCAACTTCTCACCCTTGGGACCATAAAAAAAAAACATCTCCTGTCACTGATAAAACCCCATTAAAATAGCAGAAACATTCAACAAACACTATCAACTGCATGCTCAATTTACTCAATCATTCCAAGAAACCCAGGAACTCACACTCCATGAACAACCCCACCCCCTCCCAAATTAATACAAAACACTCCTCCTCATCCTCCTTTCTCCCACAGGACACACTTACAACCAACCAACAACCTCCTGTCCTTACTCTCCAACCTGTACCCGCTCAACACATGCATACTGCAGGTTACTCCTTGTAGAAAAATATGCATGTGTATATACCTTTAAGAAGCTATCCAGGGGCGTGCAATAGAGTATAAATACTGAGCACGTGCAAGCCTGATTGACATTTTGTAGTTAGCTGTTGAGATGTGAACATGTATGTATGTAAGCTCTGTTTGTTAGTTTGTTTGTATTTCAAGATGCTGCTACCCATCCTGATGTGTTTGTATATATTAAAGCATCTATTCGAAACCCCAGGCCTTCTTATTATTTGTAACAAAGATGAATGAGTGACATGATGTCAGAAGTGACATATCTAAAAGGGCCAGAACTCAGAAGCTTCATACCAAAGGGACACAAAGTTTAAAACGGCTTGGGGAAAATGATTTAAGGCACTTATCCAGATGTTGGTGGACTATACAGCAGTGGATCATCCCAAAACTGTGCAAACTTCGTAAAAGAGGTCAGAAATTAATTTCAGGTATAAATCTTGCTCAGCACTATTTCTTTTCACATAATATGAAAAGAGGCATACAACAGAGTGCTCTAAATAATTTTTGCATAAACAAATATGTGCAATATTGATACAAAATATTCACATTACTACAGAAAATGGTTGAAATAAAGTCTGATTGTATAAAATTAATAAAACTGGGGCAATTACTGCATTTTTTCACAAAGCATATGTATTTTTGTATTAAGCAAAGATATCCGAGTTATCAGAAGTGTACAAACTGTTTACATATTTGTGCAGTGTTACAGTAAAGCTATTTTGCAAAGTGCAGCCATTACAAGGCATATTTTGAAAAGTACAGCTATTAAAAGGCATAATTGGCAAAGTAAAGTATTTTGAAGAGTTTATTGTACATTTGGATGTTGATATAAGCTCACAGCACAGGTTTTTCGTACATAATTGCAAGGGCCATATTTTCAATGAGTTTGTATATACTTTGTGGGCATGGCAGATAGATTTTGAAAGCCCATTGCAGGTGTGTTTGACAGTAATATTGATGAAAACTGGAGAGTGTTTGAGCAAGAGTATGACATTTTCATACAGGCTGCATTTCCTGATAAAGATGACCATACAAAAGCATTTATTCTACTTAATTAAGCTAGGCCAGAAGCCATGGAAAGGGAGTGCTTATTTGTGTATGCACCTGCTATTTATGCTGGAGAGGAGGAAAAGCATCATATTGTTGTACAGGCTGAGTCAGGGGAGGACCCTGAGTGTTTAAGACATAAATTTAGAGAAATGTGTAACCACAGACAAATGTTAGAATGGAAAGGCACTTATTTTACATAAGGGATCAAAAGCCTGGTGAAACTTTTCCATCGTATATAACTAATATAAGAAATAAAGCTAATATGTGCATTTCTGGTGATTTAAGGGATGATTTGATAAAAGACAGACTTCTGTGTGCATTAAAAGATGATGCTGTGTGAAAGATTTTGCTTCATGACAGTGATTTAACACTGAATAAGGCCATTAAAATTTGTCAGATATAGGGGCTTCCAGAAAAGCACACAAATATGCTTACAAATGAGAGCAGCTCTAGAAGGCACAGTGATAAAGCTTATGTTGATAGTATGTAGCATGTGGTTAAAAGAAATAGGCCCAATCACATTGCAGCCCCTGTCAAAACCACTGGTAAAACCCAGAACTTTCTAGAAAATTCCAGAATTTGCACAGCTTTAGTGAAGCACAAGAGTGAGTCAGCACACTCAAATCATGGGTCCCCATCCACTTTCATTGCCAACTGTCATAATTGTGGTGGAAGTCATGAATCTAAAAGAGAAAAATGTTTAGCTTTTGGTCACCAATGCCAGAAATGTAATAAACGGAATCACTTTAAAAGATTTTGTAAATCAAAAGGCCCATGCTCTTTCATTAAAAGGGAACATTTTAAGAAACAAGTTGATCAGTTAGACTGAGACAAACCTACTCTTGATGTTGATGGTGTGTCAGTACTTCATGAAACGGTCAATGCAGTTGAATTAAGGGGTAAGAATGAAGTATTTTGTACTTTTTGGATAAATGGCAAACCCATGTTGCTCAAAGATGACACAGGTTCAAAGTGCAATGTTATGTCTGCAGAACCATTTGCTAGAGAATGTAAAGGTAAAAGGCTTGATTTGGCAAGGTATGCAACATTTGTTGCTTATGGAGGTGAAGAAATTCAAACTGAAGGCTCAGTAATGCTTTCATGTTAATCTGCTGGAAGAAGTTAAGACTTGTTATTTTATGTGGTTAAGAGGCATGTCCAGTCATTATTAGGGCTCAAAGACTCTTTGAAAGTGGGACTGATTTCATTTAATAAGGAAGTCCACCAAGTTAGCTTAAAAGACCACTACTCTAATTCTGGCCTGCACATTTTTTCTACCTATGCTGATCTTTTCCAAGACAAACTAGGCAAACTTCCAGTTGTGTTCTCCATGAAGTTAGACCCCGAGGTCAGTCCATTTATCAGGCCAGCACATAAAGTTCCAATACCATGCAGGACAGAGTCAAACCTGAGTTAGAGAGAATGGTGCGACAAGGTGTAATTTGTCCACTGGAAACCAACTGAATGGATATTTTCCATGGCAATAGCTCATAAGAAAAGCTCAGATGACATCAGAATATATATTGACCCACGAGATCTGAACAAAGTGCTAAAAAGACCTCTTTATTCAATGTACACAGTTGAAGAATTTGCAGCCTTAAGGACAAATTCCACTATTTTTTCTGTCTTAGATGCAAATAGTTCATTTTGGCAAATTCAGCTTGACAAAAAGCCCTCAGTGCTCACTACATTCACTACTCTGTTTGGCAGGTACAGATTTTTGAGAATGCCATTTTGGATAAATTCTGCAAGTGAAGTCTTTCGGTGTGCAATGGAGCAAATTTTTTCTGGGTATCTTTGAGCTATCATAGTAGACGACATACTGGTAGGAGGTCATGATGAAGCAGAACATGACTGAAACTTCAGAAAAGTTCCAGAAAGGGTACATCATGTGAATCTTAAGCTCAATGCACAGAAATGCAAATGCAGGCTACAAGAAGTTCCTTATGTCGGTCATTTATTTATGAGTAGAGGCCTCTGACTACATCCTTCAAAACAAACAGCCATTCTCAAGATGCAAGCTCTAGACAATGTTCAAGCCATGCAATGTTTTCTTGGTCAACTACCTAGGCAAGTTCATTCCAAGCTTGAGCCAACATTCATCACCGGTCTGAGAGCTGACATGTAAAGATGTATCCTGGTCTTGGTCAGAGCAACACCAAAGAGCATTTGATGTCCTGAAACAGAGAATTGCCAGTCCATCGATGCTAAGATACTTTGATGTTCACAAACCAGTTACACTTTCCTGTAATGATTCAAAATTTGGACTTGGTGCAGTCATTTTATAAGAGGATCAACCTGTTGCCTATGCATTGAGAACTCTTATCCAGCCTGAACAGCATTGCACCCAGATTGAGGCTTTTAGCAATTGTGTTTGCATGTTCTACGTTCCATGATTATGTTCATGGTAGACCTATCCATTTTAAAACAGACCACCAACCACTAGTCACTATCCTGAGTAAGCCATTGCATTCAGCTCCAGCCAGACTGCAACATATGATGCTGAGATTGCAAATGTACAATTTCAATCTTGTCTACAATAAAGGCAAACATCTTTATCTTGCTGATACATTATGCAGATCACCCAGAAATACCAGTGAGCAGAATCACAATCAAGTTTCTCAATTATTTGATGATTTTGATGTTATGGAAGTGAGAATTTTTTCTTCCACATGTCTTGATGAGCTAAGAGAACACACAGCCATGGATCCAGTTTTACAAAGGTTCAAAAACTTTATCAATCAAGGATGGTCGTCAAAGCAACCTAGTTTGCCTCAAGAAATACAACCTTATTTCCCATACAGAGATGAGATCTTGTCTGACAAAGGTATCATAATGAAAGGGCTGCAAGTAATTGCTCCAAAATCCTTGCAACCTGAGCACATTACTGTCTTGCATCATGGTCACCCAGAAACCAAATCTACCAAAAGTAGGGTGAGAGAGAATTTTGGGCTTCTATGTCACAAGACATTGAGACAGCACTTTCATCTTGTTGAATATCTAATGGTACAAAGCCTCATCAACAGAAAGAACCACTTCAACTTAACCAGATTCTGGAACTACCTTGATAGACAGTAGTCACTGATATCTTCGAGTGTAATGGTCAGTATTATTTGGTGTTAGTAAACTCTTACTCCATTTGGTTCGAGATTGACTTATTTCCTAACCTAGCATCTGGTACTGTCATTATGAAGATGAAACATCATTAGGCTGTACATGGAAGTCTCTACAAAGTTATTTCAGACAATGTCATGCAGTTTACAAGCCAACAGTTCAAAAGATTTGCTGAAGAATGGGACTTTACTCATGTCACAAGTAGTTCAGAGTACCTGCAGTCAAATAGTTTGGCAGAACGCACAATTCAAAGTACAAAGCAGTTACCAGAGAAATCTAAATGAGGTAACACTGATGTTTACATGAATCTCTTAAATCTCAGAAATATTCCTCGTGACAAACATCTTGGCTTACCTGTCCAGAGACTACTGTCAAGACAAACCAGAACTGCATTACCACATTAGTAGTCAATTGTTGGTTCCATGTGCCAAGAACAATAGATCAGTGAGAAACAATCTGTTGAGGAAGTGCCTATCCCAGAAGTCCTACTGTGATAAAACCAGTAGCCCAATCAATCCATTATGAGATGGAGACGTGGTAAGGATGCAGGTGTCCAAAGCTTATGATCGGATTGGTGTTGTGAAGAATATTGGTCCAGAGCTGAGATAGTACATTGTGGAATCAGAATGAGCAACTTTTAGGTGGAATCAGAAACATTTCAGACTGGTGTCTGAGCCTATACCACAGCAAATAGCCTATGAGAAAGACTCTTTATTGCAGAGTGGGTTGTCCAGTGTTCCAATTCCAGAGGACATTCCTTTTCCTATGACAAATCCAGAAGTTCCTGATATGAGTTGTGCACTGCACACTGTCCTTGTTGCTAAATCATATCCCAACTGATATGTTATGAGATATGGTCGAATTTCTAAATCTTGTAGCAGATGTCAAGCAACTTGGACATGAACATTATATTTTGTTTCTGATGTTCATAGTAATGCATGCCTACCTCTAATATTATTTTGCATGAAGGGCAATCTTTTAAGAGGGAGTATGTTGATCAATATGCATGTGTATATACCTTTAAGAAGATATCCAAGTCTTGCAATAGAGTATAAATTCTGAGCACATGTGAGCCTGACTGCTATTTTGTAGTTACCTGTTGAGATGTGAACATTTATATATGTAAGCTCTGTTTGTTAATTAGTTCATTCATATTTAAAGATGCTGCTATCTATCTTGATGTGTTTGTATATATTAAAGCATCTGAATGAAACCCCACACCTTCTTATTATTTGTAACAGAGACGAGCGAGTGACACTCCTTAAACTAAAACCCTGTTCTCCCTCTGCTGACAACTTCCCTCCAGATTGCTTAAAATATGTTGCTGTTGCTATAGCTTATCCTATCAGCATACTCATCAAACAAAACATCTCAGAATCCTACATCTCCACCCTATGGAAAAAAATCCTTAATAACCTCCTTACACAAAGGCAGTAAGTGAAATGACTTTCCAGATGCTATCCTGTCACTGTCCTATCCCCCTCTCCAAACTGTTAGAAAAATGTATACATAAACAACTACTTAACCATACTCTTCATGAAAATCTACTTACCCCCACCCAACACAGTTTCAGACCATCACATAGAACAGCTACTGCATTAATCTCCTTTGCTGATACAGTCATCAAAGCCAGGAATGCCAGACTACTAAGCTCTGTAATGCATCTTGATTTTTCTGAAACCTTCAATACAGTTTCCCATTCTAAACTACTACAAAAACTCTCAATCCTTGGTCTTTCCCTCACAACTCTACAATAGTTCAATAGCTACTTAACAGACAGGCAACAATGCAAAAAAATGTCAGCGAAGTCTCTCCTACTATCTTCCAAATAACACAGGAGTTCCTCAGGGGTCCATTCTCAGACCATTACTCTTTAACATCTTTGCCAACAACCTTTATACCACCTCCCACCATAGCTCCATAATCCAATATACTGACAATTCTACTATCATCTCCTCCTCCAACAACACAAAACACCTTCTATATCTAACTCAATCTGCCTTCTCTTCCATCAAAACCTGGCTAAACAATGCACAGCTCCTGCTGAACTCAAATAAAATCAAACTCCTCCTTTTCAGACCCAGAAATCTCTCAGCCAGCTTAAAGATTGCTTCACTAAACAATACTCAAGTAGAAGTTGTATCTCAAGCCAAACTATTAGCAGTGACCATCGACAATATGCTTTGTTTTAATCTACATATCCACAATGCAATCAAAAAATCTCACTACAAACTAGGATTGCTCTACCAGCACAAAAACTTCATGAATACAACCACCAGACCCACCCTGGCGACTACTTACTTGCTCCTCTCCCTACTGTATGGTGCTCCTATTCTGACAAAGATTCAGAGTACCATAAAAAACAAACCTGAATAGTGTTAATACAAAATTGCTAAATTTGCTATAAATGCACTTCATTACACACACCATTGTACAGCTCTCAATGCCGTCAACTGGCTCAAACTTCTGCATCTCCTAGACTACCTACAACTCAGTATGGCACACAAAGTTATATATCAACCCAGTAACTGCACTGCACTCAACTGACTTCTCCAAGCCTACATCCTCACAACTAGTAACCCTACTTAGACCAAACAATAAACCTGGACAGTGTCTATACTCTTACACTGTAGCAAAAACCTGGGATGCCTTACTAGTGCACATCAGAGCAATAACAAACCACAAGAATTTTAAACTCAGACTAAAAAACACCTTCTAGTAACAAGTAGCTTCTCCTGTTCCAAAACTACCTAACAACCCATTTCCTGTCCTCATCCCCACCTTCTCCCCTTACTCTAGTATACTTTTCTTCCTTCCTTCTCTCCCCCTGCCTTTCCCCTTCTTTGCTCTGCTTTACTCTACTATCCATACTATACTTAACTTCCTTGGTCCCCATTCCAAGGACACAACAGATAGATTATTGACACTTGACAAAGAACCTGATAGACTGATTACAAATATTAAGCTCCTCCTTCTCCTTTCTCTTTAAATTTGCTGCCACCCCTACTGATGTATATTAGTTGACTAATTTACACCCTTTTTTTAAATGTATACCTGCAGTCTTCCTAACAATCATACAAGTGACATCTAACTATACAAAACTCTTCAAATTGTATTCTACAAGTCTACTTAAAAATAATTGTAGTGTTAAACCAACTGTATAAAGTTATATTTATGTATTTCTTCTTTGCAATGCTTACTGTGGTCATTTTATATTAATTGTCTGTCTTGATTACTTATGGTAAGCTATGCTCCCATATGTAAATATAATATCTCTGTACTTTATTTTGTCAATGTTTTATTCTGTAGAGCTTTAATCCATGGACCTCCACTATAAATGGGTTCCTGACCTAGTCAGACTTTCCTGGTTAACAAATGTCAAACAAATAAGGAAATAAACAAATAGCATGTGAATGATCAATGAGCTAACATGCAAGTTGCTAAGGATGATTACTATAGGATAAAGCACAAATTCTGAAACCTCAATTACTTGGTTATTTAAGGGTCAAAGAGCAAAGACAAAATAGCTCAGTGTGGCCCAACTTGTGGGACTATGCAGTCAGGGTGAGGATGCATATGTAAGTAATTAACTGGGGAAAACTCCATAATTCACATAATGACTGGGAAAGTGCTCACCTGACCTCACAAACCAGTAGGGTGTATACAGTACACTGCTAATTATGCTAATTCATACATTTTAACTCTGCACCACAATAAGCCCAGCTGATAGCCCAGCTACTGGCTGTAGAGCAAACTCATTATTGTTTTTATTAAGAGAAAGGGAAAGACATGAGTATAGAGGGCAGGCAGGATTGGGGGTGAGGGGCAAGGGGAAAGAAAGGGTGGTACTGGGGTAAGGAAGCAAGGGTATATATGTTCTTTGAACAGATACCCATTTTGTCATATTTATAATAAGGATAATGAGGGCAGAAGGAAAAGTAGCATTGGGGAAAAAGAGGATAAGAGTAAAGAGGGTAGAGGAATAGAAGCAGTGTCTGACAAACAAACAAACAAAATGCACACACAGATCAGCAGTGGGGGGGCTGACACAAATGGAGCCAAGAACAAAAGGGGGAACACAGGCGTAGGGAGGGAAATTGGTGAAGGGGAAATTGGAGTGCAAACTGGGGAGGAAAGTGATAGACTAAGACAGAATGTCATGATGGTGGGTAGGGTGGGCTGCTAGCTGACTGCCATACTGTAGAGTTGTGCATCCAATCTGAGATCAATCACCTTGTTCCTACCATTTTGGCACAATGGTCATGGTGAGGTAGCTGAGCAACTCCCTCTATCACAAGAGGACACATTATAACCTGTCAGTGTGGCTGCCCTGCCATCGGTGTACAAGTCAATCTTTTAAGGGTGACATACTGGATCCCAGTAGTGATGTGCCCTGTTGGAGAGCTGCATTCACCCCACCATAGACTGACTACAATAGGGCACCAGTGAATCCTTTGACTAATCTGTCTCCTAGATGACTTACATCATCTGCAGAGATACTGGCCTTGAGAGAGCTGGGGACACAGCAGGTGATGGAAAGTCAGGTGAATGATGTGGTGGCCACTGCCTACCACATTTATTTTGGCTTCAAACATCAGACAAAAATATCAACATAAATTGATAGAAACAAAACTAAGGACAAATTAAAAATGGGAATACAGCAATAGAGAGAGAACAAAGATATAAACACAAAGGAAAACAAGTTATAAGCAGTGTGTGTTACACTCTTTAGGAGTACAGTTCCTGCATATGAAAAAGCTGTTAAGTATGCAATGGCAAACCAAATAATCAGTGGGGATGGATGTACAGTATATGTGTCTACTTCATGAGCTTAAAAAGCCTCCTCACTGGAGCTGTCTTTATTAACATCTGTTACCTCACCTAAATAAAACTATAATTAGTCCAGATATCGCTCCCTGGTTTAAAAATTATCTTTCCAATTGGTACTTCTGTGTTTAGTTTAAGAACACACTCTTTGAGTCTACCCCCCATCCTTAAAGGAGTCCCTCAGTGTTTCATTCTGGGTCCCCTTCTTTTTCCATTTTCTTTAATAAATTACCACTTGACCTCCCACTCCTCTCTCTCTCTCTCTCTCCCTCTCTCCCTCTGTGTGGATGACATCACTCAAACTTGACTTCATCAGCCATACAACTGCAACTACAAGCTGACTTCCTTTCTCTTGTCAAATGGCTTAATAATAAAAAGCTAATGCTGAATGTTTCTAAAGCAATGCTGTTTGATACATCCACTGAATGGCAGAAAAACTTTCAATCACTTCTTATCCTTGACCATCTTGACAACCCCCTTGATCAAGCCATATCTTTCAAATACCTTGGTGCATGGCTTGATCCCACAATGAACTTTCATCTTCACCTAGAACAAATACAGAAGAAAATTAATTCCATCCCATTTTTGTCCTATAAAATTTCATCTTATCTCTCCAACCCAAACAAGAATGCCATAGGCAAAGGCATTCTTTTAGAAAAGCCTGAATATGGAGCATCCAAGAAAAATTCCACCACCATCCAAACTATAAGCAATTATGAGCCATTGCATTGCCCTCACACTTAGAGATGAACATCATTGTATAATACTTAATAAAGCCAATTGGCTACCTGTCCAACAGCATGCCAACCTGCTTCTTGGTTTCCAACTTTACACGCTCCTTTAAGAACACCCCTGCCCTTACCATGCCTCCAATCTCTTCATATGATCCCCCGTTACAGTCTAAGAAGTCTTAACCACTCTGGTCCATTTCTTCAATGTTCCAAAACAAGACTTCATTGCAGTAACTGTGCCTTCTCCATCCTAGGCCTCAAAATCTGTAAATCCCTCACTACTAATAAAGACCTCACATTGTACCTGTCATTTTATACTCAGCTTAAAGATCATCTCAAGTCCCAGTCAGTTTGTAGATGTCTTCAATCTAGACACATTACCTGATCCTGCAATTCTCCCCTTCATCAGTTAGTCAACTTTGTCTTCCTCACATTATTTCCCAGCACTAGTATGTGCCATCTCTTTCCCTTCTGCATATCTTATATATAGTTCATTTCTGTGTGCCCTTACCTTACCTTTGCTATCTTTTACTATTTGTGCTCTATCCCTTCACTATTTCACCTGATTCTTCTTCTTCCCTCCTTAGTCTAATTATCCCTCCTATTTTCCCCTGTACCATGTACTTTATTATTATAAATAATATTAATAATTGCTATCTTCAAACATTTTGTTTGTATTCATAGTACCTCTTCTTAACTTGCTTGTCTGCTCTCATTTATATTGGTCTGGACTAAGACTGAAATAGGCCCATTTGGGATAAGTGCTTGACCCTGGATACCATATTAAATACAGTGCTTGATTCTCATAAGATCAAACATAATAAATACATCGGATGCATACCTCTTAACTGTCCAGACCTTTGCCTCAAAGTTTCAGTCCATTCCTCAAAATTTTTGGTTTTCTAGCAAAACACTGGGATAATCTGAGAAATTAAATTAGTAAATAAAATCAGATTTGAGTTTCAGACTTCATATTATTTAGCAAATGCATGTTAATGCATGTACTGTTAAGTTTATAAGAGCAATAATTAAAATCTGTCCCTATTTTTGGGCCTTTGTTCCCCCATCATGTCAGGCTTTGTCTAGATTTCTTGGGCTAACAGGTTGAGAGGTATGATCAAACACCAGATTTTGCTGTGTCCCTCCACACACCCTGCTACTTATATATAGTCCAACTCTGAGACTGTACCACAGTAGGGAAAGGACCAATACCCCAACCTTTGCAATCCATGTCCTGGCAAAAGAAACACTGTTCCATTTTTTTTTTGCCAAATTGAACTTACAAAATTTTATATTTTGGACTCAGAGTTGTATAATCGAGCATTTGGGCTTGTGAAGAAGAATTGTACACAACTTGATTTCCCTAGTGGAGACTGCTGTCTGGAGAAACCGCTTGCATTATGTGGGTTGGGCATCTTCTATTGGCTTACATCACTTCTAGAAGTGAGAGACAGAGTGATGCTGTTAGCTATTCCTTGCCCACCCGCAAGAGTGCTAGCCAAGTGTGTAAGAGTAGGTTAGGGATATAACCAGGAAATTGCTGATGACTCAGTTGGTGATTCCTGTCACCAGTCTCCAACCACAAGACATAGAGGGACTCAGTCACCGACATACAATTGGGTGGTCACCAGGTAACTGACTCAATTGGTGATTCCTGTCACCAGTCCCCGACCACAAGATGTAGAGAGACTCAGTCACTGGCAGAGAACTGAATGGTCACCAAGTTGTTGTATCTTTCGGCTTTTCCCAGTTAGGGGTCGCCACAGCTGAACTCCAGTCCGCTAATGATTGGCAGTAGATTTTTACGTACCAACTTGCCAGGCCTGACGCACAACCTTCAATGAAGGTACTCCCATTCACGCATGTCTCCACACAGAAGATGCTTTAGCTGAGAATCGAACAGGGCAACGTCTTACTGTGAGGCGACAATGCTACCGCAGCACCACCACCGCAGCTAACTGAATTATTGGGCAGATAAAAATGATAAAAAAACAAGCCCAGAAGATTAAAAATATTTTCTATCCCCAAAAAAGAGTTCTTTGTCATTCTTTGTAAAGAGAGATATATAATCTATATCATGTGACTTAGGTCTACTTCAAGTCCTCCACCAACAGTAATGAGCATGGGAGCATCGTGTGGATGGAGCCATGGGATATCTTCAATAGGCACCCAAACCACATCAACTACTTTCTGTCAAACAGGAGATCAGCCGCTCACCTCCCAGTGCCTCTCTGATATATGAGCTTCTCAATCCATGCTAAATGAATTCCCAGTATCCCTGGGAAGCAAACTCATTTCTGCCACTTGAATCTTCTATCTTTTTGGTGACTAGCAAAGCTCACTAGCATAGGCAAGGATGGAGACTGCCAAATACAGAACTTCATCCCACTGCTTATCTCTTGTTCTGTCACATACAATGCCTACTATGGTGTTACCACTGCACACCTACATAGGTCAGTCTTCTGGTCACTCATCTCTTTTAAACAAGAGACCAGGATATACAGACTGTTCCACTTACGGTAGCTATTCTGCTCTTTTCTGAAGAAATCAAGTGACTCTTTTCTAGGAGAAAACTATGCTTTCTAATGTCGAAATGCTGAAGTTCATTCACTCCATCCACTTTACCCTTAGCAGTGAAATAATGTGTTTCACGCCAGAGGCTAAAGTCACTTGAAGCCAAGAGGTCAAACCATCTGTAAACATTTGCTCTCTTCCTTTGTTTAATCTGGCTTTTAACCTTGTTAATTTATAACTTAACACTGGTGACTTTATCTCTATTATGTTTTATTCATTGTATGACCTTTAGGCATCCTTTTTAGTATAGCAAACAATCTGACGTGCTTACCATATTAGTATTATCTCAAAAGACGTTTATTCCAGATTTGTTGTCTTAATGTTTTCGGGTCTATCATGTTCTCGAAAGCCGACAATGTCGAATCTGACATTGTCGACACGAGAATATTGAATGCTCAGAATCTCGAGTGTGTAAACGGAAATCTCCGTAAGGGGAGATTTCCATTTACTGCAATGTAGTGCAGTCTTGGAGTTGGTATATTTAAGTAGTGGGGGTTGTGGGGGGTGCAGGGGGGCTTGCCCCCCTGCTTAAACCTGTTAGGGTACATTTTTCTTTTTTTTGTCTTTTGATAAGGTCTACATTTGAAGACATCGACCATGTGGTGTCGACCATATGTTGTTCAATGTTTTCAACCGTTGATCTTATAATATAGACCCATGTTTTCATGTGCTTTAGTTTACTTACTTATCTTTTCATGCAATTTCTCAGTTAAATGGTGCACAGTAGCCAGCACCTTAATAACTTTAATTTCAATTTGAAGGAAGATACAGTTCTCATATAGCAGAGGTAATAGTCTCCAAAACATGGCTATGCATTGATATCCTAGGTCCATAGGGTAAGAGTGAGTTATTGGGCATGCAGTCTTGGAGCCCAAATTCCCAGCTGCCCAAAATCACTGTGGTTATGTGACTTGCTCAAGGTCGCACATTAGACAAATGAAAGATGAAGGAATCAAACCCTGTACCACAGGAAGTAGATCATCACAGCTTATAACCTTAATCCTCTGTGCCATTTGCCAGACTTCATATCTATGAAAATCACAAAATGAGAAGACACAATTTGCTCCTGTTTGAACCCTAACTCTAGAGTGTGACATGCTATCTTATATATAAAAGCAGTTATGTGCAACCTCTTAATTTTCATATTGCTTATGGAGTACACATGTATTCAAGACTGTCTTAGCTTTTTGGGGCTTCTTCTTTTATTGCAATAATGCAATTTGTGATTTTGAATTTTTCCTAGAATTCATCAAATCCATTGTAAGATATCAAGCAGAAAAACATATATATTAATTGTATTATTCTAATATTTCACATGATTCTTTTATGTGTATAGTTTCTCACACACAGGCACATATTATTCAATTATAATATATGCTTTTATTTATGTATTTGTATACTTGGTTTCTTAAAAGTGAAATATAAAACAGTTCACTTGATTGCTGTTCTGATGGCCATTTTCAACAGAGCATCTATGAATTCAGACATTTACTCCTTCGTCTGTATTCATGTGGAAAGTGAAATTCTTTATATGAAGCAAGCAGAAAAAAATTATAGGCCATTCAGTTAACTTTGCTCTAGTTTTTTAATGTACATCAAAAGAAAGTGCAACTTTTCATTTTACGTAGATGCTCACATGTCCATGGTGTCCTTACAAATGACAAGGTTAGCAATGCTTATTGTAAAGAAAGAAAAAATATACAGACATGTCTGATTATCATAACAATTGGTCTGAAGAAAACAATGGTGCATTAAAAGACCATCATAGTTTTCAGTGACTGTACCTTGGTACCAAAGTGCGCGAAGCTTCACATTATCATTATATATAGCAAATACCCAAAGGATAACGAAGACCTTGACCTTTACTCTCAGTAATTCAGGAACTCAGAAACATCGGAAACTTGGCCCAGTACTTTCTTTTATGCATTTATGTGTAAACGCAGTTATGTGCAACCTCTTTTATAATTAAGAGTGACATTCTTAATTAAATGAATAGTTATACATTTTGAATGCAGGTTTTATTAACCTTTTTAAATGAAGTAAAAAGTTGAAGGATTAATTTGCTGCCATGGTGATGACAGCTTTCATCAGCCCTTTTGTCATCTGTCTCTCCAGCTATAACATCTATTTTTCCCTCTGTGAATCACATAAAAGATATCCAGTAGTTACATCTGTCAGGATAGCATAAAGGGTTAATGCTAGGGACCGCAAGTTCCATTCTTCCTTGTTCTGTTTGCATAATGTGGGACTCTTAAGACAATCACTTAACAAAACCATAAATCTCAGCTCACTTCTGAAAAGAAGCATTTATGTCTGATGAGCTTAAGTGATTGGCAAAGTTGATGAAGATGAAAAATATCCAATAAATATGACCAAAAACTGACATGATAGAAACAATTGGCTTTGTGCACAATATATGTGACAAAAAGTCACATGTTTGATTGTCTGTAGCAAGATGAATTATCTAAGATGTGTAATAAATGTCTTTAGTACAAGGTATTCACATAAGGGATTCTTTGCCTGATGTTTGGCTGTGATAAAGAGTTTATATCAATTTTGGTGTAATCTGCTATACAATAGACAGTATAGCAACTACACAATAGATATATGATAATCATACTTCTCCATACTATTGCACTCCTGGAATGAAGACAGAAGTAGCATAACATTACCTGAATCTATATAGAGCCTATTGACATGAGACTGTGTACCTCACATCTGAATGCTTGCATCATTTGTCTTGTGTTCCTTTATGAGTTACTGTTCCACATGTCAATACAGTATTAAGAATCACATACAAATATATTTTATACATTACTTTTTTGTTTTTGCCCTGATACTATAATCTTTAGTTTACCATTTATACATTGATTACAATCGTCTAGCATCAAAGTTTTAAGCTAGTTGCAGACCTTAATACTTGCTTACATATTTACCCTCAGGATTTTCGAATATATAATTGTTTTCAAATGAAAAATAGTAAATGATAAATACTGAGGACACTCCTATCTTGATGTTCATATGGGTCATGGACTATAAATGTATTTATAGGTGTGTATGTGTTTGTGTGTGTGTGTGTGTGTGTGTGTGTGTGTGTGTGTGTGTGTGTGTGTGTGTGTGTGTGTGTGTATAGACGCACACACAAACACATACACACCTATAAATACATTTATACACACACACACACACACACACACACACACACACACACACACACACACACACACACACACAAAAATAATCTAGATAAACAGAATTATTTCCTTGACCTACAAAACAACCACCAAAACAACCCCAAGAAATTCTGGGGAGGTATAAACAACATACTCCACCCTAGCCGGCCCTCCACCCCATCCCCTACTTCCGCTAATGAAATCACAAATATACCAAATGCATTTAACAAATATTTCATAGAGACTATTGCTAACCTTGTTCAAAAACAGCCAACAACTATTACCACTAATCACCCGCAACCTGCAGATAGACCTAAAACTTCCTTTCAGTTTCTACCCATCCCAACCAACTATGTCAAAAAGTTATTACTTAAACTCAAACCTACCTCACTAGCAGCTGATAAACTACCTGCTGAATTTCCTCAGCTGGCTGCTAATGAACTTGCCTTCCCCATATCTATCCTACTAAATAGATCTATCTCAGAAACCTAAATCCTATCCATCTGGAAAACCTCCTATATTACCCCCCTCCATAAAGGTGGAACCTCCACCAGTCTCACCAACTATCATCCCATAGCCATTTTGTCTCCTCTGGCCAAAATACTTGAGAAATGCATCCACCACCAACTCATGCCATACCTGCTTAATAACCAACTGCTTTCTCCTATACAGCATGGATTTAGGCCAGCACATAGCACTACCACTGCCTTATTTTCCTTCACAAACAATCATCACCATGTGACATAGGAGAGTGAGAATGATATGGATCCCCCCAGACACTTGTACCCCCATGTGAGTAGCACAGTTCACTCACTGCAGACTACCCAGGAACAAATAATCCCTCTATGGATATTCTGTGCAGCTATATACCTCACACATAGGACTATGGACTTATGCACCTCATGCTGAGACTTCATCCTAATAAGGAAATCCCACATAATGGACAACTTTGATGGGAATATACACTGACCTCTTTTGTTGGCAGCATGCTAATCATAAGTGTTTTATAATTACAGCTATAATTAAAAAAAATAATAAAAGTATCGCTTTACAAGATAAAATGAGTTTCATTGTGACAGAAAGGATCATGTTGATTTTCATTCATTTACTTGTTTGAATTTTGTACCATTCATCTAGTATGCTTCTTAGTTCATGTACTCATGATACTTTGGTGGAAAATAGTAATTTTACATAGTATAGTATTTATCCAAACTCAGATTTGCTATTTTCTTTGGTTTGTATGTACTAATTTGCTTAACATCATGTTAGAGAACGAGAACTTTTCCCACTCTGTTTCCTGCCACCATGCTGGTAGTTTCACTTTTGGGTTCATGTCCATTCACACTAAATCATATCTCACTTACATGGAATTCCATTTCATCTTTGTTTAGGGTAGTTCCTAGACCCCTAGTGCCTCTATTAAAGGAGCAGATAGCATGCATCTCTAATTACTGTCCATATTTGTCTGCTTATTCTCTTTCTGCAAGAAAAGTCTTTGCTATCTTAGGCCAGCCAAGCCTTTTTGTTTCTTCCATATGCCCACTCCCAATTGTTATACATAAACATCCCGTATGTACCAAATGCCCAGTTACCTTTGTCATGGTAATGATTGTGACAAAGGGAGATACCGCTAGCCCAGCTAGCTGGAAGTTTGTAAATAATTATATGTCATTTGTAAATATCAACATGATTTATATAAGATGCTTGTGTTACAACTGTATTATAACTGTATGTCATGTGTATATAAAACTAGGTTTGTACAGACATGTGAGTTGAAAATATATTTTATAAAGTGTGTGTGTTTGAAATGTAACCACCTTGTGTCCTAATGGAATAGAACAGAAATGTACATGCACTATTGTAGCAATTTAAATGTATATATTTTAATAGTGGAAACTGGAATACAGGAGGTTAACTTCAGAAAAATTGCTGAAATTAAATTACTTTATGGCAGCTAGAGACAGAATGACTGTACTAGGGAATTTTCTGTATTGTCTTTAAGGTGAAATAGTTACTAGTTTTGAATGTGAAGGAATGCAGTTGTTTTATGACTTCCAGAATCTGTCAAAGATCTGAGGCCTATATATTTTCACAGGTAGATGCTAAATACTGCTAACTTCCCGCAGTGGGGGTTCACCTGGGATAGAGTCAAATGACAAGAAATGTTGTCATTCTGCAAGCTATCCCAGTAGTAATATTTGAGATTTAAATTTGAGAGGTCTTTTAGAGAGACATAGCATTCTGTATTCTGTCTTGGATCTGGCAACAACAAGAAACATTCACCACATCTGCCTTGCTCTTATGAAGCAAGTTTCTAGGGAAAAGTATAATTCTCTTGGATATAGTCAGGAATATAGCAAAGCTTAGTTTAGAAACATTTCTTTATTTATTTGAGACTGTCCTGCAATGTTGTTTTACATATTTCCTGTGATTTTGAACTCTGATGTCACTGTGAATATATACTATTTTCTTGTTTTTCTTATTATTTATTGTTAAATATATTTAAACCTTTCATTGTGGCTGATCTGTCTAGAAATATTTAAGTTTTGAGAGTACTTGCATGTTTATTTGATGACACTGTGTGGCCCACTCCTAATAGTCTTGCTCTTGGTCAAACTATCATTTGTATTAACATTAATATTAATATTACACAGTAAGACTGGACACCCTTTGTTAAGTGCCTTAAAGTGTCTGATAAGGAGTTGGCTGGTGGCAGTGATAACTACCTTATAGTCTGGACGAAAGGAGGCATTGCTAGTAAACCTGTGCCAGCCTTTCCCAGCTGTGAGTGTGTGTGTGTGTGTGGGTGTGTGTGTGTGTGTGTGTGTGTGTGTGTGTGTGTGTGTGTGTGTGTGTGTGTGTGTGTGTGTGTGTGTGTGTAAATCAAACCTCAAAGAGTGTGTGTGTCAGATATTTGGGTAGGGACACAACACACTGGTTGGACAGAAAGGGCTCTTGGCTTGGCTACTCCGCTGCGATCTCAACTTTATAGCTGTGCCAGTGGGGAGTCTTATTGGGGATCTGGAAAAAGAGAGAGTAAAAACAGCCCCAAATTGACTCTGGTCTCTGTGTGCTCTTAAGGGAAATTGCACTTGATGCAGAGAGCTGCATTTGGAAATACTGTGTGTGTGTGTACTTGTCATCCTATTAGTGAATGCCTCCCACTGTTGTCACTGGTGAGGATTGAGGCTCCTTGATTACTAATCCAGTGGTGGTGTGTCACAATGATTTAACTAAAAGACTTTTGCAAACCTCCAGTGATGGCCCAGATCTTGACCACATTAACTTCCTGGATCTGATGAAGCCCCTTAGAAAGGAAAATGTGCTAGTAGATTCACAAAGAAGCAAAAAAAAAATCCCATTACACACAATTGGCAGCTACACAATACTCCCACATCCCTCATGATCACCACAACTGTACATATCCCCCTACCATCCATCTCCCATTCACATAATCCTCTCATACCCCTCATAATCATCACAACTGTACATGTCCACCTACCATCTGTACATTTCCCCCCCATCTGTACATATCTCCATCCCATCTGTAGATATCCCCTCCTAGCTGTACATATTCCCCAACTATCTCCCTTTCACGTAAGCTTTTGTCGATCAGTTTGGGAACAGTCGGGGCTACATATAGTGTTAACTGTCATGCTGGTAGCAAGTGATCCACTGATGCCAAGTCACTGCCTGTTTGGTAAGTTCTTAGTAGATGATATGGAGATTGTTTGGAATTCAAACTGCAAAAAAAAAATCTGTTTATAGTGGATGATTGTTGGAGTGCAGAAGTATTACTAATTTAAAGAAAACAACCCTCTGTGTCTTCAAATGAAGGCAAGTCAAATTAGTCATCTTTAGTGATTGTTGGTTTTCCAAGATGTGTTCATGGTAGTCAAAATACCTACAGTGCTATGAGAAGGATGTGAAAGTAGTTTTCTTTGACTTTCCTTATGAAAATGTGAAGTTTGTTTTTGGATTCTCAAAGCAAATAGTGAGACCTGGTGTAGCTACTATGTTTATTGTTGTTTCCGTATATCCATCTAGAGTGTCTGAGAGCCAAACATTGGCACATAGCAGAGTCAGTCCATTGTAATGCATTATTTAATAGCCATATACAGCAAAGTTCAGCTACTGTTTATATGTATCTATAAGGACACTGTTGGCAAATTATTAAGGCCCCTGTCACAATGCACAAGTTACAAGGTTCAAGCCTGATCTCTAGCCATTGCCTGTATGGAGTTTGAATGTTTTCCCTGCCCTTTTATGAGGTATTCTGCTTTCCAAAAACATATTTCATGTATCCATCTCAAACTCACCCAAAACTGTATGGATGCAAGGGAAGCAACACAGACTTTAGGTGGTGCCTACTGGGAGCAAAGCTATATAGACTAATTGCTTTAGCCATCAGCTGTGATGCACAGTACCCTCTAGTTAGGAGAACACAGATGACAAACAATGTGCCTTATCAGGGCACTTGATGGTGTAAAAGAATTGTCTATAGGAGATTTGAACAATTTGACTAATGTTTTATTTTTATTTATTTATTTATTTATTTACATTTGTTGACCGGGAGTGTCCGACTGGACGTAGGTCCATTTTCAGTGGAGGCCCGGGGAGAAAAGCTCCACAGTTAAAATAAACAGGCAGTAGTTACATTGGATTACATAGCAATTAACTAAATCTGAACGTCGTCTGATCCTAAATCCCCAAAAAACTAAAATGCTGTTATTTTCACCAACACGTAGATCTACCGCTTTCACCTTTACCATAAATTCAAATGATGGCACAATAATCTCCCCTGACCCCTCTACAAAACTATTAGGTGTCATCATAGACAATAATCTAAAATTCGACCTACATGTTAACCAAACTATCAAAACCATCAGTAAAAAACTAGGGTCACTTTACAGAATAAAAGTCTTCCTAACCCCTCCAGCTAAAATTGCCATAGCTCGCTCTCACCTTCTTTCAACTCTTCTGTATGCATCCCCTCTACTCTCAAATTTAAACAAGACTGTCCTTAACAAACTCTCAATTTGCTACAACCACATTGCCACTTTTGCCACTGGGCTGCCTTTTAGGACACATCATTGCATCAATCTAAAACAGCTTGGGTGTCTTGAACTACCCAGCCTAATCCAGTATAACCAACTGATTATGGCCTATAAAATCCTCTATAATCCAGACAATACTCCTGCACTTAAAAATATTATCACCCCCTATAACAATCCTAGACCGCTTCGATCCTCTAACAAACTACTAATTCAGACTAGCAAAATTAATAACACAGCCGGTGACTCTCTCTTTGCAAACTCTGTAAGTAGATCCTGGAACTCTCTTCCAGCTGATATTACCTTACTTTCCACCTTAGGTCAATTTAAAACTAGACTCAAACAACATTTGTCTCTTAACTGGCTATGTCAATGTATCAACCCTGGCTAACTCTCTCTAGAATGTGTAAAAATCTGTTAACCAGTTTACTGTGTAATTTAATTTAATCCTGACTTGGGCTCAGGATTAACTCTAACCTGTGGAACTTGTTTAACTTGCTTACTTATGTAATCTCTGTAAACAGTCTGTTTGTAATATGTAATGCTGGTATTATGTAATGCTGTATCTGCTTTCCCTTTGAGCTTTTCTCCCCGGGCCTCCGCTAAAAATGGACATGCATCCAGTGGGACTATCCCGGTCAACAAATGTAAAATAAAATAAATAAATAAAAATAAATTAACAATTTAACATAGCAATTACTTACAACATATTTACAGATGAAGAACATAGTACATCAGTAGACAACTAGAATCTTTATCTGTGAAGTAGATAACAGACATTAACAAATGTTGCAATAAGAAGTTCCTGCTGTATAACAAGTACTAGGCTTATGAGCATCTGAGCTTGCTATAATCAAGGTAGTTAGTGGAATGGAAAGAAAGGTAGTGGTTGGATGGGGTGGGTAATATTAGAGTGGGAGTTGCAAGGACATAGCCAGCATGTTTTTAGGTGCGCTTTTAGTAAAGTTTTGAAGTAGGTGCATGATGGTACGGAGGTAATTGTGGGTGGGAGGGAGTTCCATAATTTGGCTATGGTGCAAGAGAATAGTGCTTCACCAGCAGAGTTATTGGCTTTAGTGATCTGCAAGTGTTTTTTGTTGATGGAACTTAGTGGCCTGGTGGTGCGATAGGGTTGGAGTAGATTCTGGAGGGATGGGACATTTAGTGGATGGTTTACTAGTTTGTGGGTGAGTGAGAGTTGCTTATTTCTGTGTAATGCTCCTAGTTTTTTGTGGACTTTTTTTATGGTCAGGGATATGTGAATGTCAAATTTTAGTTTATTGTCTATTTCCACTCCTAGCAATTTGGTGTGTTCAGTTAGGTATATAGTGGTGTTGTCATTTGCTGTGATGTTAAACTGAGAGTTGTTTTGAGTATGTTTGGTGGGTTGGAAGATGAGTAGTTTAGTTTTGTTTGGGTTGCGTATTAACTGGGCATCAGATAACCAATTTTCAACAGAGGAAAAGGCTTCCTGTGTGACTTTTTGCAGTTTGGGTAGGGACTGGGCTGAGCAGATGATGGCTGAGTCATCTGCATATTGTATGAGTGTGCCATGTTTGGTGGCAGAGGCCAGATTATTGGTGAAAATAGAGAAGAGTAGGGGTCCAAGGATGGATCCTTGGGGAACCCCTATGGAGACAGGTAGTTGGGAGATATGTCATTCTGCCATACAGTGGATTGTTGGCGGTCAGACAGGTAACTCTGAAACCAGTTGGTGACTGACTGAGAGAAGGATAGGTTATTGAGTACAGAGATGAGTTGTTTGTATGGGACCATGTCATATGCTTTAGATAGGTCTAGTAAAGTAGCATAGGAGAGATAGCCATTGTTTTTATGCTGAAGGATAGTGTTAGTAAAGGAGAGTAAGGCAGTGGTGGTGCTATGGTTTGGTCGGAAACCATGCTGAGTACTGGAAAGGAGGTTGTTAGTAAGGAGGTAGTCTGAGACCTGAGAGTGTAGGCATCTCTCTAGTATTTTGGAGAGTGGAGAGAGAATAGCTATGGGGCAGTAATTGGTTACATCTGTGGAGGGTCCGCCTTTTTGGAGGGGAATTATATGTGATACTTTCCTCAGTGTGGGAACGTAACTTTCTGACAGAGATCGGTTAATCAAGATGGATACTGGGCTTTCCAGAGCATCAGCTGCGATTTGTAAGTATTCACTTGGGAGGTTGTCTGCTGCTAATTTGGTGGGCTTAAGTTTAATTAAAAGTTTTTTTTATGTTGGAGGTAGGTACAGGAGAAAACGAGAAGGCAGTGGGGAGATTACTAGTTGAAGGTGTGGGTTGGAGGGGAGGGGGGTTGTGTTGTTTAGCCAGTGATAGTATAGTTTGTGTGAAGTGTGTGTTGAATGAGGCAGCAACATTTTCTGAGGACTGAGGGATGTTAGGAGGAGGGGTACTGACTTTACCTGGGTGGAGGATGGAGTTTATGGAGGACCAGAATTGTTTGGGGCTGTGTTGGGAGGAGTCTAGGGCAGACTGGTAGATTGGAATTTGTCCTGTTTTATTAGCTTTTTGACTCTATTGCATAGTTCTAGGAATTTCTGTATAGTTGAGGGAGTTTTGGTTTTGCGCCAGTGCTCCTAGGCTTTATCCCTGTTTTTCATTTCTGACTTAGTGGTTTTCTGTAGCCATGGGGAGGGTTGTGCTTTGGTTCTTGAAAGTCTTATGGGGGCATGGTAATTAAGGATGTTCAGGAAGGTAGTATTAAAAAATTCAACTGCGTCATCAAGACTGAGGTATTTTAGAGGATGCCAGTTACATTCTTTGAGGGATGAGATGAATGTGAGTGGATTAAAGTTCAGTTTTTTTATGTATTTGACAGTAGATGACAGGTTTAGCTTGGTATAGGTATTTTTTGAGTAGGAATGTTGGGGAGTGATCACTGAGGCTATCTGATAAGCAGCCTGTTATATATGACTGGGGGCTCTTACTGACTAGTATCCAATCCAGGGTAGTGTGCTTGCTGGAGTTTTTAATTATCTTGGTTGGCGACTGGACTAGTTGGGTGAAGCTATGAAGGTTTACATGATGGGTTGGATGGTTGCCAGAACAGGATTGCCAGTCAATATTGAAATCACCTAAAATGATGGTTTCTTGGGGGAGATGGTGGGTAGACCAGCTGAGGAGGTTTTCTAGTGGAGGGATGTCTTGGCCAGGTGGGAAGTAGCATCCAATTATGTTGATGGTTTTGTTTTGGGTTATTTTGAGATTGGTATATATTATTTCTTCATTGCCTATTTGGAGAGCTGATGATTTTAAGATCTGGATGTTTAGATGCTGTTTAAATATTATAGCTACACTGCCTCCTTTCTTGTTTAGCCAGTCTAATCTTAGTATGCCATAACCGGTAGGGAGTATTTGCTCACTGGTAATGTGAGGTTTTAGCCAAGTTTCTGTCAGTATGACTATATCTGGGTAGTACAAGTTTATGGTGGCATGGAGTTCATGGACTTTGTTGGATATACTTCTAATATTTAGGCTTAGTAGAAGGAAGTCACTTAGCTTTCTATTGGCTGTAATATGGGAGAAGTTGTGGTTTCTAGTCTGATTATGAGGACTGGGGTTGGAGACGGTAGGGCCAGGGTTGGGGTGGATGTCTCCACTTAGGGCTAGTTTTGATATGCATGAGGTTATTAGTTTTCTCAGTTTTTAATGTGTTTTTTATAAGGGAAACTTTATGATTGTGCTCTGTGGGTAATAGGTATGGTGGGAGGGTTACTATGTTAAGTTGTAGGGATGCTTTATGTTTGAGTAATATAGTTGGTAGAATATGTGGGGGGGTGCATAGGGATGGTTCTTGAATTGGTGGGAGGGGAGCAGAGTGAGGGTGAAACATGAGTGGTGGTGTTAGTAGTAGTACAGTGGTAGTGGTTGAGTGGGGGAATGGTGGAGCTTTGGTAGGATGTAAGATATGCAAGGACAGTGCATACAGTGAGCATAGGTAAGGTATGCTTGTACATGTTAGTTGAGGAGGTGTGATAGTAGTGGGAAGATGGAGGAGGTAGCGTTGGGTTAGTGCTGTGGTTGGCTACTGGAAAAATGGGAGGGGTTTGAGAGTGTAATAAAGGTGGGACCACTGGGGGGGGGGGAGGCAATAGGGGGCAGGGTGGGGAGCAAAGCGGGTAGAGACCCTGTTAGCTGCTCTTATGAGGGGGCTGGAAACAATCAGGTAACAGAGTTAACTGATAAATGAACATATGATACTGGCAAGGGTGGTTGTAGTTTTAAAAATGGTACCTGCCACAGGTAATATTTATTAACTTTGGGATTGTCTTAAGGTAATAAACAGGGAAGGGGAAGGGGGAGGTGGAGAACAAGGGTGTGAGCAGGCAGTTCTTTTGTACTGCTGCTAATGAGCCAAAGCAAAGACAAGTTTGTGTTTAAGAAACAATCAGAATTGACCAAGGACTGCTCTGAAGCTGTAAGTCATTTCTTAACCATTTCTCAAGCAGAAAAACAGGATAACCTTGTATCAGTAGGCTACTGTGGTCTCAGTTTAAATTAACAAACACACAGTATTGATCAGTTATGGATACTATTTGCTAACAGAAAGGAAGAAGAGAGAAAGTGGAAGATGAGTGTGTGTGTGTGTGTGTGTGTGTGTGTGTGGGTGGAAGGGGGGGGGCTGCTTACAAGCCAAAGCAGAGTGCTCTCCAGGGGAAAATGAATATTGGCTCAAACAGATAGACACATACTCAAAGTTAACTTTAGCTGTTTGCAGATAGTTCAGACCCAGACTGCGCTTTTCCTATAAGAATGATAAAGGTGGTACCACAGTTGAATACTTAAGAGTGGTGTTAGGTCTAGAAAAGAAGAGTACAGAGAGGAGTAAGCACTTTTGAGATGGTAAAGATATATTATAAAGATTACAAAAAACAAACTGAGCAAATAGCTACTGCATGCAGGAAAATATGTCTTGAACTAACTACTAGTATATGCAGATACTGAGCCAATTGGAAAAACATCAGCTAGAAGAACCTCAGACAATTATGCAGTCACAGATTAAAATATAGCGAGCAGCACACTGTCGTGGGTCTCTTATGTGATTAATGTGATAATGTTACCAAAATGGCCGTGGGTATAAGTAGGTCAAGGACCCAATTTTTAGGGTTTTTTGTTCTTCTATTTGCCACTGTGTGGCCTCTCCTATACCGCAATAAGTTAGTGGATGGCTGGTGTCCAGTTGCCTAGCTTGGGTTACCTGAGACATCTCTGTGTGAAAGACAAGTATAACTCCAGTCAACCCTGCAAATGTGAACTATGGAACATTCAATATAGGTTCATTGACAGGAGCCAGCTTGGAAATGGATGATCACATGATGGCAAGGAGGTAGCTGTGCATCCAGGAGGCAAGATGGAAGAGCTGAGCAGCAAAGCCACTTAGGCTTGGGATCCAGAGTCTACTACTCAGGAGGAAGGGTAGACTAGAAGTAGTGTGAAAATTGTGATGACAGAGAGTATCAAGAACACAGCATGAGGTGTCATCAGAATTAGTGACAGACTCATGGAAATTAGACTCCAGTATAAAAATAGGGCAATATTCATAGTATCAGCCCATACCCCACAGCAGGGCTGAGATAGCAAGAAAAAGAGTGCATTCAGGCAGCAACTGCAGGACCTACTAGATAAAGCAAGACAACATGAGATAGTGTTGATAATGAGGGACCTGAATGCTCACATTGGGACAGACAGAAAAGGATGTGATGACAGCCTGTGACCACTAGGGTATTGTGACAGGAATAAAGGAGAGGAAATCCTAGAATTCAGTCTGGTAAGTGGCTTGATGCTGGCCAACACAAGAGAGGCCACCATGCAAGTCAGACTTCCTCCAGGTAAGGACTGGCGGTAGAGTCTGAGATTGCAACGTCATCCCAGTGAAACAATCAGCCCACAGCAAAAACTACCGGTAGTCACAATCAGCTAGCAGTGGTCAGAGAAGCCTGTAAGGTCAGCAGTGACTAGGATGGTGACCTAGAATTGATTGGACTGAAAGGATAAGAACTCAAGGACTTACTCTATGCTCTAGCACCTAAAATAAATCAGTGACAATTCACAAACAGAATCAGGGACAAATCCAGAAATAACCTGGGATAGTCAGGGACACTTACAATTTTAGTGCTGTCAACTTGAGGCATTGATATTATACAAGAATATGGATTAATATACATTTTATGAAAAGTTTATGGCTCTTATTAATGTCAGTATTATTTAAATGTAATTCACCCCTGTTCCTCCAAAAGTCACCAGTTTTAGGAGTGATTAAGAAAGATGTACCTAAAATGTCTCTGGAAATCAGGGACATCTAAGAGGTAGAAGATTAAATAAGTGGAGTTGAAAAAAAATAGTAACTTCACAAAACAGTATGATTTAAGACTACAGATATGTAGTTGAGCCAAATATAGAAATAAAGTATATGAGAAAAACAGGTGGTAGAATGCAGAATATATCTGTTAACAAAAGAAAGAAGATATGCAGGAAAAAAAGTGAGAAACAGATAAGATGGAGGGAATAATGGTTGGCTAATAAAGAGGCTAAGACACTTGTTGGAATAAAAAAGAATAAGGCATTAGAGGCATTCTACCAATCCTCTGGAAAGTGACTTAGCAGATAGCACAACAAATCCTTCAGAGTGTAAGGCAAAGGAAGAAAGATAAAGAAGATGGTTCTCAGACACCCTTCCAAAGGGATGCCAGCAAAATCTACTCACCAGTCAACAGGACATTAAAGATGGAAAGATTGCTTCTAGCAGGTCTAAATGAAGAAAGCCCCACAGAAGATGGACTGCCTCAGACACAGCCTAATGCAATAACAGGAGGTGCCCACCATAGAAGAAGAGCACTAAGGAAAATGAAGTCTGGAAAAGCAGCAGGCTCAGATGAGGTCAATGGATATGTATTCCAAAAGGTTTTAGGGGAGAAATGGCTCCAGAGAGTGCTCATAGCAGTATGGAAAGTAAGAAGTATTCCAGATGACTACAGAATAAGCATTCTAGTGCCAGTACACAAGAACAAAGGGGATTGATGAACAAATACACAGTAGTAATAAAAAATGCATTGATGAACTGTTTGTGTATAGATCATGTTGCAGCAGAACCAACCTGATGTTTGCTGTGAGAGAGAGAGTTGAGAAAACACTAGATATGGGTAAAGAGTCCAACTGATCATTCCTGGACTTGGAAAAAGCATATGAAAAGGCCCAAGTAACTTAATTTGGGCAGCCCAGAGAGATTGTTTGACGTCCCAATTAGTCTTAGAATTAGTACAGGCTACTGGGTGGCACAATGGTATAGCGGATAGCATTACCACCTCACAGCAAGAGGTTCTTTGGTACGATTCTCTGCTGGGTAGCTTCTGTGTGGAGTCTGCATGTCCTCTCTGTGTTTGGGTTTATTTCCTCCAGGTGCACCGGTTTCCTCCCACTTTCCAAAGATGTGAAGTAGGTGGATTGGACACTCTAAATTGGCCATAGGTGTGAGTGTGTATGTGAGTGTGAGGTACGGATGATTAGCTACAGCAGGGCTAGCCACTCAGTGGTGTAAAACTTGGCTCTAGATGATTGTCACTGCTGAAGTGACACTGTGACCACCTGTGTAAAAGTGAGAAAAGGTGTTGCGGATAGATGGATGGATGGATGGGTGGGTGGATGTACAGGGACCCAATGGCAAAAGTGAAAACAGTGTTCAGATATACATAGGAATTCCCAGTAGCAGTGTGTGTGTGGGGGGGGGGTGCATCAGGGTTCAGCTCTGAGACCACTGCTGTTCATATGGATAGATTATATAAGCAAACGGGTAAATGCGTACAGTAGCAAACTCTGAACAAAAACTTCAGCAAATGTTAGAGAGAACAGAATGCAAAATTGAAGGCACATGGGATAAAACTGTGTATTGATATGACAATTGTCATGGTGGCAATTGAGGGACTCAAAAGAAGCTAAAACCTGAGACAGAAGGGAAAGCAGAGAAATCGTTAACAATTTCAAATATGTGGGAGGGGAAGCTGAGAAGGGATTTCTAAATGAGGAAGTCAAAGCTAGAATCAGAGGGGCTGTAGCTAACTGGCATGGACTGTCAGGTTTAGTGTGTGACAGAAGAATGCCAAAGAAGTTGAAAAGTAAGGTGAACAAAATAGCACTGCTACCAGTACTTCTATATGAAACAGAAACCTGTCAGTGAAGAGAGAGCAGTTAAGGTAGCCAGAGGTGAGGAAGATGAAGTGCCTGAGACTGATGGTAGGATTTACACTGTGGAACAAAGGAATGAGGACATCAGAGCAGAAGCCAAAGTCGATCCAATTGCAGAGAAGGTTAAAGAGTCAAAATTTGGTGGTTGAAATTTTGTGATGCAGAAAAGCAGAAGACAATATGATGAAGGTAATTTTGGAGAGACAGGAAGAAAGCAAGAAGAAACAAGGGTATCTAGCAAAGAGATGGATGGATTGTATGAGTGAAGACATGCAACATTCAGACATGACCATTAACAAAGATAGGAAAGTAGCACTGAATTAAGAAAGCTGGCAATTGATCCGACACCCTGACCTCATGAGAAAATGAGATAAAGGATGTGGATTATGATGACACAGCAAAGTCGAGTATATTCGTTCAGTGGATTTAGGAGCATTGAGATGAAAATGGCAGTAGAGACGTCAATATTTTGTACATGGATGATGCATCTTCAGGCTCATTTAGAAAGTTCACAAACCAGTCTTATTCAGTGGTCAGTACAGGAGCATCTCCTTTTTATTAACTGTGACACAGATTATAATTGTGTCAGTCCAAATGCAGCAATGTCAACTTTTTTACAGCCTACTTACCCAAGTACAACCTACTTACCCAATTACAACATATGCAATTTCCCCTGAAAGAAGATTAAGATGCAGAATATAGCCCCTGGTTACAGATGCTCTTAGAACTCAAAATCCATTAATGCAGCCTGGAAATCTTGAAAGGTGAATCCAAGTAACTCTGACACCCACAATCAATACTTAAAGCTTAGATGAGAAACCTGTATAAATACTAAATTCAGCAAGACATATTTCATTAGTGAATTACAGACCATTAACTTTGGAAAGCCAAATATATTGGCTTACTACTAAATCTGTAGCATGCAACAAGGTCTTCCCCAAAAACAAACACACAAAATGTTCAAGTGCTTTACTAGAGATAGGGAGAAACATTACAGTAGAATCATGTCCAATCCCTACGCTCGAACAGGTTTTGCTTAACTTTTAACTACCTACTCTATACCACCGCTTAAGTTAATACAGTTCCCACTGTTCTATTTCACAAATATAATCTACAAAACTGTTAAAAAACACCTTTAAAAAATCTGTACAATTTGCATCCCAAATCTGCCCACCATCCACCAAACATCTTAAAGTCAGCAGCCATCTACCAAATACAGTTACATTTAATCACACTGAGACCACTAAAGCTGTCCTTTACATATTTCAAGCATGCCCTCATTGTTAGTTACATTTAACTTCACTTTGACCTCTAAAGCTGTCCTCTACATATTTCAAGCACGCCCTCATTGTTGGTTACATTTAACCTCACTCTGACCACTGGAGCTGTCCTCTACATATTTCAAGCATGCCCTCGTTGTCCTACTTTCTAAGATCTGCAATCCTGCTTCTGCTAGTGATGTTAGGACAACTGACCATCTATCATTAAACAAAATGCTTAATTACTATATGATCAAACTCTGGAATATGTTCACAAATATGACATACCATCAGAAAGGCAGTACAAGTTCCATCCAAGTTACATTACTTTGACTGGACTTTACAGACTTGTTAATAACATCTGCTGTAGTATGGACATTGGTCTAATGACAGCAGCTGTATTTATAGATCTCTATAGAGCCTTCAGAAGTGTGGACTACGACATGTTACCACAGAAACTGAAAGAAGCTGGCTTCTGAAAGGTAGCTAATACATGGTTCATAAGCTATCTATGAAAACAGACTTTTCACTATTTGTTGTAATTCTGATACATCAGATACAGGATACAACAACTGATGTGCATCTTACGGGTCTGTTCTTGACTCACTTCTCCCTTTTGATTATTGACTTCCCCAGGACCCCCCCCCCCCCATCCTCTACATCATAACTTTGTACTTTGTGCTGATGATACAGGTAGATGATCTAGTGACGGGTCAAACTCTGTCCAAAAACACTCCAGAGTTCTCAGAATCCAGTTATTATTTAACAAATGTACAATACATGCAAGCAAAACTACAGTTATGCTCTTCCTAACCCAACAAATCAAAGTGATGCTTTATATGTTATTGATACAACCAAGTTATGCTATTGGGAGCCCAAATAAATGTAAACAAGCTCACTGCCTGTATATCCTTGACCAGACTGGCCTTGCTCTATCTACAGCCAAACATTAAACATAATTGGGCATCACCCTAGACCAGACCAGAACCTCACCTTTTCTTCCAGTGCACAATCTTAGCTTGACAAAGTCCTTAACCAGCAGAAAGTGACATATAACATATCCAACCTAATCACAAGATAAGTGAGATGAGACATAGCAATAAGAGTTATAGATATAACTGTACTGCTGCCTAGACTTGAATGTGGTTCTACTCTATTGACTCTAAATCTCCTAAAATCACAAAACTTCAGCAAACTGCTGAAAATAAAATGGATTACTTTATTATGCTGACTAACCGTCGTTGGAACCACTTTACCACCATTAAAGTAGTTTGTTAGTGCCAGCGCAAGACACTTTCCTAATGAACATCCTTGCCAGTTACATTATAAACAACTGTTACTGTCCACAGCTAAATAATATACTTCACACAAATAATTTACTTCATACAAAAGACTGATAGCTCTCTGCACAACAATGCAGTACTTCAGTCAAATATAGTACCACACATCTAGAACTACATCCAGAAAAGTCAAAAATCACTTTAATGAATAAAAATAAATGTTCACATTTATAAGACAATGGCTGAACAACTTCTCCACACCAGTTTCTACTGCTTCATAGTTATTTGCTGTAACTTTGTTTTATTTTTTTCTAGCCACAGTGTTAGCTTAACACCTCGTCTAACTAACCGATAACCTTTATTTCCCCTCAGCTTTAGTAGTCCAAACAAAGAAGGGAGAAATGCAACATGAAATTCATATTTGTTTCAAAGATGGATCCTATCAGCTTAGGCCTGTGTTGAAGACTTCTTGCATTTTAGCGCCAACATGAATTGCTCCAATGTGGCAGATAAGAACTTGTGCCTAATAAGGAAAGGCACAGATAAAGGGTTTGCAAATTCTTTAGTTCACAAAATAAATGTGTGCCTAATAAGGAAAGGCACAGATAAAGGGCTTGCAAATTCTTTAGTTCACAAAATAAAATAGAGGTGTTTACTCTTAACCTGTCAGCTGCTATAATCTTATTTTTTAAACAAAAAACATCTTTATTAAATTATCATGTATGACATAGGCAATCTTACATTTATACTAATGAAAAACAAACATTGACACCACTTTAGTTGCAAATATTATACATCACAGACATCATTGAGACAGCTGTACTTGCAAACATTATACATCACTTATACTCTATCCAATCATTGTCAGTTAACCATTATATAGCTCATTCAGATCCTACCTTCTTTTAAATCTCATTCCTTGTCTGCATATTTTGTTCCCACAATTCCCATTTTTTCTCGATGTATATTGCTTCTTCCCTTTTCAAAAGATCCCAATTCCGTTTTTTATATCTGTTACTATATTTACTACTTCTAGTAAAGTTGGTTTAGACTTTGACTTCCATTATTTAGTTATGGCTTTATGGGTAGCCACCATAATTAGATTCAGCAAGGCTTTACTATGTCTAGGCAATTCCAATTCTGTAATACAACTAAAAAAAATAATCATCTCCCCAGTCAATCTAATCCACTCACCCAGCATCCCTGACAGAGTTGTCTGCTGGGAATCTTTAAAGTCAGCCAACTGATTACACTCCCAAAAATATGTTTCCAGTTACCTTTTTCTTCCTCATTACACCTCCAATAAAGCCACGGTGGTGCAGCAGTAGCATTGTCATCTCACAGCAAGAGGTTCTCCCGTTCGATTCTCTGCTGGAGCGCCTTCTGTGTGGAGTTTGCATGTCCTCGCCGCGGTCGAGTGGCATTTGAAAGATATGTGTAGGGCATGCCTTCGTTGAAGGTTGGGCGTCGAGCTGGCACCTTGGCACCGTAAAAATCTACTGCCAATCGTTAGCAGACTGGAGTTCCGCTGTGGCGTCCCCTAACTGGGAAAAGCCGAAAGAAGAACAACAACCTGAGGAAAAATTCTTATAGATAACAGAATGTTTGCTCAGAAGCTTTTACAGTATAAAAATTATCATAATTGCCTTGACTGAGGAGATAAGACCTTGATTGCTTAGTCTCCCACACATGCATATTTTTTACAATAAAGGAGATCATTCTACTCAGCTGAACTGTGTTGTATGAAGTTATTACTGACTTTAATAAAACCATCTCTTATTCAATTAAAATGGCTTCCATGTTTTCTGCTGACTGCTTGCTGAACCCAGTATTAATATAAACTAATTAATTCACTTTTGCTATAATTACAGCAAAGTGTCTGGAAACAACCCTCATTCCTATGTCGTAGTCTTAGAGGTTAAAGTATAACTTAACTCTCATAACAATGTAAACACTTTAAAATAATATAAGTCCTGCCATCCTTCGAACCACTCCATCCTATAGGAAGTTAAAGTACTATTACTGTGGATGCACGACATATGAATACAGCAAAGTACAAAGAATCAGAAATAATAAAGAAACATGGAATCTGCAACTTAGAGATGCTCTTCAAGGTTGAAAGTAAAACTGTTGATAAAGTAAAAAGAAAGTGAATAGCTATGAAAGCATGTAAAGAATAAATTCCTGGTGACATCATTTAACAAAGAAAACAAAACTGCACTATTCAAATACTTGCTGACGTATTCCTGATGGAGGATGAACTCCCTTGCAGTCCAGCGCTGTCATTCATATCCCTACCATAAGAGTCTTCTAATATCAAGAGTTTGCAATCTCCAAATAAGGGGAAGTGTCATTTGTAACTGAACGTCATTGTTTCTCACTTCTGCATGAATTTGTTGTTAGCAAAATTCAACTTTAAGGCTGTGGTGAAGCAGAGTGACTTCCTTATGCATTCACTGATATGATGTTTTCTATACTAATATTTAACCTCACTGATCACTCTGCAGAGTAAGTACATCTACCAATATACATATATACATATAATACACACCACATACACACACACGCATATATATATATATATATATATATATATATATATATATATATATATATATATATATAGATATACATACGTACATACATTTACATATACCCCCGGATTCATGAAGCTCGGTGCAAGGCCGGTGTAAGGCTTGCGCCGGCCGTGCAGCATATAAATGGCATAGCAGCGCCACATGCATAGTAATGAGTGTGCGATGCAACCACAACCACGTGCATAGGGCATGTGGGCGAGTCCAGGGAGCCTAACTAGGTTGCGCTCGTAGGCGTGGCCAAGTCGGCAGGCGATGAGCAACCTAAAGTGCTGAATCTTACAGCCCACCTGCAATAGTAACCACACCTATCAGTGTCCGTGGATAATGAAACGTATGCAAAGTATGCTACATAGTACCCGTCCACACAAAATGGAGAACCAAACATAAATGCACGAAATACAAAATGTTCCCATTCATGGAACAAATGATACTTAGAATACTGTGTCCGTTACGTAGTGCACTGTCAGCAGTCATACCCAGTGGAGGTGTACTGCATCATGTCAGCGCGCCGCAAATACACACGACTAGCCCCATGGGCATGGTCACCAGCAGTCCCACAGTGGTAGTGATAGTACACAGTTGGGCAGCCGTGGCCATATAACAACCATAAAGAAACTAGACATCCCAAACACACACAAACAGATGTATAGTAAAATGTGCTATACACAGCAACGTAACCGTCACATACACATAGGATGGCATATGCCGAATTGGAATATCCAGAAGCAGAACCCATGCATGCAAATGTAATACACAACAACCCCTTTATAGCACGTAACCCACACCCATGTCCGAATGTCCACCTAATCCAGCTAGCAGCCCTGCGCAGCTGCACACCTACACAGAGCGGGTATACCCCATATGTAGTAGGAAGTATTGTCCTAGGCAGTGACAGGCTTGCAAATATGTACCCCACATATGTCAACATCCCATCCCAGGTACTGAAACCCAAATGGCTGCATGTGAATGTGTCGACAGAATGTGTACATCCCGCGTGTGGTTACTGACCTGTCGAAACCCCGTAGGTGTTCAGACGCCACGGTGTCCATAACTGTACACATCTGGACAAAGCAGTATGTGTAGCCACAGTACTGATTAGTAGCTATGCAGATATGCAAAACATAATACACAGGGTGGAACAGCTGTCCACCAAGCAGGTCACCCCAGCAGGGTTGCCACATGTACAGATTGTCAAGGTGGGACATCACCTGTAGATATGTGTGGATTTGCATGTTAAAACACCTACGGCCAATGCAAAGGATAGAATAACACGTATATGCCAGAATGAAAGGTTATTGCATAGCATGTGAATAGCTTAAGCTATCCAATATAATAGTCATCTGTACCAGATACAAAATGCCTGTAACATGCAAGTAGTGATGAAGGTAAGAAATACACTACTGTGTTAATATCACAGGACATATGGCACGTGTCAAGTGTTGACGCAGGACACAAATGTCCATAATGGGGCCTCCCCCGCAAAGAGGAACAAGTGCTAACCCTACCCCCCACTGAAGTATCGGCAGTATAAATACAACCCAATCACACACCAACACCACCGTCCAACCCAGGACAGCAAAAAAAGCTGGACAAAGACTAACACAATGCGTGCACAAACAGGGACACATGTAATCAGTGCTCTCACAACCTTCTACAGGTCACCGAATAATAGTATGTACATACACATGACATGCTGTGAAGGATGTGTGGTAGTCCCCAGTATCACAGAGGTACGTACACATATACACTGTAACCAACCGTCACATTTGTTCACTGTAACACAGCATACCTGCAGGTAATACATAGTTCAGTCATGTGCTACATAAATATCCACGTATGAATGACTACAGGGAATAGACAATTCTGAATGGGAACAACGCACAACATGGAATATGTATGATAACCAGCACCACCCACATCATTGTATGCCAACAGCATAAGCTATTGTCAGTTGTCCAAACACCCGTGTCTGTAAACACAGATTGAATATTATAGCAATAACTCATGCCTGGGTGTGGGTAATGCTGGATATACCCATGTTTGGAGTGGTGTGGTCCCGAGGGCGAAGCACGAGGGACCAAACAAAGCCAACCGTGGGTAAAGCCAGCATTACATACACCCAGAAGTGGGTTATTGCTATTATACCATGACATCATGTAAGAAAATAAACCATTAATTCCCTTACATAATGGCATAGTATAATGCCTGTCTGCTGCCCTTCCACAGATGTCTGGCATCCGCGGCAGTGCTGATGTACTGCGCAATTTAAACCCATTTAACATAGCAAAACACTACAAAAAAGCAACGGAGAGCTTGATTTCCCCATTGCTTTCTTTTAAAACCTGTCTCGCTATGTTAAATGTGTTTAGCATAGCGAGACAGCTTTAAAGTAAGCAACGGACATCTCCGTTGCTTATTTAAAGCTGCCTCGCTATGTTAAACCCATCTAACATAGCGAGACAGGTTTTAAATACTGAGTTATACTAATGGAAAAAAGTCCGGGCGACCGGACCATTTTCCATTAGTATAACTCGATTTACAACGGGCACGCTGGCCAATCAGCATGCACGGTTTGGAATAATGGGGGGTCATGGTATAACATTCGTACATGGTCAGGGCAGTTCTGTACACTAGGCGGACAAGACCAAACCCAGAGCACCACAGGAACACCCTGACAATTAAAGACCTGTATGCGTTGGGACTATAAGCCTTTGTGCTCTGAATATCCTTGCGGTTACACCATATGCATCCTGGATCAAGAGCATTAGGGAATAGGGAATGTGTAACATGTAGTACCACACTTTTCCCAGCAGGAGAATGGATGCCTGTGACGTAAGTGAGTGTGGGGGGGGGGTATGTTAATGTAGCTATGTACCATGGGTGTGCATATAAATGAGACAGAACACCAAACGTGTAGTGGTCACAGCAACCAGCCAACGTGAATGCAGTCCTGTTTGAATTACGAGTATAGAACATATAAATGTGAATGTGTAATTAATGTGTCTGTGCCGCAAAGACAGTTAGATATGTAAAGGTGAAAGTGTGTTTCGCATACGTCCGTTAACCGGATCAGAGATATGTTACTGGTACTGTCACAACTAATACAGGCCACGTAAGCACAAAGACTCAGTAAACATATGTAACCCAGAATACGGATATGCATGTGCGCCTGCGCATAACCCACAATAAGGAAATGCAAGTGCGCCTGTGCGTGTGTGATCCGCTGACAGCAGAGTAAATTAATGCTGTTTCCCCCATGTTAGTTATACATGTCTCAAAACTGTCAGCCTCTGAAAGTATGGAACCGGACAATGCCATGCAAAGTACTGGTACAAATAGTGAGAAACACAAGATATGTGCTAAAACAAACATATAAAGTGGATAGAATAACGGGTGTGTTAGTAGCAGGGATTGACGAAGGGTATGCATTCGTATCCTGAACTACTTGTCAGAAGATGCCACCGTAAGTCTCAAATGAAATGCCAGCAAATTGCCAGATAGACACAGGTCAATGTAAAACACACCTAAGATAAAGGGTCAACCATCCGTACACTCTGCCAGTATCTGTACAGTGGAAAGGTATGGTATGGTTATAGATGTGTGTACACAGGTAATCCACAGACATTAACAAAGCAAGGTATGAAACGAGGAGTTTACATGTATATATGTACACACAACAGACCTATGTCCCGTATATATGACACATGGATATAAATATGCCAAGTAATAGCTAATATGGGTAGTCAAACAGACATCCACGAATGGGGAATATACAGCAGCAGTCAAAATCATTGGCCAGAAAGTGACAGTCCAGCAAGTTCTACACTTTAAACATGCATATTGGTGTCCATTGTAGGACTCCAAAAAGTTATCCATTCGCAGTACCTGCAACGACTGACACAAAGGAAGTGACAGACGCAAATACGAATCAGCTGTACATACACTAAAATCAGGTGCAAGGGTGATGACACATGTGTCCATGAAATGCAGGACGTATGAACAGATATCCCTAGAGTGGGGAGTGCATATAAGTGTGTCCACATCCCAGTACCGCACACATTAACCATGTGTAATGTGTACCATAGAGGGTTGCAGGCATGGGAACCTGGGTATGCAGAAATGGGCCTAGGTGTTGTTTGGCAAAGAATTCGTAGGCCCACCCCGTGGGAGGGATGTGGGTATAGCACATGCCTTTCATTCTCAATAATGGTGCAAAGCATCCACTGGATAATGCGGAAAGCAATTTGGAAATATGTACAGCCCTATATCAGTGTCCTGTAGGCGATTCCCATGGATGGACATGCGTAGGACCAAGATAGTACCCATAACTGGAAAACTGTCAGAATAACACAGCTGCAGTAAGGCATAGTACAGGAAATACAGATAGGGACTATATTATAAATACCTCATACAAAGTCAGACCATTGTGCGAATACTGGCGTAGCCATGAATATGGATGTTATGAGTGTCACGAATCATGCAATGGAAATAGCGGTCACTATCACCTACCGCACAGTCTGTAATGCCTAGACAGCAATCAGCTAGAAAGGCACATCACTATGTGAAATGTAACAAGGGCAAAGGCCAAACGTCAGGGCGTATACACATAATGACAACAGGTCAAGGGTATGAAGGAGCTAACCTGTCCAAAATACATGTACTGAACTGGTGATACTAGGCGGACAGGTGAGAAGAAAGACAGCAGGACAAATGGGCAAACATGTATAAGTCATACCCTGGAAAATGTGAATGACAACGTATGCCCTGCGAAAATCAATGTGGAAGGTAATTAGACACAAAGGTAAAGTGTCCCTCAGGGTGTCATGAAGTGTCAACATAACAATTTCCAGACCCCCATAGTCGTACGTGAGCCCTGCCACTGACGGAAAGCGCAAATACGACACACACATATGGTACATGAAAGAACAATTAGTGTGGATAAGCAGATGTAGACCTGTGTGAGGAATACAACTGTCTGTGTGGGTGTGTCGTGCAAATACAAAGTAATGTCATGTGGGCTGTCATGCCGCCATACACTGTGTGTGTATTGTAGTCAGACAGTAGGTATGTTGTATCAGACACATACTCTGCAACTGTACAGATGTACGCAGACTGTGTAGAGTTATGCCTCATATGTTTGCTGTGTTCCACGTAACAGTAACAGTCCGGCACTCTCATGATAACTGACGACAGGAAACAACGACAAACATGTGATGAAGACACCAAATCAGACAGAAATGCCATACTCATGCATAACATATCACTGTGCTCACTATCAATGTTTGTAAGAGCAACATGTCATTACTGGCCCTGAGTGTCCCACCATGACATAAGGCCTTGCCCAGATATATGCTCCTTGAGGTGGAGTGTTATGAACAGAAACAGATACATGTGTGTGGCAACATTATTATCCACTGCAAGATGATGAAATGTGCTGCAGTAGGAAGTGCAGTACTGTCCGCAGGTATGTGCTGAAATGCAATTTAACAGCAGTCTACATGAATTACCTATAGTGGTGACACCTGCACAGATGATTATAGTGGGACATACACACGACCATGCACACAGCTCAGATAGACATACACACATCATAACCAGGCAATGATACACAAAGTCTATGGCATGTACGAGTACAGTGACAGTATAGCAAGGATAGCTGTCTGCCAGGATATACAGCAGATGTCTGTAAGGGCGTGTAACACCTCCCGGAACACGGACGTTGCATGGACAATGTTCGGATTTGCATCGTACCACATTGCTATGTGTAAGCTGTACAAATATGCGATACATGGGACAGACAGCTGTCCATGCAAGAGCAGCGCTATGGGCATAAAATATGTATATATATATATATATATATATATATATATATATATATATATATATATATATATATATATATACATTGAGAGAGATACAGATAGACACATGTGGCAAGGCCGGTAGTGGAACCTACACATCACTACCCTATCACACCACAGCATGACGCACGTAGAGAACACGCTATGGAGGTCGCTAACCACAGCAGACACACAGGCAGTGCACTAGGTTCATCTCAACATCCGCAAACACAGAGATGTCAGCAGGATATATGCGTGTTGCGAAGCGTCTAAAACCATAACCTACAAACCCATGCATCTGGGAGCATAGACACACACACACATCTGGCAGGCATGGGAATTGACCTTACACCTACCTACCCTATCGCACGACAGTATGACACAATTACAGAATGCGCTACTCAGATTACTGAACACAGCACTGTCAGAGGCATATGTCTAGGTGGGTGACATCATCCGCAAAGGAATAGACGCTGATAGCAAATTTACGTGTTGTGAGGCATCTAAAAGCATTTCTGTCTCCAGAGGGAGCTGGAAACACACATCTAGACGGGCTGGGAGTTGAACCTACACCTACCTACACGAACACACTACAGCATGATGCATTTACAGAATGCGCTACTGAGATTACTGAGCACAGCACTGTCAGAGGCATACTTCTAGGTGGGTGACATCATCCGCAAAGGAATAGATGCTGATAGCACATGTATGTGTTGTGAGGCATCTAAAAGCATCGCTGCCTCCAGAGGCAGCTGGAAATACACGCACACACTTGGAAGGGCTGGGAGTTGAACTTACACCTACCTACATGAACACACTATAGCATGATGCATTTACAGAAAGCGTTACTGAGATTACTGAGCACAGCACTGTCAGAGGCATACTTCTAGGTGGGTGACATTATCCACAAAGGAATAGAGACTGATAGCAAATGTATGTGTTGTGAGGCATCTAAAAGCATCACTGTCTCCAGAGGCAGCTGGAAACACACACACACACACGCACTTGGAAGGACTGGGAGTTGAACCTACACCTATCTACATGAACACACTACAGCATGATGCATTTACAGAACGCGCTACTGAGATTACTGAGCACAGCACTGTCAGAGGCATACTTCTAGGTGGGTGACATCATCCGCTAAGGAATAGATGCTCATAGCAAATGTATGTGTTGTGAGGCATCTAAAAGCATCACTGTCTACAGAGGCAGCTGGAAACACACACACAAACACACATACACACTTGGAAGGGCCGGGAGTTGAACCTACACCTACCTACTTGAACACACTGCAGTATGATGCATTTACAGAACGCGCTACCGAGATTACTGAGCATAGCACTGTCAGAGGCATACTTCTAGGTGGGTGACATCATCCGCAAAGGAATAGATGCTGATAGCAAATGTATGTGTTGTGAGGTGTCTAAAAGCATCACTGCCTCCAGAGGCAGCTGGAAATACACACACACACACACTTGGAAGGGCTGGGAGTTGAACCTACATCTATTTACATGAGCACACTACAGCATGATGCATTTATAGAATGTGCTACTGAGATTACTGAGCACAGCATTGTCAGAGGCATACTTCTAGGTGGGAGACATCATCCGCAAAGGAATAGACGCTGATAGCAAATGTACGTGTTGTGAGGCGTCTAAAAGCATCACTGTCTCCAGAAGCAGCTGGAAACACACACACACTTGGAAGGGCCGGGAGTTGAACCTAAACCTACCTATATGAACACAGTACAGCATGATGCATTTACAGAACGCGCTACCGAGATTACTGAGCACAGCATTGTCAGAGGCATACTTCTAGGTGGGTGACATCATCCGTAAAGGAATAGACGCTGATAGCAAATGTATGTGTTGTGAGATGTCTAAAAGCATCACTGCCTCCAGAGGCAACTGGAAACACACACACACACACTTGGAAGGGCCGGGAGTTGAACCTACATCTACCTACATGAACACACTACAGCATGATGCGTTTACAGAATGCGCTACTGAGATTACTGAGCACAGCACTGTCAGAGGCATACTTCTAGGTGGGTGACATCATCCGCAAAAGAATAGACGCTGATAGCAAATGTATGTGTTGTGAGGCGTCTAAAAGCATTGAATCCAACCAAGATCCGGTACAATGAAGGTTATCCAAATTAGGCACAGTAGGCAGAAAGCAGCCAGTAGAAAAATGAAGATTTAATGTCCAACAAGTAAAACCACCAACAATAAGCATCAATGACAAACGTTCATATTTCTTACAATATAAGGTACAAACATTGAGCGCTTTCGTCCACATCCGGAGACTTCTTCAGAATAAAGTTTAATGAATTAGGTTTGCCTTATATGCATATTGCACTGCCTCATTAATTAATTTGATTGTTAATTAACTAAATAATTTGTATCACATTCCTATCAAACACAGTATACTGAATAACTGTCTTACTAAATCTAATAGAAAATGCTCCAAGTAAGTTTTAAATTTTGAATTCGAATTGTTGAAATTACTTTCAAAAAAACATTCATTTCATAGACTTTACATTTATTTTTATACAGTAATAGTATAATAAAAATAAAATATAAAATAAAATAAAATAAAATTCAAAAAAGGCAATGGGCAAATCATCCATGCCTCATACTTATTGCACAAGCCCTAGCTGCATGATATCCCGTCAAGCAAACACTGATATTGTGAATAGAATTGTTCCTTCCTTAAAAAACATATGAGTGTGGTATTATACGTTTTTTAAAAAAGTGTTAACATAAAAATTGTAACACTCTTAAAACAAATTTCATGACCATTTGAAAAACCTACTTTTCTATTTATCTATTTATTTCTTTTTAAAAGTGAATATAGTCAACACATTGCTCAATATTTTAGGTTCCTGGATGACATTTTTATTTTCTGGGAAGGAACCAGGGAGAAAATCGAAGAGTTTATAAGTTATATTAATGCTACAACATCCTTCTTGAAGTTTACACACGATATAGAAACTGAAGTAACACACTTCCTGGATGTTAAACTTACTAAGGACAGGATTAACAAGAGATATAAATCCAACATATACAGAAAAGAACACTTTTCGAATTCCTATCTGCATTATCACAGTGACCATCCTAAACAACTTAAAAAGAACATCGTCAAAGGTCATATGATTAGGATGGCCAGAATGATATCAGATGAAGAAGAATATTTAAAGGAAATTACTTACCTGGAAAAACTTTTTAAGGAGAGGGGATACCCTAGTAACCTTATCCATTCAGTCAAGGAATTAGTGGTAACAGGTAGGGGAACAAGATACAAGCCTCTTCTTAGTGGGGAGTGTCAAGAAGTAGAACAAACTCTTGGATGTATTGAACAGAATTTGAATGGTGCAGAGGGAAGGCAGGTGGAAGTGAAGGTAACACCTTATTTGACTACCACATATTATTATGGAACCAATTGGTTAAATAGGGGGATACATGAAACCTGGAATATGTTCAAAAACATAGCGACTAAAACGGATGTTTTTAGGAACAAACTGAGGTTTAGTTACAGGAGAAATCACAACATTAAGAACATATTGGAAAGAAAAGGAAACATGCTGGGCACTAATAGGAAACAAGGAACATATAAATGTGGAAGGTGCGCGCAATGTTCATACATATACAACAAGAAGGAAGTGATGATTGCAAGTATACCTCAAAAATTGGTGGCCGGCAGCTATAGTAGTTGCTATACCAAGGGCCTAGTATACTTAGTAATTTGTATGGGATGTGAGAGTTTTTATGTCGGCAAAATGGAGAGGTTGTTGCGGAATAGAATTTATGAGCATACACGTGATATAAACAGGCACAATGAGAACAACGCATTATACAGACATGCTATTAAGTGTGATAAAGCCGACTTCAAGTTTTGGGTTTTGGAGGTGGTACCATACCTGGACAGAGGGGGTGATTGGAAAACTAAGATTGAATATAGGGAAATGATATGGCAGCTCAGGCTTGACGCAAGTTGTGGTAAAGGCCTGAATGACCATATCTCCATCACCCCAGCTTTGAAGATCCTAGCCACAGACCCCAAACTGACTAGGGCTGTACAACAATAAAAAGGATGAGAGGGGCTTTTAGTTTTTGTATTAATCTTCAGTTTAATAAAATATTGTATTGTAGTAATGAAGTAAAAACATACCTGAGTCCAATTTGAATAGGAAACTTTGTTAATATTTACAGGTACCACACAAAACTTTTTACAATAGAAATATCTTATATATTAATTTATTTATACATATTTTACATATATTCACATATAGATATTTATATTATTTATTATACATTTTTAAACAATGAAATATTTTATATTTACATGGTTTATATTCATAAATTATATATTATATATACAATGTTATATATTTTTTATATTTATGTTTGTACACACACACTTGTTAGATAGAAAAGTAGGTTTTTCAAATGGTCATGAAATTTGTTTTAAGAGTGTTACAATTTTTATGTTAACACTTTTTTAAAAAAAGTATAATACCACACTCATATGTTTTTTAAGGAAGGAACAATTCTATTCACAATATCAGTGTTTGCTTGACGAGATATGCAGCTAGGGCTTGTGCAATAAGTATGAGGCATGGATGATTTGTCCATTGCCTTTTTTGAATTTTATTTTATTTTATTTTATATTTTATTTTTATTATACTATTACTGTATAAAAATAAATGTGAAGTCTATGAAATTAATGTTTTTTTGAAAGTAATGTCAACAATTCGAATTCAAAATGTAAAACTTACTTGGAGCATTTTCTATTAGATTTAGTAAGACAGTTATTCAGTATACTGTGTTTGATAGGAATGTGATACAAATTATTTAGTTAATTAACAATGAAATTGATTAATGAGGCAGTGCAATATGTATATAAGGCAAACCTAATTCATTAAACTTTATTCTGAAGAAGTCTCCGGATGTGGAGACGAAAGCGCTTAATGTTTGTACCTTATATTGTAAGAAATATGAACGTTTGTCGTTGATGCTTATTGTTGGTGGTTTTACTTGTTGGACATTAAATCTTCATTTTTCTACTGGCTGCTTTCTGCCTACTGTGCCTAATTTGGATAACCTTCATTGTACCGGATCCTGGTTAGATTCATGACTTTTGGTGGTTCGTATTTTTTGGCGTCTAAAAGCATGCCTGCCTCCAGAGGCAGCTGGAAATACACACACACTTGGAAGGGCTGGGAGTTGAACCGACACCTACCTACATGAACACACTACAGCATAATGCATTTATAGAACGCGCTACTGAGATTACTGAGCACAGCACTGTCGGAGGCATACTTCTAGGTGGGTGACATCATCCGCAAAGGAATAGACGCTAATAGCAAATGTATGTGTTGTGAGGTGTCTAAAAGCATCACTCTCTCCAGAGACAGCTGGAAACACTCACACACACGCACTTGGAAGGGCCAGGACTTGAACCTACACCTACCTCCATGCACACACTGCAGCATGATGCATTTACAGAAAGCGCTACCAAGACTACTGAGCACAGCACTGTCAGATGCATACTTCTAGGTGGGTGACATCATCCGCAAAGGAATAGACGCTGATAGCAAATGTATGTGTTGTGAGGCGTCTAAAAGCATCACTGCCTCCAGAGGCAGCTGGAAATACATACACACACACACCCACACACTTGGAAGAGCCGGGAGTTGAGCCTACACCTACCTACATGAACACACTACAGCATGATGCATTTATAGAACGTGCTACCGAGATTACTGAGCACAGCACTGTCAGAGGCATACTTCTAGGTGGGTGACATCATCCGCAAAGGAATAGACGCTGCTAGCAAATGTATGTGTTGTGAGGCATCTAAAAGCATCACTGTCTACAGAGGCAGCTGGAAACACACACTTGGAAGGGCCGGGAGTTGAACCTACACCTACCTACATGAACACACTACAGCATGATGCATTTACAGAACGCGCTACCGAGATTATTGAGTACATCACTGTCAGAGGCATACTCCTAGGTGGGTGATATCATCCGCAAAGGCAAGGATGTCGATAGGGAATGAAGACAGAGTGAGCGGTCACACAGCATGTTACTATCCCAAGGTGGACGTACAGTAACATGGCAGTGCTGCACTCGGGAATACTAACTATCTACGGAGCACTACATCACGAAATGGATACAGGATGCACCACAGACAGTACACCCTTTGAGAGAGCAACCCGTGTGTTTGATGTAGGCATCCATTGTGGCATAGCAACTATATATAATTCGCCTGGATGGCCACCATGGCTATGCAGGATGTCAATGGCCATGGCTACACGCCTACTATCAGACGTCAGTGCCGAATGTACTATGTGTCCATGAATGGCGTACTGGGCATGCTCACACACTTAGCATTTGCAAAGTGCAAACATGCATACACATGGAGTGTAATCATGAAAGGGCAGAGTGTGGAACGTACTGTGTGCCCACCTACACAACAGCAAACCGGGCATGCTCACACACTTAGCGATTGCAAAGGGGAAACATACATGCACACGGGGTATAATCGCAGAAGGGCAGAGTGTGCAATGTACTGTGTGTCCATCTACACAACTGCTTACTGGGCATGCTCACACACTTAGCATTTGCTACGCGCCATCCAGCATGCAGACGGAGTGTACACACAGAAGGCATACACATGTAGTGTAATCATGGAAGAGCAGAGTGTGGAATGTACTGTGTGTCCACCCACACAACAGCAGACTGGGCATGCTCACACACTTAGCGGTTGCAAATGGGAAAGATGCATGCACACGGGGTATAATCACAGAAGGGCGCAGTGTGCAATGTACTGTGTGTCCATCTACACAACTGCTTACTGGGCATGCTCACATATTTAGCATTTGCTACGCGCCGTCCAGCATGCAGACGGAGTGTACACACAGAAGGCATACACATGGAGTGTAATCATGGAAGGCCAGAGTGTGGAATGTCTGTAGTGTGTCCTGCTATGTATGTGACGTCTCTGTCCACTGTAGCCTGTGGCACCGACAACATGTGTCAGGTGCAGTATATGTGCGGACATGTGTGTCATGTAGGTGTCCAGGCAGGTTGTGGGTACATGTAGTATGCTGATATTGCCAGATGTGCCTGTGAGTAATCCACAGCTACACGTGGGGGACCAATAACAGTGCTCCCTGTAGGCACATGTGAGTACACCATAGGAGGGATTCAGGGTATCAAAACCAACACGGTGCTACACATGTAACCATCACACATACTGTGAACACATCACAATGCATGCTGCACCTGCACTACATGGTATATCTGCTGCATGTTGACAGTACACAACCCACGTCACATACGCATCTGTCAGTATTCATACACAACCACTGCAACATACACATCCCATGCTATGCATACACAGGTATCACATACACCTCTCACTATCCTGTCCACCCTGTGCATCAGAATATATTTGCATAACCCTGCACCAATGGTGTGGATGACAGGGATGCGGCAGTGGATTCATCATATGCACAGGGTGATATGTTTGCCAGGGGCATAGGCTGCACCAATGGATAACATCATGTGTGTGTGTAAGGGCTGGTGAGTTTACTGGACATGTCTGTGCAGAATGCATGTGGATGTGGTGGAGCCCTACAGTTGTGTCTGCTGTGTGTGGGTATGTGTGTACACAGTTCAGCCATATGTGATGCCTACACGGGGTATAATTGACAGCCCCAGACTGTACAGTGCAGGTTGCACAGCTCACTGTGTCCGTCCACGGCCACGTGACCTGTGCCTGCCTGGGGTTGCACGGGCACTACCAGGTGGAGGTACAGAGTGGCTACTGTCCGATGACACATGTCCGCTGGAACCATGTCCACGATGGGACCGGCCAGGGCCACGTCCATGTGGCCTGCTGTGTCCTGGTGTGGACAGTGCAGCACCAGCTGCACTGCTACTGCTACCGGCACTATGTGAGTGGGCATGAGAGGTGGCATGCACACGTTGACCTACACTAGGTGGTGTTGCTGGCCTACGCCCACGTGTCCTATGCCTCACCCCTACCAGGTGTTCCAGCACAGAAAGCTCACGCACGCGGATTGCCATGCCTCGGTCGAGGATTCTAACCATTTCACCTAATCGCCTATCCAGTACATTAGCAATCTGCTGTTGAGCATTTGCCAATGACTGGATGTTGTCATTCAGGGTACGGATTGCAGCCCTCTGCAGCCTCTGCTCTTCTTGGTTCTGCTGTTCTGCACGTGCCTGTGCCGCCATTACAGTCTGGAACATGCGTCTGGTGATACCAGCTGCTGCGCCCTGTACTGCAGGTGCATGTCTGCCAGAGGTCCTCCTACGAGCAGCACCAGCCACATGCCTGTGTGGCACATCACCAGTCATTACACTGGCAACATGGTGTGTAGTCACACCTTCTGTAGCCACCACACATTCCTGTTCAATGCCAACAGACGCTGACTGTCCTTCCTCTATGGGCAACGGTGATGTGGTATGTGTTGGCATCAGAACCGTGTGCGGGGAAGAGGGGGACATAGGTGGGATGTTAACCAATGGCACAGATTCAGCCCCTGACAACCCTGCATGTACCTCATGCATATGGTCATCACCGCTAGTATCTGTGGGGACACTAACATCAGATGTACCGCAGGAGGGTAACGCACCTACACCACCTGTGAATGCAAAGACATACTGTAATGTACATTACACACAGACACACACACACAGACACATGCACACACACACACACACACACACACACACACAGACACACACACACACACACACACACACAGACACACACACAGACACACACAGACACACACAGACACGCACAGACACACACAGACACACCATGTATGTGATATTTCAGATGGCATGCAGCATTCCTGCACTACAGCACAGGGAATGCAGCTCAGACATTAATAGTGTTAGTATGCATACCACCCTGGGGTGCACACTACATCAAGCAGGTGTCATATCAGTAGGCATGCAGTACACACAATCATGGTAATTTGCATGCATCACCGTGATACACCATGTGGCCACAAACAGGTTAACAGTACACATGACTGACGTTACCTTGACATGTAATCCGCTGACATGTGCAGTAACATGTATACATGTTTGACACAATGGTGTCCTGACACATGCACAGCATCATAATGGGCTTCACAGTGCAGTGTTGTGTGTACAGCCTACATATACAATGCATGTTTAGCAAATGTGTATGTGCAGGTGTGGTTAGTGTGAGCCATATACATAGCTATAAAATGTGGAGTACAGGCACTGTGCCATTGCATGGCAACATGACGCATGTATGTTGCTGTGCAATGCATAACATGGATGCATTGCATTGCCATGACTGCAACACAGTCATGCTGTTCCACAGATCATATATGGTAGACATCGGTGACACCTCCGGTGGCTGCAGACAGCCATTCCGGTTGTCCGGTGTAACACATCAAATGTACAAGTGGTCCACTACAGCTATGATTGCACTATGTGTGGACAATGTGCAATGGGGTCTATCCACATCAGACGTACTGTGTGGCAACATGCCTGTGGCTCTCACCCATGGCCATGTGTGAACAGGTCTTGGACAATTGTGTGTGATGGGCATCTTGTACACATGTCTGTGGTGTCCCATGTGACATACACCCATACATGTCAGAGGTGTCACAATCGACAGGGCGATGCAGACAACAGTGTGGATGTTTGTTATGTCAAGTGTAGGTCATGTGATGGTGTGACAATATTGCAGACAGAACACCACAAGCTTGGGACATGTCGGGTGTCATGTCACAATGTGTGCATACAATGCAGGGGCATATGTCACAATGGTGACACCTGTGTCCTGCCCATATCACTGCTCACTGTGTGGTACTGTGTGCATACCACAAACGTTGTTCCAATGCATACTACATATGCATCCATTGTAGAACACCTCCACCGTTGTATGCATAGCTGACCGCACATATCACATTGACAGGTACTGTGGTTTCATGCCGGTGTATAATAACGGTTGTATCTATTGCACATGGGTGGCATGTGTGTGGGTCTGTTGGCGCAACCTGTATAACATGACTGGAACAAAACCCAGGTGTGCATGTTATACCTGGCCACATGGCAAATAACTCTATACTGTAACATGCCTGATACTGACAACAGTCTCACCTGCAATGGACCCATGTCTGTGCAACACGCCAGAGGTACCTGTATAGGGGCGACACAACAGTAGAAACATTATCCATGACTGTATGACCGCCACAGTTCGCACTGTGCATGTGAACACATGTACCTGTGTGATAGCATATGGCATGCACACGTCTGCATACACAACGTAGCATACTGTAGTATGCAGCTTGTGTGCCCATATACCTGGCATGTGCTGTTACTTTACATGATGTACAGTGACACCTGCAACTACAGTGGATATCTTACTCATATGCAGGACTGACTTACCAGGCAACTCCAGGCTCATTGGTTGGGAGACACCCACCTCCACGATGGCAGCTAGTGTTTCTGCATGCTGTTCCTTGGGTGTCCCCAGACTGGCCAGTAGCTCCTCTGTGTGTGTGAGTGGGGGCTGGGTTGGTGGCCCACCACCTGTTCCACCTTGTTCTCTGGCGATTGCAGTGGCACGCTGTTTCGCATGCCGTATCAGGTCCATGCAGTGTCTGCATACCTGCTGGTAGGTGCAGTTGTTGCCACCCACGTCATTCACCCTCCTGCATATATCCTGCCACAGGTCATCCCGCTGCTGAGCATGCTGTGGCATATGGCTGAACAGCACGTCATAGTTGTCATGGAGCAATGGTATTATGACATCATCCTCCTGGTGGCTGAAGGCTGGGAGTCGTGAATGTGGCATTATCTGTAAGACATAATGATGGTGACAGGTCACATTCACACTGATGTACTGGCATACCGCTGAATATACATTGCTATGACATGTACGACATCTGCACAGTAATCTCTGAGAAACATCATGACACTGACACAGCTGACGTGTTGCTGTCACACCTGTCACACTGTTATGCAGTGGATATCATATCATATCTCTGTGTCAACTCATCACAGTGTACATACTCCATGTAGATGGTAACTTGCTGTGGACATGTGTACTTGCCTGCACCTGTGTTCTTACCAATCTGCACTTGGCCCAATGTGTCCACAGTACTAATGTTCACCTGGATGCTGTGTATATGTCACGTAGCATCACAGACGCAGCCGTTATGGACGTCAGCAGTGACACTGCACACATACACATGGACACCTGTACATGCATCTGTTTTTCCATATACATCTACTCAGCACTGTATGGGTGTTGAACATCCTGCCATGGCTCGCCTGTATTGCACATGTGATACACATGGGACAATGTCTATTCATATGACATTTGCAGGGATGGGCAAACATAGCATGTGCGCGCACGTTTTACATGCTGTCACACAGCAATTGTGACAACACAAGGTGCATCAGTGCCACATTACTGATCCAGTCAGTTGATAGTGCATGTACCATGTGGTCATCGCACCATGTATGACTGTGATGACACGTGCAGCCTTGATGGACAGGGTTGCATGGTATGGCAGAGTATATCACATATATGGCACAGGGATGTGTCCAGCCTGTGGAATACTAGTATTAGGATGATGGCTGTCCATTACATATGTCATTTATATAGGTATATAGACATGTCGCATGTCCATCATCATGGTGTAGACAATGTCCTTCTGCAAGGTAGGCAGCATGCTGCATGGTGGGGGTGTGTATTGTGCATGCTGGTATCGCACATCCATGCATGAACATTACCCCTGACAGGTGCTATGTGCTGTAATATTGTTCAACACAGTGCTGTATATGCCCGCACGGTGATATCCCATGCACATGGATGGTACCCCGACCTGACATGGGTACCTCATATGTCTACATCCAGTGCCTGCTGTCACCACCATGTCGGCGGGTGCACCGCACAGCACCATCCCTTCCACAGTGACCATGGTGTTGGGCACAGCCTAGGTATTCAGTTATGGGGACGGGGATGTTCACATAGTGGTGACAATGCTGGTATCGTCCATCAGACCGTACAACTATGACACACACCTCACACACACAGCCCATTCAGTATGTTGTTCGCAACACTGACACAGCTATACTGCTAGGTCAGGTCCATTCCCAGCCGTACATACACAGATGCATAACATTTCTCTCTGCGGCATGGGCTACAATGACGGTGGGGTTCAACACATACTGTGTTCGACTGTAGCTGGCGCTGATGTTCTGTGCACATGTCAACACATTAACCCTGTTCTACTGTAGCCAGCGGCGATGTGCTGTGCACATGTCAATGCTGCACATTGTGTTGTCTGTCAACAGGCCACTGGTGGAACACGCAAAGGTATTTGTAATCAAATATACATGCCGCCCTGTACAGCTGTACTGCTAACATCTCATGTGCTAATGTGTCATGGACATGCACACCTTACCCGGAAAGGTGATAGTGCATTGCCACCCTTACTCATCACCTCTTGTGGGTTGCTAATATCCAACACCCTATTTGTATCGTATGGTCAAGCTATAATGCGCTACTGATTACCTTTGCACCCATTGCACAACATGTCACACAGGTACACTGGCAGTCATACACTTCACAGCTTGCTGAAGGTACAGCAGGTGTTGTACACACTTAACACACATATCCTGTGGGACATGGTCATATGTACAGGCATGTCCAACCGTCACATACCAGTGCTACCCCTATATGACGGATATGTCATACATGTGGCAATACAGCAACTGTCACATGTACTCGTGCAATGCTCCCCTACCAACATACAGTGGCACAGCCTGTGGGTGATGTGCGTCTGCATCCATGCTGTGCCCATAGCTGTCAGTTGTACATCATTACATGCAACGTACCTCATTTGGTGTTCTAACAGGTGCATGTTCATCAAGGTTCCACATTGGAAGGGTCTGTCACACATTCATTGTTGTACACGGTTTACATGCCAGCCATGGCTTAATAGATGGGACTCATAGTAATTCAGTGGGATATCATATTTATACATTAGAGCAGTGTATTGCAGCCATCATATACCCTTCCTAGTTGACACTGTTAGTCGGCCAGTAATAGGTGTTCTACGATCTGCACATTAGTCACACAGTACGAGGGCTACTGTTACCCATTCTGGGGACAGGGTGCTGACAGCTGTGGATGGGGGTGATGCTGTCGACAACCATGACTGCACCTGACGGTCACGTCTGGATGTGTAACATTCACATCACACACCTACCATCATGTAGTACCACATCATCTACAACAATGGACATTCCTGCAAGAACAACATATGCAATATGTCTGTATAACCACTGTAGGCATCACTGGTGGCCCCCAGCATAGCAGCCAACATCACCAGTGTATATCCCGCAGACTCATGGGTTACAACATTCACAACACACCAGTCACGGATGACTCTGTTGTGAATTACAATGCAGTTCCACACATCATGTTACACAAGGCATCATGCACTGAGATGTTGCGGACGGGTGAACACCTCTGCAACTCAACATACGCACACATGACACATCACCTGGTACAATATATCTCACATACATCATGTTATTGTGACTGCCCTGTGATGGCAATACACAGACTACGTGTACTGGGACATGCAATGGCTCACCGGTGTTATAGCCCTCTGGGTATGTGTCTAGCCATGGTGTACATTCGGCATTGGTCTGGACACAGGGACACTGTACATTGACCTACTGTGTCACTGCAACAGTTGCCTATGCTCCTACTGTTATTGTACAGGCATGTGGTATCTGACCACTATGACAGTCCAGGTCAAACACAATGCTGTGGCACGCATGACCTGCAGCCATCAGCCTGGGGTGTAGAGCACACATGTACATCTTCACATGCTATACTGCCTCTCTGGCAGTTTCACATAACTGTTACCGGCAGGGCTGTAACTGGCAGGCACGACATGGGGTCATTTGGAACAATGCTTGCATCTTCCACTGTGATGCACACATGCAAGGCACACACACTATTGCACCACTCACATATCTCTGCGGTGACTGGGACCTGCCTCCATGCTCTGCTCAGAACACCTGCGATTACGGATTGTACACGGACCGTACCTTTCAGGCACATACCTGGACTGGAAAACCCACAGATGAGGGGTTCACACATCACACAGTGTTTTGCACACATCCTGGATAGTTGCTTAGCACAATGCATCATAGGTGTTCCATGTGCAGATAACTGTGTTTGTGACCGCTACACACATTGTAACAAGCCACAGAGTCGACATTGTACACCACAGGTTACATACCTTCTGTGTTGTTATAGTGTACATTGGGCCTCAGACAGCTACTACTGATGTGTGCTGACAGTAAACCACATTTCCCTGGGATAGACACAGGTTACATACCTTCTGTGTTGTTATAGTGTACATTGGGCCTCAGACAGTTACTACTGCTGTGTGCTGACAGTAACCCACACTTCCCTGGGATAGACACCCATGTACCTACACATGCTTGAGTCATGCACTCTGCTCAGCTGGATAAAACAATACACAACACATACCATACCTACACTACCCTTAGCATGAACACTACCTCCATGTGACTGGTGTGACACACCTGGGGTTATCCCCTCTTTGGTGGATTCAACACATATGCTACACGGCCTTGCTAGCCACATCCTGGAAACACACCCATCACAGCATACACGGAACATGTGTACTACAACAATTACTACAGACGTCTGCTGACAGCAGTTGTTAACATCATGACACCCGAGCGGATGGACTCTACACATACATATGCTGACACATACCACAGTGCACCAACCTGTTCGGTATATGTCTCCACACCAGGCCACTATATTCACTGCTAGCCTTTTGTCAGACATTGTAGACCCTGAATGCCGCACAGCGGCATTTATCGCACTACACACAGGTGACACTGCATTGCACGAGTGGGACTATAGTCATACACTCCTGACTGGACCATTCTGCATGGCAATGAGGCACATCATCCGGAACGTGATTCCCACACACATTGATGGCCTCCAGTCCTTTCCTAGCACCCGGGTTGGGCTTGTGAATGCCACAGCAAGGCACATACACATGCTGGGCACCTGTCATACAGTTGCTAGGGCAGTTGAGGATGGTACGGAGGCCAACACATCATACGTTGTCCTCACATTGCCTTTCAGCACCATTCCACATTCTGGTATTGACAACATACACATCCACCTGCACATCATACCCTGTGTCTCAGGATGTTAATCTATTTGGCTCATGGACAGTAAACACAGTGGTGCCAGCATACCATAGTACCTACTACATGTCAGGTACATATTGCATTACACAGTCCTCAGTCATAGGGCCACTCATGTTCACTTACATACAGAACACGCTGTCACAGAGTACTGTCCATGCCTAGATTTCCAACACCTACATACCAAGCGCCATTATTGCTCCACCAGCTCATACTGTTACCAACCATATGGGTGTCAGTGTGACGGATACTTCATATGAGTATCATGGCATCAAGATGCATGACACACGGTGCATGCACATCACCTTTGCATAAGAACATTCACCCACTGACTATCACATGGATAGTGGTCCCCTACATACATATCACATTGTACATGGTTGCAGTACACACATATGCCACACAGGGTCCTGTGGTTACCGTATTCCACTGTGGCATGGAAATCCTTCTGCAAGGCCACACCTATCTGTACTGTGTGTGATGCTGGTACATAGGTAGCCATTGTACCTGTGAACTACACACATCTACACACAGTCAAGGGTACAATACCACATTTATGGTGTACCTTCAACAACAGCTACAGCTTTACATGGCACAACATTGACATGCCATGATGTTTACTGGGCTCAGACAGTTTACATATGCGGATGACATATGGACAACACATCTGTACACATCTGCATACCACATACTCAGGGGTGTCTTCTTCTGCTCTGACACGGCCCATGTCCACCACATTATTGATGCATATACTCCTCATACATGACATCTGCGGTGGGCACTGTGAACGACATGCTTCTGGATATGTGCACACACACCACACTGCATGGGCTGTGCTTCTGTGTTACTTCCACAAACCTAACACACACCATGCTGTGGAACATAGGTCCTGTGTACATCCCACAGGGACACACAGTAGCACTGTTCATGTGATACCTCCCTTGCTGTTTGGGTGACACATGTAGTCCTGGTATCACCACAGCAGCTGTACTGTGTAGAGGTGCAGTTGACACCTGCCTCTGCTGTTCACAGGACACTACCATGGAGAGGTGACACTACTGTGTACACTGCACATGTGCTTACACATGGACTTGCCAGACTGCATTGTAGCCCACTGTGCACCTGTGCAGCTACTACAAGTCCTTTGTGCATGGTTACTTGGTGTCCCTTCCATTTAGAGTAGCTATCATGCTACTACTATGTCCCATACCTACAGGCCATATGTATCCTGTTATTGAACATACCAATAGGCGATACCTGTGTTATGCATGATATGCCTGTGATACTGTGAAGGATATCTGTCATATCTACCTAGACAACTATACGTTACACATATTTCACATAGTATCCCCTAATGCAGAGCATACTTGCACGTCAGCCACACCTTACATATGTCATCAACGGTAAATGCTCATACACATGCGTGCTGTGACAGTATACATAAATGTACTATCCCCTGCTATGGCACTTCCTTGTTGGACATCCACTGCCAGCAACAGCGTGTGGTATGGCATTGTTCACTTTAATGACCTCTTGTAGCAGCCCTTGTGGTGTCTCTGCTGTGTACATGATGTCCCACTGCTGTACACACGGTTTCTACAAGCGTTGGTATGCTCAGCAAGACATCACTACATAACTACCTTTCACCACTGTCTGCATTACGGACAAGTGTAATTAATTACAACCACCATTCACATACAGTACAGCTTATTAATGCAGATCATGCGTTACACAACCTTACATATCATGTGTTCTACATACCTTGTTGGTGTTTCATTCCGTTTATTGTTTTGCCGTTAACTTTTGTTTGCAGTACTTTCGGTAGTTCAACGCTGTTTGAGTATGAGCATACAGTTTGAATATCTTGAGAGTCATCATTATATACGTCGATACCTGCAACATGTGAATTCAACCCACCAATTGTTGTTCCTCAGTGAGTAATTATGTGCATATCACCTGTGCATCTACTCCATTCGGAAATTACGCATCGACACTGGGGTATAATTGGATTCTCCACCTGGGCATTGGCTATTTGCCCTACCTTCGTGGAGATGGTCTGTATTGTGTTATGTTATGTGTAACTGCAACTGCTATGCATAAAGACAAGTATATTCTGCATTCATGTCACCCGTGGAGTGTGTGTGACAGGTGTAGTATTTGGTTCAACATGTGGGTGTACCTGTCCTGCCGAGGAATGATAATGGAGTATTGCATTCAAAACCTGTACCATGGCTGTTGTTTTCCTTTATACAACACATGCAATTATGCATCCGCCTCTAATTGTGTCTCCCACGCGATATGTTGTGGTTATGCAGATGTCATTGACTGACTGTATGTTTGTGCTGCTATTATGGTTTGTATTCCTTTAATATCTACAGTGGGGGATATCTGTGGTTGTACGTAACGGATACGGTTTGTGGGCCTTGCACCTCTACATAAACAGTATAGTTGTCTGTGTGCTCCATCCCTACTTGGAGAGTTAACAGTTAATAGTCTTTTGTTATGGGAGTGTAGGTTGGGCTGTTGTTAATTGGTTCCGCTATCGTCTGCAGGTGAGCTTGCTGCATGTATACCTACGTAACTTATGTGGTATATCCCCTGCTATGTGTACGTGAGTAATTGCGTGCATATCACCTGTGCATCTACTCCATTCAGAAATTACGCGTCGATACTGGGGTATAATTGGATTCTCCACCTGGGCGTTGGCTATTTGCCCTACCTTCGTGGAGATGGTCTGTATTGTGTTATGTTATGTGTAACTGCAACTGCTATGCATAGGGACAAGTATATTTTGAATTCATGTCACAAGTGGATTGTGTGTGACAGGTGTAGTATTTGGTTCAACATGTGGGTGTACCTGTCCTGCCGACGAATGATAACGGAGTATTGCATTCAAAACTGTAACATGGCTGTTGTTTTCCTTTATACAATGCATGCAATTATGCATCCGCCTTTAATTGTGTCTCCCACGCGATATGTTGTGGTTATGCAGATGTCATTGACTGACTGTATATTTGTGCTGCTATTACGGTTTGTATTCCTTTATTATCTACAGTGGAGGATATCGGTGGTTGTACATCACGGATACGGTTTGTGGGCCTTGCATCTCTACATAAACAGTATAGTTGTCTGTGTGCTCCATCCCTACTTGGAGGGTTAACAGTTAATAGTCTTTTATTATGGGATTGTAGGTTGGGCTGTTGTTATGTGGTTTCGATATCGTCTGCAGGTGAGCTTGATGCATGTATACCTCCGTAACATATGTGGTATATCAGCGGCTATGTGTACGTGACAACTATCCCTTGGCATTCTGTACCAGATATTTGCAGTCATTGTGGTCATGTTGTTGGAATAGCCTGTTTGCCAGTGGTTGCCACATATTCAAATGGGAATTGATTGTTTGACACTTGTGGAACACACAGCGGTGTTTACGGGCCAACACGTGGCCACGGTCAGTACTGGGGTAGCACATACCTATTGCTGTGTGACTTTGCCAACGTATCATATTGCATGTAACATATCAGTGTCGTACATACAGGCATGACTATTACATACGTCTTTTCCATTTCTTATGGGGAATATTCCTGTGCTACCATCTGGAACATATTCACTTTGTATCGTTCTATGTCAGGACACACCTAGCCAGGGTGGGGCTGTCACTACTACTCTGGGACTAGTAGTGAACATATGCCTGAGGCTAGTTTACCGTATGCCTACACCTAATATTCTGCTCTGCCTCTAACTTGGCACCAACATACACATGTTGCAGACACACACACATTACACTCACACAGCGACGCACACAGCACCCTCAATGCACACGTACACATACTACGGCACTCACGGGGACGGTTGCACACAGTACCTACGTGGACTGCAACACCGGCAGTGGTGACTACCTCTCCCTTCATATCATCATACTATTACACGCGAATGTACTGTTACAGTACTGTGTTCTGTCGGTCTTTCAGCCTCGCGGTAATGCATATCGGTATGTTACACGTTCCATGGTTGGCGGTATACTATTGTTTTGAACCTCCCGGATGTTCAGATTGTCGTTGCACTATCTATACTATTTACAGATATCGCTGGATACATCTCAGTCACCTTATATCCCTCTAATTCCCTTTCTTATCTGTATTATATATATGTATATGTGTACATATTTATCTATATATATATATATATATATATATATATATATATATATATATATATATATATATATGGTTCTAGGTCATAAGATCGACAGCCACTTTCACCGACAACAGAAACATCGACACCACATTATCGACAAACCATAAACACGACACCTCACATGCCCGACAAACAAGTAACCGACGGTCCACAAACACGAAACCCCACACACTGCACACACCACAATAACAACAATCAACTAACAAAACACATCCCCTTATCCAAAAACCACACACAGAACATAAGCACACCAAAATCCTCACAAACCCACACTAAACCTCACACACACAACTATGTCCAACCCTAACCCAAACCCTTACCCTAAGGTCCGTCACTATCGCACACTCAGCTAACCCGCCCTCTAACCCTAACTCACTTAACCCACCCCTAACCCAAAAAATACCACTACCGCACACTTACATAACCCGCCCTAACCCTAACTCACTTAACCCGCCCTAACCCAAAACTGCCACTACCGCACACTTACCTAACCCGCCCTAACCCTAACTGACTTAACCCGCTAACCCAAAAATACCACTACCGACACTTACCTAACCCGCCTAACCCTAACTCACTTAACCCACCCCTATCCCCACAGACTGTCACTATCCACACTTACCTTAGTCGCACCCTAACGTCCGTCACCACCGCATACTCACACAGCCTTCTTTCCAACTCACTATCCCTGGCGTCGAAGTTTTCATCCGTAGCGTCGGTCTTCCGAGTGTCGATCATCTGGCGCCCGCTAATCCGTTGTCGGTTATATCAGCTGTCGATCTTCTAACCTAGACCCATATATATATATATATATATATATATATATATATATATATATATATATATACATATATATAAATATTTATATGTATACATCTTGCGGCGAACGTGACAGGCACACAGCAACGCCATATGCTGTTGGACTCACGTACTGTTCAGGTGTTGGCGTTACATGTCCCACTGGCTGTTGGGTTTACAGTGTTTGGGGGCTGCCTATGTTGGAGTCACACATAAGGCCACCCATACATTACAATTTACAGGTGGTCATGTTTGTGTGCCGTCCATTTCACTGTGTGTGCAGGTGGGGAGGTGTCAGTCCATGGGGCCTACACTGTCAGAGTATGTGCTATACGTTCCCTCTTTGCCAAGGCGTAGGCATATTGGGTACGCCTCCGTCTGCCTACTGGGGCTGGCACAGTGTGTTCATGGTCTGGAACCCTCTGTGCCTGGACTGGCCTTGGCAATTGTGGTGGGCTTTGTGGCCCTTCACCATTATGTCCCTGCAGCAGCTGCTTCCGCAGGATCATATTATGTAGCATGGCACATACTATGAATATGTGGGCACATGTGCCTGGAGAGTACTGCAAGGCTCCACCAGATGTATCCAAACACCGGAACTGTGATTTCAGCATCCAGAACACACGCTCTATGATTATTCTGGTTTGTGCGTGTGCCTCATTATGGCGTTCTTGCATGTGTGTGTGTGTGCATTTCTGATGGGAGTCATCATCCACGGCTCCAGTGCATAGCCAGCATCCCCCACGAGATGGCCTTGTGGGATGTCCCCCCTGACAAATACCTGATACAACTGTGAGGCATGCCAGATATGGGAGTCGTGGTAGCTTCCAGGGCTGCCAGCACACACATCCATGATAATGCCCTGGGCATTGCACACGACCTGGCAATTGATGGAGTGGAATCCCTTGCGGTTTATGTAGCGTCTACCCTGCTCACCAGGTGGTGACTTGATTTGTATGTGTGTACAGTCTATCGCACCCAGTACCTCCGGGTATTGTGCCACACGGTGGAAGTGGCGCATATTGCTAGCCAAATCCTCCTGAAATCTGGGGAAGTATATATGCTCATTGGCATGTGGTAACATGGCATCCAGGAACTGGTGTAGTACCCTGGATGCTGATGCCTGTGAGATGCCCATTATATCTCCAGTTGGCCTTTGAAAGGTACCTGTGGCCAGTATTCACAAGCTTACACATACCTTTGTATCCACTGGGATGGGTTCCCCTCTGTTGTTTCTTGTTCTCAGGCGTGGCCGGCACAGCTCCACTATTTGCTGTAACATGTCCCTGTCCACCCTGTAACGCTCTACTATCTCCAGGTCATGTAGCCCCTGGTAGGTTACCCTTGGTCTGAACACTCTCCTTCTCCTCCGAGGCCTGCGGTGGTTGTCGGCATCCTCCTCCACAACACCGTCTGTCTCTAACACATGCTGATGGATCACAGCTATGGCAGCACCCAACATGTACATTTTAAAAGTTCCCCATGTGTTTCCACCTATGGTGCGGTGTTTGGGAATACACGGCTGTGTGTTGTGTGCATTCACACTTTATACTATTGTGCTGTGCACACCGATGAAGTCATAGGGTGTGTTTGTACGGCCGTATCTAAGGGTTATCTTCCGTGTTTTACCGATGGAACTACAATGGTGTTGCCTTTGGTGTTGAATTACTCTTACCTGCCATGGATTACCTTTCGACCTTCCCTTACTATGTCTGCACATTGCACCTACCATTTTCTGGCATGCATCCTGCAGAGCACTGTCATGTGTACTTTCATGGGCATGGCATATCATGCGTTTTGTGTGCTACTGCCGTTGTGCTGCCCATCTGCTTTGCTCTGCTGTGTCAGGTCTTCTATCTTTGCAATCTGCTACCTCCCCTACTTTCTTTGCATTCATATGCCTCCCCTATCCCGTTTTGCAGGTTTCTGCATGCAGAGTTGTCAGCTGCCGTCGATTGGCCTTTGTGGGATGATTAGTGTTGATTGCTCATTAGTACTCCGATTACACTTCTTCTGCATTTCTTTATATTCTTCACATCACCTTCCTGTTTCCGATATTGTTTGCGGGGCGTGCATCACATTACTAGGTTTCGGGAACGTTGTCATCCTCGTACACATGCACTTTTGCATGCATTGTGTGCTCTCAGCTAAACTATTACCCCACACCCCGGTCCTGCAGCTTTGATTAGCGATGTACAGCCCAGGTTTGCTGTGCTCCAATGTGCTTACTGCTACAGTGGCACACCCCTCTGCAGATGTCATGTATTCCCTCTGAGCCACTCCTCGGTGTTTTACCGCTGCGCCGTTTGGTACAACCTTACTCCGGCGGGATATTTGTGATTCAGTATTCTCTGCCTCATTTGCATGGCATTGACTACTAATTCATAGTTACCACGCCGAAGACTGCCGTGAGTCCTTGGCAACCCTTGCACCGTGGTTGTGGCGTTCCATGCATACCATGGTGTATTATGCTGTGAACCTGATGTCTATTACAATGCTATTTTATAACATTGTTATATTATTTCATTATGTTGCACCTTCCGCACACATGTCCTGCGGTTCTGATGTGAGTTACTGTGGACATGACATTTAAGTTGTTATTTACGTGTTGTGCATCTTTTCTTTTGCCATTGTCTGTGTATTTCGCCATTGGCATATGTTAACAGTGTGATACCTGGGTCTGACACTCTTCCATTACTCCGATGTTATGTTTGGGAAAATGTAAACCGTTTTTTTTTGGTTTACATTGCCGTGGGCTTATGCTACGCCTGCACCACTTCGTGAATCGCTATATGCCTTCATTTGCATGGTGACACACTGCACATAGGTGATTAGCATACCTACGCCGGGGGCTGCGCAGATCTGGCGTACGCTGGTAGTGCATGTGGAATTGGATCGTACCTGAATCACTCGGCGGCCATATTTGGCATTATAACGCCTACGCTATGCATGCGCCTGGCGCAAGGTTCATGAATCCCGGAGATATTCTTTATCCAGGTAGTGCTAGCAAATAGTCTGCTGAGATAAGTGTACTACCCCAGTAAACTAAATGAATAGTGCCTTGAAGACTTGTCCTTAGGAAACTTAAGGAGAAGGTGTAGCTGCGAGTATGTGATTTGGGAATATTGGAGGGGAGAAGGAGTGGAGTTTTGTCTATAAGTACATTGGCTATATCCTCTATATCAGACTATGTGATATCATTGACTATTAGGTCTGTGCAGTGCTGCACTTTGTTAATGTGATTTGTAACATAGTTAAAGATGACTTTGTGGTTATCCTTCTTCCTGAATATTTTTTCTTTATATCTGGCTTTGACAGATTTGGTCAGGGTCCAACGTCTCTTGTTAAGTTGAGCAAGAGCATTTTTCCCATCTTGAGAGTTAAATTTATCCTTGCATGCAATGATTTTTTTATTATAGATCCTATACATTTTTGGGTACCACTACAGAAGTTTCTGATAAAATCTGGTATTGTACTTACTTTGGAGGAGGACAGATGCATCTGTGTAGCACTTTACATATGCATAGAATTTGGCAGTAAATGATTATCTGTAAGCAATTGTGTCATCATGTAGGAGGGGGGACTTTGAATTTAGACAAGTCATCATTAAGCTTTAGCAGATTAGTTTTTAAATACTCTCTGAATAATGATGTATTGTAAAATGCTAGTGGCTTCATGAAGTGAACTTATTGTGGTCTGATTTGACCAGGCAGAAAGTGGCAATTGGTAGGGGAGAAAGGTTGCTCTATATTGGCAAGGCACAGACCTAGGATTCTATCACTACTTGTTGGGGTGTGCAAGAGCTGGTTCAGAGATTTTGTACTGTTGAAGCCCCAATATTTTTGAGTATACCTATTTGATGTTGTACAAGTAAATCTCCCAGTTTATGAAGGAATAGTTTAAGTATCTTAGGAGGATGCTGCTTGGCTTAATGCTTAGGGAATGCATACTAATTAGATAGGAGGTATGGCAGAGGCGGATGTGGGGGAGTACTATATGATAAGTGGTATTGTTAATAGCTGGATATAGAGGAGTTCCAGTCTACTATCTTGTCTAAAACTTGTAAAATAAAGGTGAATAAGAATCAATAAAAGTAGGCAAATCTCTAAAAGGCAAATTTATTTCAGTAAGCACTTTCGGCAAGGTTCTTACCCTGCCTTCTTCAGACAAACACGTGCAAATCAATTAAACCACTTTTTAAAAAGAACAATGTATCAATTAACTAAACTTAATTAACTATTTAAAAAGATACCACACAATTACAGATATCCATCATACTTGCTACAAAAATACTTCACTAATATAAAGAAAAAATAAATAAATAATAGAATATATCCACAATATGTGTTTAAATTCGCCTTTTGGAGATTTGCCGGCTTCTATTGATTCTTATTCGCCTTTATTTTACAAGTTTTAGCGTGTGTTTTTTTTGTTGTATTTCATTTGGTTTGTAATGGTGAGTCATTCGCCTTTATTTTACAAGTTTTAGCGTGTGTTTTTTTTGTTGTATTTCATTTGGTTTGTAATGGCGAGTCAAACTGGAGCGGCTTCTCCTAGTATGTTGTCCCAGGAGGGATCTTCCAGTGCGAATTATAACAGCGATATTGGAAATCTTACCTCCCTTGTACAAGTTTTAGTAGGGCGAGTGGAAGCTTTGACACAGAAAGTCGAAGCTTCTTGTTCAGATTATATGCACGAAGCTCAAGGTTTGGGATTTAGACCAAACAATGTCAGCAGTAACTGCCATAACGCAAGCGGTAATTGTCTTAATAATCCAGTACCTGGTGAACCTACTATCAACAGCCCGAATACTTCTGGGCCCAGGGAGGCTAATAGGTCTAACAATACGGATATAAGAACTGTTAATATACCTTCTTCTTATCTTAACATTGGTATAGTGAACAACAATCAGGTATCTAATCAAGAAGAACTTATTCCTTCTATGTCTTCTTTTCTTAACAACAATGTTTTTTTCGGCAGTATAACGAATGTGACGAACAGTCAACCCAATGCCATTCAGGAACAAGGGGAGATGACTGTTTCTTCTTTAATCAATGACTTCGACAACAATTTATATAAATGCAGGAAATGTCAGCTTGAGGTAGCATATTTGGAGCAATGCATTGAGAAAAAAGTAATTCCCAAAGGCCTGCATCATTGGCACTACCCGGCTGGTTTGGTTGACAATTCTCTTTTTCATCAAGAACTGAATTGGCTTGGCTAGTTCAGAACAAGCAATTAAAACTCATAAAGATTTTTTTAGGTATAAATATGAATATTGCAGGACTTATTCAAGTATTGAGGCAACAATGGATAAACTGTTGGTCACTAAAAAGAAAAAATTGGCAAGAGATTTAAACGACTATTCTAATAATAGGGCTTATCCTAAGCCCCCAAAGGTTGGAACTCTTGTGCCAATTTCTAACATAGTGACCCTTAATGACAATAGCAAAAATGATAATAGCCTTCCACAAGATTCCCCTGCACCTCAGCCTTTAAGGAGAAGTGAGAGGCTTATAAATAATAATGTTAATAATAATAATAACAACAACCATAATATTAGAACCAATGGGTCCAATGAAAATAATGGTAGGAATAATCGGAATAGGCGTTTCAATAATAGCGCCAATACCAGTATGGACAATAATGACGAACACCAACAGCAGGGTTTTCATCGAAATCAGGAAGTGCATCAAACCAGTCGACAGCCCAATTGGAATCAGACCCAAACGAGAAACAGAAGGAGACAGCGAAGGAGATAGTCCCGGACTTTGGTGGGGTACCACGTATTGACACTAGTTCAGGGGGTGACTTTTCAATATACAATTACACCATCATTGATGTTGAACAAGAAATGGTCGACTTTTTATCCAAAGGTCTAACCTTCATTCCTGCAATGAACATGGACATAGTCAAGACGATTGTGGACCTTAAACTGTTTGTTAGGAAGCTGAATCTTAATCTTCTCCTTGGTGAAAGTTCTAGTATGGTCAATTCTATCCGTGTCTCAAGTTTGTTTAATCCCCCACTACATCCGATTTTGAATGTTTTCAAAAGAATTTGTGAGATGGATTTCAGGGCTATCAAGGATAGGAAAAAACAACAAAGGAATTCCTATAACATCAGTCACTCTGAACGAGATTTTTTAAAATTTTTGAATGATTGCATTATAAGGGTGATGAAGCCCGACAAGGGGGGTGGTCTGGTGTTCATGGACCATTTTGTGTATGTAGGAAGCATGAACAAATTGCTGGACACAGCCGCTTATATTGAGGTAAGCCTTAATGAAGTCAATTTAGCTTATAGAAAGATTAGATCTACGCTGAATGATTTATTTTTAGAAGGGTATGTTGACCTTGATTTACACCAATATTTGTCTATGTTGGCACCCAGAACACCAGTTTTGTTTGGTTCTACCAAAATCCATGACCATGGTAAATCCCCCCTTTAGGCCCATTGTAGATGGCCGTCGGTCGATCACCTACGGCTGTGCCAAGTATGTAGATACTATTCTTAAACCCTTAGTAGAAAGTGAGCCCCAAATATGCAAGGACCCATGGGGCTTCTTGGATAACATCAACAAATTAGAATACCAACATAACACATGTTTTTTGACAATCGACATAAAGGACCTCTACACTGTCATTCCACAAAAAATTGGTTTGGAGTGGATAAGGGATTTTTTACACAACAAAAAATCTAATGACAACATTATTTACTTGATTGAAACATTACTAGAAATTGTTTTAACCAATAATTTCATGTCCTTTGAGGGGCAAATTTATTTACAAAAATCAGGGATGGCCATAGGGTCCCCCTGTGGTGGCAGTTTTGCCAACGCCGTCATGGCACAATGGGAGAATAACTATTTATTCACCAACAAAATGTTCCAAAACAATGTTTCCTGGTACACTAGGTACCAGGATGACATGTTTTGTATTTGGAAAGGTGACATTTCACTAATACCTGACTTCATTAAGGATATTACATTAACAACTAATTTTTTGGAATTCACTTATGAGATAAGTGAAAGTTCAATAAATTACTTGGATATTTTGTTGATTAACGACAAAATTAATGGCAGGTATAAAAGTTTAATTTATAGAAAAACCACCTACTCAAATACATTTTTCCATTTTTCCAGCAATCACCCTTACCATCAGAAGAGAGCCTTAGTTAAAGGTCAGATGGTAAGGGCGGCTCGAATGATTTCTGACAATTTAGATTTCGAGTCTGAATGTGAAAGCCTTAGGGGCATGTTTTTCAGTAGGGGGTATCCAAGTCACATGGTGTTCAACATTCAAAAGGAAGTTCTATTTAAAAGAACCACAGGGCACTTCTCCCCTATTTTGAATAACCAAAAGATAATACATCTAGAGGCCAGTTTTAACCAAGATAGCCTCACAGACCAAGAAGGGACCCCTGATAGCAGGTATACTAATATCTACCAAACCAGGTTTTTATGTACCTTTTCATTAGACCACAATTTTATTAGAGATATTCCAAATAAAAATTGGGATATTATAAATGATGATGAAAAGCTTTCTAAATCTCTTGGTACATGTCCTAAGATTACTTTTAGGAGGGGGCGGAATTTAAAAGCTATTTTGGAGGCCAAAAAAAGAACATAGTCGAATAGGAATGTAGGTATGTTTAAATGTGGGGCTTGTTCTCAATGTAAATACATTTTGGTCAGTCACCTCCTATGTATTAATGACACAACTTATAAAATCAATTGTAGATATAGTTGTGACACTAAAAGTGTCACATAAGTGGCACTATGTTCCCAATGTAAGCCCTATTATATTGGCAAGACTGAAAGAAAGTTTAGACAGTGTATTTATGAACATTCATATGCTATTATTAAAAAGGACATTAACAATGCTTTAGCGAAACACTGTTTAGACCACCCTGGACATGATTTTAAGTTTGCCATTTTACAACACAGACCTCGAGATTTTAGAGGGGGACCTTGGCAAACATTGTTGGAGGTCGATGAATTGATGTGGCAAATAAGAACAAAGGCCCATCTTTATCCAGAACTTAACGAAAATATATCTATAAAATGTATGCTTAAACTGTTAGCCTTTCAAAGATGAAAGTATATTTGTTAACAAGGTATTAGCCATTTAGGCATGTACTATTATTATTTTTAGATTTAGACGTAAATTATTTTTTATGATATTTTGTTATCGTTTTAGTTTTTTATATGAGAGGTGTATTTTTGGGGAAAAGAAACAGATTAGCTCCTGTTTAGCTGTTTAGTACATCTTCATTTACCAAAGCGTTATGGCAAGTTTATTTATTTATTTATTTATTTTCTTGCGCTTCGTGACCATAATATAAAAGATATAAATAATATATATAAAAAATAAATGTATATAAATGAGGATACATTTTAAATATAAACACATATTGTGGATATATTCTATTATTTATTTTTTCTTTTTTCTTTATATTAGTGAAGTATTTTTGTAGAAAGTATGATGGATATCTGTAATTGTGTGGTATCTTTTTAAATAGTTAATTAAGTTTAGTTAATTGATACAGTGTTCTTTTTAAAAAGTGGTTTAATTGATTTGCACGTGTTTGTCTGAAGAAGGCAGGGTAAGAACCTTGCCGAAAGCACTTACTGAAATAAATTTGCCTTTTGGAGATTTGCCAGCTTTTATTGATTCTTATTCGCCTTTATTTTACAAGTTTTAGCATGTGTTTTTTTATTATCTTGTCTAACCAGTCTGGAGGTGAAATGCTTTCTTAAAAATATGGAGGCACCACCAGCTTTAGTGTCTTCATCTATTTATACGAAAATGTTTATGGAAATGAGAAAACTCTGCACTGACTGAGTGCCCTCATTTGTCTTGAATCAGTTCTCCATGACAATGCATATATCAATGTTTTCTAGGTGAAGGAATGCTTGTAGCGAGCAGGGTTTTCCTATTAAGGTTGTGAGCATTGAACAGAGGTACCTTCATGCTATCTAGACTCTGGTTTTCTTATGGTGGAAGCTTTAGGAGTCTGACATTGCCTAAAATGGTATTATGGGGTGGAAAAGAATTTAGCTAATATATGAAAACCAAGGAGAGCTAGGTGCAAGCCAGCCCTGGCCAAAAAAGTTAGGACTGTCTGATACCTCCTCACAGGAATGTGTGTGTGTGTGTGTGTGTGTGTGTGTGTGTGTGTGTGTGTGTGTGTGTGTGTGTGTGTGTGTGTGTGTGTGTGTGAGAGAGAGAGGCTGTATGGGCCCCTATCAAAGGATGAAACCTAACAGGAGTGAACATCAAAAGATGAAACTGGGAATATCGAAAACCCAGAAGGCTGAAAAAGTGGAAAAAAAAACAAAACAAAAAAAAAATCTCCTCTTTTGGAGGGGAGGGTGCTGTTGATTATATTAAAAAAAACTGAGATTGCACTACAGTGAAGAATCCCTAAGCCCCACTGTACTGTGATTCTGCACTAGTTTATATATATATATATATATATATATATATATATATATATATATATATACATATCTGTATATATATATATATATATATATATATATATATATATATATATATAGATATATTGCTAGATAGATAAATATATACCAATATACAATACAAATGGTAGAGTTTGACCAAAGCAGCAAGGGTTTCAGGAGCAGCCACAGTGTCACCAAAATGACCATAAGTACTGTTAAGAGGTTACAAGTATTCTCTAAAAGACCAGCCAAAATGAAAGGTGTATGTATTTAATAATAATTGTTAAAATAGAAAATATATGAATACTGAATATCTAGTTAAACACCAGCGCTTCAGTCACAGGAGATATAAAAAAATAACACAATTGGATACATTCACACAGACACAGAAAAATAATATGTAACTAATATCACTATATTTTCCTGACTGACTAAAGAATTACTGTTCCCTGGTTAAGTTACTTACTACAGCAAGGCAAGATGATGATTGTTGAGTTGCTTACTACAGCAAGACACAATGAGGTATGAGGTTGTGTGAGATATCTGTGATAAATCTTTCTTAACAGGTTCTGAAAAACTAAGTACTGCTCCTAGAGTTCTGTCATCTCTCTCTAATAAAAAAAAAAATAATCTCACAGCTGGTTATAGAATGACATCTCATCTGGTCATCTGACTCTGGTACAATACACACCCAGGTCTTTGCTAAGGTCTGTTGCTGCATCTGAAAGCTATAGAACAATTTCAAAAATGTCCACGCTTCCAGGGTAGCAATTATCTCACCCCTAAGGGCAATACAGTAAGATTCCTAGTCGTGGTTTTTCCAAACATTTTTGTCTCTGGCCGCAATCAGACCAGTAAGATAAAATCTTTATGGTCTAAACGAACCTATTTCACTTTCAACCTATTTTTCAAAATTAGCTGGACTGAGATTAACCTCCTCCCTTCCAGAAATCTGGGAAATCATATACCTTTAATTACTTAAAATAATACTGCTGACATACATGTATATCTCTTTTCTGTCCAGCAGGGCACACTGTTGATGCATTTTAAACAAAAGTAACTTTACAAATACCTTTTAACACAGGCATTTGTACAAATCAGTGTGATCAAATTACATAAAATTCTTTACAAAACTCCGGCTAGCTTAATTGACATATGTTACACATGCACTGCCCTAATCTCCCTGGCACAGCTGGCACTACCTCATATCATCACAGGGCATACCAGCAATTGACCCTGAAAACAGCAGACATATTAGTCTGGTTAGTCTAATGTGAAAAGCTATGCAATGAATTATCATGGAAATGATGCAACGTATAGACACTGGACCCGTCCCAGTTTGCTTTTGTCAACCTGGTAGACTTCTTTGAAAGGGCCACCAATGCAATTTATGAGGAAAAAATGGTGCTTAAAGCCTACTTCCCCTTGACAGAGGTGTATGATACAATACCCCACATGGGTATTTTTAACAAACTCATCAAGCTGGGCATAAATCCCTACATAACTCATTGAATTGTGAGCTGGCTCACAGATAGGACCTAAGAAGTTATGATCAGTGAGACCACCTCTAGCAAGAGACAGGTCATCAGCTGAGTATTCAGGACTCAGTGCTTGGTCGGCTTCTGTTTGGCATCTACTTCTCAGAAGTCAAAGCTAATGTCAAAGGCCTCTCGCTCATCAAATTTGTAGATGACTGCAAATTGGGAGCTATCATAGAGCCCCCCCCCCATGACACTAACATCCTAGAAGATGGTCTAATACAAACAAATGACTTGTGCCAAAGTCACAGATTGAAACTCAATGAACAGGAGTGCATTATAGAGACTTTTCAGAAAACACCCACTCAGGATAATTACTCCATTGATAAGACATCCCTAAGAGTTGACTCAATAGTTATGGACCTGAGAACAAATGTAGACAGTAATCTGGCCTTTGACCAACATGTAGCCATGTTAGTAAGAAAATCATTCTATTTCACCCAGCTTATAAGTAAGTCTCCCAGAGGTTGCCCCATCTCTGGAACAGACTTCCCATACATGTCAAACAGAGCACCTTGATGACCCTCTTCAAGCACAACCTTGATGAGTGAATGGGATACCACAACTTTGTCACAGGGGTTCCACCTGTTTCCCTCATTGACAGGGGCAACAGGTGCTAATTGAGGTTTCTTTTTGGTGATAAACTCTTGGTTAGGCTTGTAAGGGCCCCAGAGTCTTTAGACTAGTAACCTCCTATGATCCTATGATCCTTAGTAAGGATATTGAATCCAGGTCCAAGGAAGTTATAGTACCACTTTACTTGGCCCTTATCAGACCCAATCCATCTTTGACTACAGTGCCCTCTTCAGCATGTACCTGACCAGGCAAATGCAACAGTATATGGTCATTAGCATAGTATATACCTATGAACCTAATATTATGCTAGAAATAAGGTACATAGATAGAAGTTAGGGGAAAAGGAGGAAAGAGATGTAGATACAGAACAGAGAAACTGAGATGTGATAATATTCACTATGCCAAAGTTGTAAGTTTGTAGCCAATGATCCTGAAATGAAATCAAAGGATGCTATGCATCCATCTAGTTTAAGTTAAATGTCCCTAGGGTTTTTCACTGTAATAAATCAGGGAAGATTGTATCCTTGAACAGGAAGTTGCCAGGTGATACATTTTAGATATTAACTGGAAAATGTTGTAGATTTTTCATACAATTAGATCTTTGAAGTAAGTATTAACTCATGAAGTTGTTGTTTTGATTTTTCAAAAGAAATGTGCTATACTGCCTCTGGGTATAGAGAAATTAGGCAGCCAAAAAAACAAGGTCAACAGATGTGGCGACATAATTGTTCATAAGACTGGTATGGTGTACTACTTGCAGAAAAGGCTAAATACAGTGATGGCAACTGAAGATTAATCACTTAAGTTGTCTTAGGTACACTAGTGGACTATAGATAAGTTAACTACAGCTCTAGTAGTGAAAGTTTTGAATAAAATGTTAATAGCAAAGGACAGATGGATAAGAAGACATGAGATACCATGAGTTACAATGAAATAATGGTACAATTTACAGGCATTTCCAAAACAGGGTATGTATCAGAAGTACAACCTAGTAGTAAGAACAGCAGCTAAATGATAATAAGTGCCAACATCTAGTGTGACAGCAGGGAGCAAAAAAAAGTTACTCACTGAGTTATGCAACTGAAGTAAAGTAGCCAATAACTAGATACAAACTGCAAAAAGGCTGTGGGGCAAAAGTAATAGATAGTAAATGGCCAAGAGCGGGCATCGGGTAAATACAGATGTAGTCAATGAATAGGTAATGTATGCTAGTAAAATAATAGGACTCTGTAACTGAATAATCAATAAACACATTCAGGATATTAAACAATATAAGTACATAATGACAGCAGAGTAGCCAAGGAACAGGCACCAAAAACACACTAAAAAGGGTTTCATTTAATCAGGATATCAATGGTACAATAAATAACAAACACAGAAATTTGGTTGATCACTAAGATAAAGTAAATAGCAAATCAAATAGAATCAGACATATACTAAATTTAAGATTAGTAATAAAATTAATCATGATAGTGCAGCTAAGTAATTCTTAAAAAGAGAAAGAAGACAGTGAAATTTAAAAATGCCATAACATGGATGGAGGGACTGATTTATCTGACTTAAAACAGACTTTGATTGCTTAACAAATTTATTTAATGATGCTGAGTGTTATACCATGCAATAAAATGTTAAAAATTTATTAGACATCTGGCGATTTAAAGTCCATTATTTCCTAAGTTGCTGGTTCCTCTATCTGGACCAGCATGTCAAAATACGTGGGGGTTTTGCAATCATCATCTTGCTACACTCTAGATAGCAGTACCCTTTCATGAGACTTCCACCTACTGTCCATTAGTTTCCTGAAGACCTTCACTTGCCTTTCTCACAGGTTAGCACCCCATAGTGCCAAGCTTTATTTTCCTCTATTTTTCCATGGTCTGCTTCTGTCTCTTATTTCTGTCTGCACAATGTGCTTCACCCAAAGTTGTTTAAGCTGTAATCACTCTTGATCTCTCAAGCCAAATAATCTCTATGGGTGGGGAAATCAAACAAATAATTCTTCTTCCATGTTCTGAAAATCCTTATCTTTTCTCATTATGCAATTTCTAACCATAGGTTGAGATGATAAATAATTAGAGGAGGCCTTATCCCAATCTAAGTCTCCCAATTTCACACATTCTTCATAAAGTCCTGTAGTTGTAGTAGGGCAGCCTGGTACAAAGTGAAACCATGTTTTCCCCTGTTTGCATGGACTGTCTATCCTTTGCATAGATCTGTTTGCAGTTAATGCATAGCAGTTGATTCAATTTTCACACAAGACTGTATTTCCCTAACTATGGGAGTCCGATGCTACCATATATGTGGACAAGGTAGCTCATTTTAGAGGAAATTATTCTACCACCCCTAAATGTAATTATTAATGCATTTCTACATAATCCTTAGGATTGAGTATTGAACTGGGAAAAATATGTTTCTGAAGAGAAAATAATAGGTGGCATTATCATTGTGTGAATAGCTTGGATCTTACCTAGAAGCATGCTAACAGCTTTACTTTGTGGCACAGTTTCAAAACCCTGGTTAGCAATCTATTTAGGTTTTCCTCTAGTGTAACTAACAGGGTATGCACAACCAACAGACACAGGTATACTCAGTTTCAACCTCAGTTCTCTCTTTCTACTTCATCACAGCAACTCATCAGAGCCAATTTAGCAACACTAGAATTCAGTCCAGAGGCAATGCTGAATGACTTGAAAATATTCAGGACTCCACCAATAACTCTGTGGATATTGCAACTTAACAGACCATAATCATATGCAAACATTATAGACCCTCTCCCTTTCCTCCAAGTCTGATACGTATGTCCTAACTGCTAACTCCTCTGTGACTAACAGAAATAAGGCAGCAGATAGTGTGCAGCCTTGACAAGTACGCTTACTAATCCTACTCGATCTAGATATTCCTCCATTCACCACTATCTAGAAACTAGAGTCAGTGTGTAGAGCCTACACCCTTACCTCAAAATGGCTACCATATGTTCTGACTTTTAAGACTTAAGACAGGAATTCCCAACTAGCTGAATCTAAAGTGGTGTTAGTATCAAAGAGTACCATACTGGCTTCTCTGTTTTTCCTCCCAAATTTGCTCATAAATGTCAAATTCTCCCACAAGTTATTTGTTGTATCCTCCCCCTCATAAGTCCAGTTTGGCCTTCTTGAATTAACCATGGAAGCAAGGCATCTAACCTTTCTGACAAAACATTTGCCATGATTTTCACAGCCACGTTAATGAGCAAAATGGTTCTGTAGTCACTGACATGCAGGAACAATCTTTCTTCTTTGAGATTAGTGAAATAACTTGATTCAGAAATGGGTCTCATCTTATTTCAATGTCCCATGAACTGAAAACTTCCGTCAAGGCCAACACAATATCCTCTCCCACCACTTACAGAATTCAGCAGAGAATCCATCCAGATCTGGGATTTTGTGCAAGCTGAGTGTAGTAACGACTAAAATAATCTGATATTCTATTTCCTTTTTAAGATCTACTTTTTTTCCCTGTATAACAGGTTTATTACTTGCCACTAGTAATCCTCATTCCTTAGGGGCATGATCCAGCCTAGTTGCATAATATAGGTCATTGTAGAACTCACAAAACACACCCCATATATCCTCATTTTTCCTCAACAGCATCTCTTGTGGGTATACAGCTGGGAGATTGAATGGTACCAAGCTATACGTTTCATAGATTCATAGATTCTTACTAGGCTTATGACCTGGGAGGTGGGGTGGGGCCTTTCTAAGCCTGGCCAAGTTTTCTCGAAAGAATAATGATGTCATATATAAGAATAGGAAGTTGAGAGCCAGAGATTTATTAGCTACTTCTCTATGGGTGCCAGCCCAGTGTAAATTTCCTATTCTCCATCCACTGGACAGCTTACTTTCACCTCTTCTGTGGCCACTGTTAGTTTATAGGTAAGTACTAGGCTATTTGCTCTTGCAGACCATTTTAAGTCTAGATCATTTTCCTTTAAAGGTGAGAATAAAACCATGTACCTTGTATCTGCAAGGTAAACACCTTAACTACTATACTAACCTCTTAACCCCAACATTGTCTCAAGACTGATAATAGAATGAACATACACATAGACGTTGACCACAGTAAGATTAGAAACCCTATCTGTCCACAGAACATGGTACGTACTGCAAGTGTCACAGTGCTTCTCTATTTAAACACCAAAGAAAACCCTCATTTAAAGTTCAGCCTTAGCCACAGAGACTTCCATCATAGATAACTCTGTACACAACTGTACTTCCAAATCATTAAGTCACTTGTTGTCCCTCTTCTTTATTAATTTGCTCTGTACCCTCTTGAAAGACCAAGTAATTGCTTTTATATGTTGTTTCTTCATCCTATGACAGTATCCATCTGTCTCCATCAGGTTTCCCCTCATCATCACTTTGATATCCTCCCGCCAGGTCCTACTCAAATGAACATCTCTATGGGCTCCTCTGTAAAATTTATAAGTAGTGAGGTGAGATCCTTTTTGCTAGATGGCCTGTTTCAGTGAATGAATGACCACCTTCACCCACTATATTTTGGTTACTGTCCATCAAAGCTCATAACATGAGATGGGCAGGGTCTTACAGAAGAATTTCATGCATGGCAGATTTGGCTACCTTATATATCTTGTGTTTATGTATCTAAATCAAATCAATTCAACTACCTTGATGTAAGAAGTCTCTAGTAAAGAATGGTGTCACCACACCTGGATTTGCAAGTCTCCAGATATTTGCCTAATCATTAGAAATCATCCAGAAAATAAGCATTCCCTGACTTTTCCTGTGATACTATCCCCTGTTAAATAGTCTGTCATTTTGACCATTCAGTGTTAATTAAACATCTCCCATTTAGACATGGGATGTATTTAAGCTAGCAGTACCCTGCCAAAGAGTTAGGAAGTTCTCAAAGAATGTCACATCATTACCATTCAGGGCATAAATATTATCACTTACCCAATTCTCTATTGAGTGTCCATTCTCAAGTCAACTATCTACCACACCCACTTCCTCTAATACTGTTATTACTAACAGCTAACAGTTTGTAAACTATAATCACCACGCCTTTTTTCACAGGCAAAATATTTACGCTTCTCCCCTTCTAATCCACTGTTGAACTCTAGCTCTGTGTATGATGTGGATAGATCATCCAATGGTCCAGGATAATATGTTAGCACATTTGTTGGGTGAGAATGTTAAAGATCTCACAACTTGCTGTGCACGTACATCAGTGCTACTAAGCTAAGCACAATTCCATTTAATTTGTAAGATCTAGTGTTAACTTTTGGGCTAGGACCATTTCTGTAGGTAGAGACTACCAACTCGCAGATTAAAACCCAACTGGTGGTTATTTGAGTTCTAGTGGACCCTCTATAAACTTCTATCTCTTTCCCCCAAAGCTAGAGGATAATGCATAGACTCCTGTCATGACCCTCCAGCTATTCATAGTCATTGTTATGTTTGAACTCCAACCCATTTAAGACTAAAAGTAAAAAAAAAATCTAAATATAAAGAACTAGCTACAAACTGGGAGATATTTTCAGCGAGTTAGCTTGCATGCAAAAATAAGATTTTCTTATGTTTTTACAGTAACCATTCCCTTACCTTTCATCCTAGTTTCCCGAGTTCTACAAAATCTCGTTAAATAAAAATAAAGAAAAAGAAAACAGGAGTGAGGAAACTATGTGGGTGTTGACATCATACCACGTTGTCTTTAGTGATAACATAGAATAATCATCACCAAAAAAAAATCCTAAAGAAAACTCGGTTTTACCTAAAGCATAGCAATAATAATAAAAAAAAAAAAACAGAAGAAAACATACAGTACTAGGGAGGGACCGACAGTTACCAGAATGCATTGAGCTGTCTCTCTTGCCAGTGATGTCTTTCATCTGTTGCAGACTCAGACCCTTCCATTAATGAGATCCCTGCTAATTGGTTATCATCAATCTCTGTATGAAAGTGAAAAGCAATATGCAAGAAAAGAACCCAAAGGAGTCCATGAAAGTACTTTACATCCAACAGAAACAACCTCCTAGGAGAGTCTCAGTAATTACTAGAGGCATTACACAACAGTGAGAGATAATATAGAATGATAAGCATAGTAATGGCAGGGGAGGAAATGGGTTACCATGTTACTGTAAATCAATTAAAACAACTAGGACAAGAAAGGACTGCAATAATGCTTGCAGTAATCTATCGGTTTACCACTGGATAAGATCAGTATATATATATATATATATATATATATATATATATATATATATATATATATATATATATATATATATATATATATTTGGAACATTCAAAATCTATTACTATCAGATATATTAAAGAATAGGTGTGGTCTTATTCTTCTCATATAAATTCATACTGAGAAAATGAGAAAGAATAGTAGCAAATCAGCTTTTGCCAACCCTTTTCACAGAGATGAAGCTGTCCAACAATGTTTGTTGGCAGAATATGATGAGCCAGAGAAAATCTCAGACCAAGTCTTGTTGCTAACAGTGCACGCCTTCACTGGTGAGATACTGAATCTAATGATTCCCAATGACTGCAGTACTTAGACAATTTCAGATAATCCTGGAGCACCAACCTCCTTCATTCCTTAAATACTCCAATCCTTTTTAGGCATACTTGGATCACATATGCTGTGCTGCTGGGCAGACTGTCTCTCCTTGTGCTGCTTCCCCACAGTTGTAAGTAATCTCATCCCCAACCTCTGGGGCATTCTTCTACTGTGCACTAGGTATAGCCTGAACAGATGAAGGCTGATGCTGTATGCAGGTAGACATTTACCACTCTATCTCTATCTCAGACTAGTCATTCTCTATAGGCTTTCCATGCATACCCTTCAGTTGTGATTTCAGGTCACCAAAAAGTGTTCAGCTTCACCCTTATTCTGGTAAATGATCCTTTCACCACTCTTCTCCAGAGATATCAGTGCAGGATAGAATAAAGCATTTCAGCCCCAGCCAGCTGGAGCATTGCGTTCCTCACACTGTATTGTACTGGGAGTAGTCTGCATAAGGTGTGGTGCCACAAAGTGCCAACAGAACCCTTGTACTGTTCAGACTGTGCTGCACAAGCCAGTCCCTTGCCCTGGTTGAATGTAATGTCATAAACATATTTCAAGGCAAGTCGGAGTGGGACTCGCATTGAGGTGGTCTACCCACGCAATACACCTTTTCAATGCCCAAGTTTAAGTCTACAGGGGACTTAACAATTTTGTAAAAGATAAAGCCAAAAAAGTTCAGCTCTGCATCTGATAGCTGCTCAGGAATACCTTTAATGTGGACATTGACGTGGCATGTGAGATTCTATAAATCATCAACTTTGGCAGCCGGTGCAGAGCTTTCTTTCTGCAGTGCCTGGACCTCATGTCACACCTGTTGGGAGGTTTTTTGCAGATTACTTATTTTTTTTTTTTTTACTAGGCTGCCATCATCTCTAAGCTATCTAGTCTGGTTTGTTGTTACTCAGCTTGCTTATGAAAGGCTGCTATATCCACTTTCATCATGGAGAGTCTTTCAATCATGAGAGAATTTATCAGTCAGGGCCATCCAGAACATGTTCTTTGACCCTCGCTGGTTCACATCCACAGGAATGTTTCTGATGTCCCATCACTATAATGCCATTCCTGTGTTTTTGAACTAAATTAAAAAAAAAACTCTTTTGCTAGAGAGAGTGAGGAAAAAAAGGATTAAGCATCCATCTTTCTCAGGCTAGTAATGTCTCCCTCTCCATTTGCAATATAGAAAATATTGTTGGCATTTTTTGTTTGCCATTGTTAAAGTTCATGGAAACTGCAGTTATGTATATTTATGCATACTGCCAATAGAGTACAAAGTGAAAATATGCATATCACATATGCACTACGTATCACATATGTTAGTATACATATGAGAAAGTGCAGTGTGTACAAAATTCAGTGGAACTACAGAAAGCAGATTATATTGCCATCTTGTGTGTTATCCACATATATTTTATGAAATTTATTATAAAGAGTACACGGGCAAGCATATTTATTTAAGTTATTAATTATTATGTTTAACAGTTTATTTGGATATTGCATACAGGTACACGCACAGAAATTTAGGAATCATTAATGGTACATATTTACTCATTAATTATCCCTGCAGTCATGAATACATAAATGCCCCTTTTATTATTTAAACTTTTTATACTGCAGGTGTTTCTTAATGATAAAGAATTTGTGTGACATAGAACCCTTCTTCTTCCCTATATTTAGGGTTTCTATTAAATCTATTCAACTCTCAACCACTCAACCCATCCTCTATTCAAAATCCTCTCTTTCCAGTGGCCACCTTCAAAATTAATATGCTTCCTCATAACATCTTGTGCAAAAATGAGAAAAAGTTGGTTATGGATGGATGGATGGATGGATGGATGGATGGATGGATGGATGGATGGATGGATGGATAACTCTTATATTTGTACTAGCTGACTGTTTACACATTTCTGACATTTTTGATAATCTGCTGCTTCATCAGCCACATCTTGAACTCCATAATAATATGCCCACACCCTATAACAAAATAAAAATATATCTTCTCAACAGACGCAACAAGCATGTCTATTGGAGTGCATTTCTTATCCAAACCTACTTCTTGCAAAGGTCATCTCTCAAATTATCTAAACTTAAAGATCTTTTTTAAACTCTTATCTAGTGTTAAAAAATGGATAATTCTGGGGATATTAAAATAAACCCTGAACCTTCTTAATCCCACAATTAAGCCTTTAACACATTAACTCCACTGGAAGCAAAAATCACAACTCCTATCTTAGATGCATGCAGTTTAACTATTAAATGGGCTAACCTAGAGGTTTGGATAGTATTTGAAAACCTTGATATCTGTCCATTTCAGAAGCATTGCTCATTCCCTTTATCTTATATTCAAGATAACTATTTAACTTATAACTCTAGAAGATACAATGCCAACAACAAATCCGATTGTTTAAAATTTTCATGTAGTTTATTATTAACTACTAGGACTATATAAAGCATTAAAAAATATATTTTTTTTCATTTCTCTATTATTGTAAATAGTAGTCACTTTGTAAAATCTGTACTTTAACTGGAGCTTTTCTCTCTGTGCCCCCACTGAAAATGGTTTTCTGACCCAGTGGACTTTCCCAGTCAACAAATGCCAATAAATAAATAAATAGACTATAAAAGATCAAGTCTAAGTTGATGGGGGCGGAGGCTTCTCTTCTAATTATAAAAAAAATACATACATGACTGCAATCAATGTTAAAAAAATCACCCTGGATGGCCATACCCATTTATTGGCTGGATCAGTCTACATTCCTCCTCCATTGTCAGTGACTTTGATCCAGACTACCATACAAAATATGTTCTAAAAGGGTGTCAAAAATAATGCTATTCTTGGTTCAATATTAACGCCAATGGAAAAGAAGCACTTCCTTAGCAAAATATTGCAGTAATTTACCATAATGAAGTGTATGCAGTCTGCTACTCACTTTAGCACTAAATGACACAATAGCTCTACTCTAGATCTGATATCCAACATACAGCAAGCTACCTAAGTGACCATTTCCCAGGAAAGTCTACCTGGGGTTTCGGAACTTCCACAAATTAACTGCACATAATGGGAGGATATTCCTTTACAATAGCTAAAATATCTTGGACTTTACAGGATGACTAATCAATCATCTACCAAATTCAGAATACATTATACCCAGTAACAAACAGAAAACGTAGAACACATAGTTGCCCAGGGCTAACTAGTGAACTTAAGGGTCAAAATGAGATTCAGAGACAATGCCTGAAAAGCATGGACATAGATCTACTTAATTCACTATGGCAGCAAATCTAACTAAGCCTTAGAATGGAAACAAGAATAGCTGCAAATAAAACCAAAGCCACTTTTCTAAGGCAGAAACAGGAAGAAAACTTGACAAGACCCAGTCATTTTAGGAAGGAATTAAAACAGCTAACACACCTGTTGGCATGTTCCCTCCCATCCACTACTATTCCTCCAGTCTCTAACTGCTCCATCTTTCCAAATGGCTGCATGCACTTCCAACTGGCTTCCAAGTTTTCTCACACGAGATCTTTCATGGATGACAAGTACTTTTTACAATGAATGTCTCTCGTAGCCTCCTATGTTGTGTCCCTTCATTCCTTCTTAAACTGACTAATTCAGTTACTAAATACATCAAGCTTCATCCATTCTTCTTGAGGATTACTGATGAAGAAAATGCAAAATGCTTTTCAGAAATCTCTCTCTCACACTTCAGTTTCTGTTCATGGACACATTCATTATCCCACTTACCAAAGTCACTTCCTGTAAAGACCTGAAGCATGACAGGCCCATTTCTAATCTATGTCTTATTGCAAGAATATGTGAAATAAATGTCGTACAAACAACTGCTATGACTTGTTAACAGCTAAAGCTCACTCTGAGATGCACATTGTGGATTTCAAAATTTCTTTAGCACTTCCACAGCTCTTTTAATGGCAACAGATTATTTATTCGAGTCTTAGTGATTGTCAAACAACCGCAGGTCTCTTTGTTGATATTACTAGATCAATTAAAACAGTCAACATAGCATCCCACTAAATTTAACTAGTGGGACTAATCTTTGAGTAAAACACAATTAACTGCTTTCAGGGTTGTCTGCAAAATAGATTGTTCCATGTTTACTGTAATAACTACTTATCCAATAAAGGGCTTTGCAACACAAGAGTCTCACACAGAACTGTATTAAGCCCTTTACTTTTCTGCATCTTTGTCAATGACCTCCTCCCTGAGACCCTAAATATCAAGCTAATTATGTATACAGATGATATAGTGCTTTCAAAAAGGACTATCCATTTTAATTTGTAATGCAATCTACTGCAAGACTTCTCTCAACTATGTAACTGGTCCAGCCAGAACAAGCTTCAAATTAACCCCAAGAAAACTAACATTGTGGTCTTCTCTATTCCTAATAAATTACCCACTGTTCCTCACATGCTAATAGACCACAGTGGTAACGCAGTTCTTAATGTAGGTGAATAGAGATACCTAGGCCTTATTCTAGACTAGTTCCTTTCCTTTTAATACACACTGATATGCTCATAAATAAAGTTTTAGCCCAACGTAAACTATTTTACAAAACCACACACATTCTGTCAAAAAGAACTTGATTAGCTGTTGCCAAAAATGTAGTAATGCCTAAATTAGAATATGGACTCTCTCTGCTATTAATGCATGCACCATAATACCCACAGAATACAAACCACAGAGAACGATATGTAGATTTTTAATTTTACCAGACCATTCTTCCATCATTGTAACCTGCTTGACAGCACTCAGTGGCTGTCAGTGTTTAATAGGGCTACAATTCTCCTATGCACTAATTTTCAAGATTTTTAAAACAGGACTATTCCCCTCTCTGAAACAAACTTCCTATACAATACATATGAGCTGAAAAGTACACCAAATAACTATTTTTGCCTTACTTTTCCACAATTCAAGACAGCACTAGGAGAAAGAGCTTTCTTCAGATGGATATCAGTAACATGGAGCCACTTGGCTACGGAGATCAAAAACTGAGGCAGCATTAAAGGCTTTAAGGATCTATATTTTATTTTATGTTATTTTTATTAGTATTTGTTTTCTGGGGTAGAGCACCAAAATCTCCATGGACCTTTTTCAGGCTCAGCCTGGGACCAGTGTCTGGTTAAGTGACTTGCTCAGAGTCAAAGAGTTAGGTAATGAATGCAGAGGGAATGAAAAAAACATCTTTATGCAAAATCATCTTGCAAATGCTTTCAAGATAATCGTTAAGAACTTAATTATAGATTTTAGATATCTCAAATCCTTATCCCTATGTATTGTACACTCTTTATCTGATTTTTGTATTGCTATATGGTAGTTAAGCTCCTGCTTTTAACTGATTTTTTTTTTCAAATGCTGGTTTAAATTTTTTACATTTTTAACCATCTTTGAGCCCAGGTCTTGGGTTTTGTAGTGATCTGTCTATATAAATGCACAGCAACTGAGAACATACAGACACTATTTAATGAGCATATACAACAGACTTATTTATTGAACACCATGTAGACCTTCATGCTGAAACAACTGGCAAAGAGGCATGAAGGCTTGGAACACAGAAAACTATTAGTATGCATGTATGTTTAATGATATGAGTGTAACACTCACCACCTATTTTCAGGATATTCATTGTCATGAATCCTCAGTGTTGTTAAGTGTAAAATGACTGAATCACATCTTGGAACACATGCCCCATTTCTTTGGATAAGCACTTAACAGTATCTTGTGTTCTTACCACTGTTTTTGATATTCTGTTTACATGTTATGTAAGGTTGCACATGACACATATGAGGACATAAGTGGCACACTCCACAGAAGCAATAGTGAATTGTTTCTTTACCCCCCTTTTTTGAGAACCCCAGTTGTTTGTGTGATTCCACAAACATGACTGAAACATTGCATATTGGTTTCATCAATAACTAAATTGGTGCTGGTAGAAGCTTCCTACGTAGGGATGTGACGGAATGTGTTGATACATAAATCAGCTTTATACTTTTGTGCATATATGTATTCTACATGCCTGCTTATACTTACCTTATATGCATATTATGGTTAAGGTAAAAAAGTGGATTTCACTAAAGGTGAGGTGGAAGAAACGTATTGTATATAATGTCTATACATACAACAAATGTAAATGCATGTCTCAGGAATTCAAAATAATATTTTTAAGCAGTTTATTAATTGCCTATGTGGATTATTACAAAAATCATCTCTCCTGTTTGCATGAAAGCTGAGTATGCCATACCTATTGTTTTCACTGTTAACATGCACCTCATTAGTGCATGACACATTCATTCTTTCAGACTCAATGTCACTACAAGTGCACAAATGGTGTATCACATTACTGATGACAGAAAGGTAGTATTCTGGTGGTGATATGTAGTCTATATTGCTCTGTATATAAATGCACGCTATGCACAAAGAATATATTATAGAGGGTGTAGTTCAAATGAATTGTATTCAGTGAATGGAACTATAAAGCTCTTAAAAGTAATCAATACCTTACTTATGTGTCATGCTTTTGATTGACATTCAGTGTTCCATAAAGTTTGTGCATTGATTAATATGCATTATAACTAGTAAATGAAACATTCTACTTTTCATGTGATTAGTTATGTAGATCAACTCATGCTTTATGCACATATCCCTATATTTTTCTGAGAAATGGACACGTTAGAGGATTTTGCAATAAATGGCAATGGATGGTGCTACAAGTCTACAGTTTGACATCACTGGGAGGCGCTTGCACATTAGCCTTGTTAAGCACCTATTTTGTGTCAGAAAGATGCTAAAATTACAAGCATTTTTTTCAAGAAGACATGAATACCTGCCCCCTGACCCCAGGGGACACACTAAGCTTTTTATACCAGTTCTATGGACGCACAAACACAAAGGGAAAATATGCCAACACAAAGAAATCAGTCATGGTCCACACTTAAAGCACAATGGCTGTGACTTCCTGTGAAAAACAGCATTTGTCATTCTGTTCCTCAGTATTTTGTGATTCAGGCATTTGGCACTTAGGAAGACTAATCATGAACACCTGTAAGTATAACAGCTTACACAAAACAGTATCATAACTAGTTAGAAAATCATATGTTTCTTAATCCCGTACTAAAATTGATTGGATATTTTGAAACAGGCAAATATTCAGAACAGTGTCTAAAATTAAAGAATTATAAATACAGCAACTTAAAAAATGCCGTTAAAATACAGTCACATACTTCCTTTTGTTTACAGTTTAGTTACCGTAAGCTTTGTCATCTAGAAGAATTGTTAAAATGCATTTCCTAAAGTCAGGAATTTATTAATAACTTATTTCACACTGTCACATAGGAATGTAGGTGTCCTAATGTAGGTCACATACATTCTGTTGCCCATTTTGCTTGCATTTTTACACAGAAATAAAAGACATGAGTGCTGCATATTGTTTTATCCATTTCATAGTCCATTCTTTGTGTGATATGTGTATTCCTCCTTTGATAGAAATTGCAAATAATTGTTCTATTTTCCGGCAGTCCTTTGTGAAGAATACAGCACTGCATTTAATAGTTTAAGTACAAGACATTGTATGCCCCTTAAGAATCAACATAACAGAAAGCTGAATTCCTTGTTCTAATTTCAATTGGCTATCCTTACAACATCTAATATAATATTTCCTCATGTGATGTTTCAGAATACTGTCAAGCAAACAAGGTTGTCCTGTATTACACACACAAACATTTAGGCACCTATGGCACTCTTATTTATTTTGATGGTTTTACATGCTAGTCAGTCCAAAATTAACCACCTATTTGTTGTATCAGCAGCTTGTTTCTAAATAAATGTAATAAATTGGCAGTCTTCATTCTTCTGGGAACATCTTCTGTACATCTGCCCTAATAATAATATCGAATTTACCTATACACAATAAAATAATCTAATGCTTCAATATGGTTAACACATCAACACAGCAAACAGTTTTTTATGCTGTTTGTCCCTCCTGATACCTGCTAACCATTAATTGTCTGCAATCACTATTCTGTCTCCTTACAGGTTCGTAGGTTTATAGGTAGGTACTAGGCTAGCTTCCCTTATGGGCCTTTTAAGCTTGGACAATTTCCATTTTGGTGCTTGAATTAACCCATAGGACCTTTTTAAGCTTAGTCATGCATCCCAAATCTTTGACAAGTTCTAGTACCTTTGATAAATGTAAGCAGGGGCTTAGGAGATGATACGTGTACAGGCAGGGGCCTGGGAGGTGAGCCATTTACAGGCTTCTTGTGTCCATTAGAGACATAGGTGTCCAACCAGGGATGAATTTCCTGTTCCCCATCCAATTGTCCAAGATACATTTGAATCAAGTTAGGGAGAAACTCTGGTTTAAATGGGTGGGGAGCCTGTTCCAGAGAAGAGGTACTCTCTGGGATACATTTTATTTTATTTATATTCCAGGCAATGTTTAAGCCTTTAGGATGGGTAATTCTGGTGCTGTTTGTTTTCTCAGATATGCAGGATGTCCATTTGGCTGGGGTTTGACAATGCCTTGTATGCTAGGCATAGATCTCCTCTCAACAGTCTGTAGGAGACAAGAATATAGGGATAGGGCTTTGAGGCAGTCTATACAGGGCATGTTATTTGTGCCCTGCATTCTTTTAGTGATGAACCTCTCTGGATGCTCCAATTGCTGGATGTTCCTGGTTAGATACATACTGAGGGGGCATTGTACTCAATGACAGGTCTGATGAATACAGTGGAACAATGACCTCCTTGGACCTAGATGCCATACCTTTGTTTATAAGTTGCACGACATAGAATGTTTTCCTCACTACTGTAGATGTGTTGGTTAAAAATTACTACTTGTGAGTGTACCCAAGTCCCTGACTACTGGGTCAGTTCTTAGAGGTGCGTTGTCATTATGATATAGTTACTGGCATGGATGACTTACCAAAGCATACCGCTATGCATTACCTGGAATTTAGTTTTAGTCTATGGCTCTGCAAAAAGTTATTTTTCTGTGTCACCCTGTCCTGGAGAATATTAGTGTCAGTGGAATTCTACAACTGCTATTAATTTGTAATCATCTGCAAATTTGTTCAGCCAGAGGCCCTTGCCATTGACTTTGACTTCAGAGAAGTAAATGCCAAAAAGCAGCAGTCTCAGCACTGATCCTCAATGGACTCTGCTTGTGCCTAGTCTCTTTGTGGAGGTGGACTACCCAATTCTAACTTCCCCTGTCCTGTTTGTAAGCTAGCTGGCTATCCACCAGGTAAGGTAAGGTAAGGATTTATACCTAACCTCTTGAATTTATTAAAAATGCCCTTGTGGGATATTATCAAATGCCTTGGCCAAGTCAAGGTAGGCAGTATGAACCATTTTGACCTAATCCATTGCTTTGATGACCTTCTCAAAGAAGTCCACCAGGTTAAGTAGGCATGGCCTGCCCTTGACAAAACCAGATTGTGTTGGGTCCAGTGTCTGGAGGTCTCCTATGCCATTATTAGATAATTTCCATGATAATACTTCCCATGGCTTTGTACAGAAGACTAATGAGACTTATGAGTCTGTAGTTTCCAGTTTATGTAGATGGCCCACCTCTGTACAGAGGGATGAACGTTGCTGATTTCCATTCATTATGCACAAAGCTTGTTTGCTGACTACAGCTAAATAGCAATTCCAGAGACCTCGATAGGTCGTGTTTCATGCTATTTAGAAGGCATCCTAGGATATTGTCTGGGCCCATTGATGCAATGGTCTTGGCTTTAGAGAAATAATTTGGGGACATGTTCCCTAATGATAGTAGGAGGAGTTATATTTAATGATATTTACTGAGGGGAGGTTGAAGAGGTGTGATGGGGTAAAGTTATAGCCAAATTTGTCTGCCAGTAGGTTTGCTATATCATTAGGCTCTGTACAGAGGGCTCAATTAACTGAGATCTCCACATAACTGTATACTGTCTTTTAGTTTGTGGACATAATTAAGGAATGCCTTATAGTTAACCTTGGCCTGGAAGGCCAAATTTGCCTCAAATCTTGCTTTGGTAGACTATTTGTCCTCTGAGTTGTTTTAGTTTCATGAGAGTGCTTTTATCCTGCTGGGTGCTACAGCTCCTATTTTTTGGCATGATCTTCTTCCTTCTCTTACGCAGCCTATTGATGTTGCAAGCCCACCAGGGTAGCTTGTTTTTTGAGTTAGTTCTGTACATCTTCCTTGTGGGTACAGCTGCCTCTATGCAGCTATTAACATGCTTGGATAGGGTTTCTGTGAACAGTTCATCACAGGCAGCAGTGTTCTCAGAATATATGGGGGCTTGGAATTTTTCCAGGTTATCACTTAACAGTAGGAAGTTAGCCTTAGATGACTTCCTGAATATTGCAGATTTAGCTGTGGTTCCACATTTTATTTTTACTTCAAAAGAGACCGTTTTGTGGTCTGACCTTACCAGAGATGACATTACACTAGCAGTTGTGGAGCACTCTCTCATATTAGTGAGGACCAGATCCTTGATGTTCGTGTCCATGGTCAGCATACTGACAATCTGGTCCGGGGAGTTTGTGTTTACAAAATCCAGTAATCTCTTTGTCTGCATGTTTGGTGTCGTATATGGTTCCCAGTTAATACTGGGTAATTTAAGTTGTCCATCAATATGGCACTGATTTGGATGAAGTGTATTTCCAAAAAGCTTAAATACATGTTATGGGTTCTTTGGGTCATATAGGGGTGCCTATAGCTTGCAAGGAAGTGGTGTGGGATTTTGCTTATGGTGATTTGAATGTGGTTAAGCTGAAGTGCATCATCCTGTTTGACCAGCCTTGAGTTGTATTTATTTTTGATGTCGATAGACACACCTCCACGTTTAGGAGCTGTCTTTAAAGTAACTGGTGTAAATGTGTGGAAGGCATTATAGCCTTGCACTGCCATCATGCTCTCCATGGATTTAAACCATGGCTCAGTGTCAGCATTCTCTAGAATGGGAAGAACTTGTAGAGAGTGGAGTGTCTTGTTTGAACTCCTAGCATTGAGCAGTAACACTTGTAGATTTCCTTGTTTTTGACTTGCTACGTTGGAAGTACTATCCATTTGGCACTGCCTAAAAAAGGCATTATGGGACATGACAATGTTTTAACTAATATCTGGAAGCCTAGATGGGAGAGATGCAGACCATCACTGACAAAGCAGTATAGCCTGTTGACCATCTTCTATGCTGACAAATATTTCATCCCTTTAGAATGACACCAGAAACTAAGCCAATTACTAAAGTCAGTCACCTTTTGTTCTAATTCTGGCAACATCCTCAAAGAAGGTAAAATGCTGCTCAGTACTAGGCTCATACCAGCCTAGGACACATATTCTGAGAGCTACATGATGTCTCTCTTCATATAGTCCAGGGAGGTGCATCTCATGTCATTTACACCCACATGGACTATGACTGAGTCACACTGGTACTTTTGGTCCAATGATCTGAGCCGTGCATAATGTGGCAGATATTGGGCACTGATAAACAATTGAGTTTTTTCTTCCAGTGCCTGGTGAGAGGGACATCAGTGTGAATCACAAAGGCGTCTCCAATTACCAGAATGTTGCATTGTGTGGTGACTTCCTTTATGGGCTAAGAACTAGAGACTCCATGAGTTGTGGCTTTTTGTACTAGTGTGAGTGTTATTTTGAAAGAGTGCTTTCAGGACTGGTGATGGTATTTGCTATGTATACATCATCTAGGTTATCTTTGGTGTTTAGAAAGGTTACACTGAAGTGCCTTAGCATATGTGGGTCCATGTTTCCGCTTTGCACTGTGTTTGATTGGTGCAATGTGTGTTGTGTGTGCTAGTAACAACTTGATTGACATTAGGAGTGCTTTTATGCGACAGCTTTACCTCCAGTGACATTGTGTAAATACATCTCTCACATACCTTATCAGTTTGTTTGAGAATTAGCTGATTGTCAGTAAACATGAGGCATATTTATACATTGCCTCAGGATAACCATATCCACATAGCTGGTAATGGAGATAGTGGAACATTCATAACCTTGGCAGTAGGCCCTATTTTATTGATTAGATGGTTGTGGTGAGAATATATAGTAATGACAGGTTTGTCTGGTTTGCAACTCTGGGGAGCAGTGATTGTCACTGCAAACTACTTATTATGTGTGCAATTAGGTACTGGTGAAATTTCAAGGGTGTTTTTACAGGTAAAATGTCAACTCTTTGTGTCTGCCTCTATACAGGGCACTGCAAAACACTTGGCCCTGTGAGGTCCCAAGTAGACCCTGATTATTTACAGATGAAGTATTTAGGGGGATATTCTAAAAGTTGGACAGCAGGTAATCAAGCAGCACTTACTGAAAACAATTACCTTTGTCAAGAATGATGAAAAGCAAGAGATTTGCCTGACTGGCTGCAGCGTGACTGCTACTATTACTGGTTTCACCACATCTTCATGCTGCTGGGATACAATGCCCCTTTGCTTCTCTCACCAGAAGTAAAACAGTCTCACCAATCCTAGCAGGAGAAGCAGGCCACAGGCTCTTTGGAGATAAACAGTCCTGTCCCAGAATATGCAGAGATCTATAGGCTTGTTGTAGCCTTTTCCTGTTTGATGCCTTTAAGACCAACTAGACCAATCAGGAAGTTCCCACACAGACACTCACTGCCCAGTCAGAGATAGTTAGGAATCAATGCCCTCTTCCCCTTCTCATCAGGAGCAAAATAAAAGCAAAAATTCCAGTCTGACACCTGCAAATCAGTTATCAGGCTTTCTGGTGATCAGTAGTCTCATGGAAATAATGTCCATATGCTCCTCTCTCCAGGAGCAAAAAAGAGGCACTAATCCCAAGATGACTACTGAAAGGCAGATTATGGGCTCCCTAACACATGGTGGTCTTGGACTAGATGTAGCAGATTTTCAAGATAAGATGGAAAAAATGGATTAATTTCCTACGAAGAGGAGTGTGCACTAAGGCTTTAACAATCTAAGAGGAGTGCCACTAATTTTAAAGAGCAAGATAGATTGGAATATATGGTGAAATTAACATAAGGGGTGAGCAACTACAAAGACAGTTCAGTTTAAAAACATAGCAGCACTAGGGTATAAGGGAGGGGGGAAAAATTCTACTTGACTCACAAGAGATATAGCTGTGGTCTCTTTTCTATTTTAGATATGGAATTTAAAACAGAATGCAAATAAGACACAGTGGAAAGAAAATACACCACAATATACAAAATAGAAGGCAATGAAGCAACACAATTTACAAGAAAGAAAAAACAGACCTTTCCTTCACAGCTTTCTATGGCAGAGTCTGAGTGAGCTTTTTGTTTATTTATTATTCATAGGTTCATAGGACGATACTAGGCTATTGGTGGGGAGACCTTTATAAGCCTAGCCAAGAATTTCACCTACATTCCCACAAAGTCGGCACCTGTTTTCCATGTCCAACAGGGACACAGGTGGGGTCCCAGGGGTATATTTTCTAGTTTCCCATCCAGTCATCCAGGTTCCTCTTAAAGAGGGCTAGTGAAGTGCTCTGCTTGACATGGACAGTGAGTCTATTCCACAAATGGGGGAGTCATTGGAACACAAATCTATCACACCAACAAGTTCTGTTAATGTCACAGACCAGGCTGAGGCCTTGCTTGTGGGTTGCATGAGTGGAGTTTGACTTATGGATATGCAGCAAATCCATCAAGGCTGAGTCTGAGACGGCCTTGTATGCCAGACACAGGTCACCTCTGAGTAGTCTGTATGAGACTGAGTAGAGGGACAGGGCTTTTAGCCTATCTGTATAGGATAGGTGTTTGAGACCCTGGATTGCCCAGGTCAGGAACCACTGTAGTCTCTCCAACTGCTGCATGTGCTTGGCAAGGTACATGCCGAAGAGGGCATTGTACTCGATAATGGCTCTGGTAAGGGAGGTGTACAGGGATGTTATGACCTCCTTGTTCCTGGATGAAATATCCTTACTTATGAAGTGGGACATGTAGAAAGCCTTCCATACAGCAGAGGCAATGTGGTGGTCAAAAGTCAGGTTCCTATCAACCTGGGTGCCTAAGTCCCTCACAACTGATTGCATGCTTAGTACGTTGTTATTAATGCGATAATTAGTGGGAATGCCGTTTTCCCCAAAGGGGATAATGATACATTTCTTGGCATTCAGTCTGAGGCCATGCTTCTAGCACCAGTCATTAGTCTGGGTAAGGCCCTCATGGAGGATGTGTACATCACTAGGGGAATTTATGACAGTGCCCAACTTGCAGTCATCTGCAGACTTGGTCAGACACAGACAACTGGTTTTGGCTTCCACCTCAGAAAAGCATATGCCAAACAGTAGAGACCCCAAGACCAATCTCTGGGGTACGCCGCTTGATATGAGTCTTCTACTAGAGGTGGCTTCCCCTATTTTGACTGAGTGGGTTCTATCAGTGAGCCAGTTAGTCACTCATCTGGTAACATATGGGCTGATGCCTATCTGGAAGAGTTTATCTATTATGCCAGAGTGGGGAGTAGTGTTGAAGGCTTTGGATAGGTCAACATAGGTGGTGTGCACTGTCTGCCCCTCATCCATGGTTTTGGTGATTGTTTTGAAGAAGGTGACCAATTTTAACAGGCATGATCTCCCTTTGACAAAATCAAACTGTGTGGGATCAAGCATTTGGAGGTTGCCAATGTCCTTGTTTATAAGGTCCATGATAATGTGTTCCATGGCCTTGCAGATCAGGCTAGTTGGGCTGATGGGCCTATAATTGCTTGGGTCAGTGGACACTCCATCTTTGTGTATAGGGATGACAGTGGTTGTCCTCCATTCTGCTGGGAAGAAGCTGGTGTACTGGGTTTGGTTGAATAGGGTGTCTAGTAGTGCTGAGAGCTCTTGCCTACATTCATGTAGCACACAGCCAGGGGATATTGTCGGGTCCCATGGTGGCTGTATTTTTTGCTTTTCAGAGGAAATAAATGACCTGCTCCCTGGTGTTGAAGTGAGGGAGGCAAGTGCTGGGGATGTCCTGGTTTACTGATGGGGGGACAGGTGGTGAAGTTTTCACTGAACCTGTCTGCCAGCAGGTTGGCTATAGCTATGGCATTTGTGTATGTGGTATTCTTGACCACCAATTCAGAGCAGATTTGGGAGTTACCTTTGAGATTGCGGACATATGCGAAGAAGGCCTTGTGACTGTTGTTAGTGGATGTGGCCAATTATTATTATTTATTATTTGTTGGCATTTGTTTACCAAGAAAGTAAACTAGACCAAAATAACTCATGTTCAATGGAGGCGTGGAGACAAAAGCTCCACAAAGGCACTTAGTGTAACAGTACATAAAATATAAAACAGTTAGTAGATACAAGAAATATTAACAAAAATAGACAATATTATGTAATAGTAGAAAATAAGTGTGCAAACACACAATATGTACAGATTTATACAGGAAAAGGTTACAAAGTAATCAAGTAATCATATTATTATACACTAGAGGCAATATGCTGACAAAACCAGTCATTTTGAAGTATTTTCCAGGTGTTCTGAAAGCATAAGCTGCACAATAGTGCAGGACGGAGTGGAGGAGTAGATAGATAGTAAGACAGAAAACAATAGTAAAGCAAAAGAGATAAATTATATTTGTTTTAAGGTGTGATAAAAGGGTTCCTATCAGAATGATGAAAAATCCAAATCTCAAATGCTCGGATGAGCGAAAATGCAGGTAATTGAAATCGATATTGTGAGATTGCAGTACAGTGAAGATCAGAAAATTTGCCCTTTCCTCACTGTAGTGCGATCTCGGAGTTGGAATATATTTTTAGGGGGGGTGCCCCCCACAATAGCAACTTCGATTACCTGCATTTTCGCTCATCCGAGCATTCGAGATTTTGATTTTTCATCTATGTAATATAGACCCGTGATAAAAGAGAGTTTGAAGAGGTGAGGATGCAAATTAAGGTGTGAACAACTTAAGGTGTAGGAAGTTAGGCTATGGATGGATGAGAATGTAGACATCTGCATTGCCATATGGTGGAGAGGTGTTGCCACAGAGATTTTCTGAAGGAAGAGATATTACTGGAAGTTCTGATAGCTAATGGGAGAGTGTTCCAAAGCTTGGCAACAGAGTAGGAGCAAAGCATTTCAACAGCTGGAAGTTTAGGTTTGTCTACTTGGAGGAGAGGTTGATTTTCAGATCTAAGTGGTCTATTTGGGTGGTAGTGGGTTAAGATGGAAGAAAGGTCTGGGCAGTTTGAGGGTTTGCAAATGATCTTGTGTGCTGTGATTAGCTGTAGGCAGGTTAGATAATGTGGAAGTTAGAGCCAGTTAAATGATGTTAAGGCAATACAATGATGGGAAGAGTACTTTACATTGATTGCAAACTTGGCTACCTTGTTATAACATAACTCAAGCTTGGTTTATAGGGTGGAGTGCATACTGGTTAGGAGAGGAGCACCAGAGAGAAGGTAGGAAAAATATTAAGACAAGGTATGCTTAGTAGAACAGTTAACATATTATTTATGTTGGTAGGGGGTGCCTAGTTTATAGTTTTTTTTATATATATTATTGTGGATGTGAAGGTCAAATGTTAGGGTTTCATAGATAAGGAGGGACTCATAGTAATTTAGTGTGGGAGACAACCTCTATATTAGTGTTGTTTTGAGAATGAATTGTGAAATCTGTCTTGTTAATAGAGAGTTTTTTCTTGGGAGTAAATAATAACAATTTCGTTTTGTTAGGGTTTAGAGCTAGATGATTATTAGCCATTCACATTTCGGTGGTGGTAAAGGCATTCTGGCTTATCTGCAGAAGTTCTATTGTTGATTTAGCAGAGCAAATAATAGCTGAGTTGTGTGCATATTGTACAACAGTTCCGTTTTTAGGGTTGGTATGGAAGTTATTTATAAAAATACTGAAGAGAAGGAGTCCAAAGATGGAGCTTTGTGGGACACCTGTACAGGATTCAAGAAATGGAGAGAAAGAGTTGAGCCATCTAGTAGATTGTTGTCAACCTTTTAGATAGTTAGCAAACCAATTTGGAGTTGGGGGAGAGATACCTAAGGTGGAGAGTTTACTGAGGAGTAGAGGGTGGCAGACTGTATCAAAGGCTTTTGAAAGGTCAAGAAAGAGAGAGAACACATTTACCAGCAATTTTAGCTTGATTGACTGTGTCCATAAAGGAAATAAGGGCAGTAGTAGTATTGTGGCTAGACCTAAACCCATGTTGAGTTGGGGATAGGAGTTGTTGGTTTAGTAGTAGATAGTTTAGAATTTGATAATGAATACACTTTTCCAGTATTGTAGAGAGAGGGGAGAGAATGGCAGTGGCCCTAAGATTAGAGCTATATATGTTATTATCACCTATATAGTGGAAGAGTATATGCTTTGTTCCATATAGTAGGAACATAGGACTCTTGGAAGGATCTATTGAGAAGTATGCTATTGGTATATGCAATGGATCATGATGACATTTGGAGGTATTCTGGAGGTATCTGGAGGTTTGTCAGGGGAAGAGAAACCAGATTTCAGTTTAAGGAGATGTTTAGTTATGAAAGTGATGGGAATGGGGCAGAAAGAAAAGGTGGATGGGAAGGGGGTTGTATCCTGGGAGGGAGGTGATAGTGGATTAGAGTTAGTTTTAGAATTGGTTAGGAGAAAGGTAGTGGTAAGTTGAGCTATTGTGTTGAAATGTGAGTTGAGGGTGACTATTTCATTGGCAGTTTTCTTAGGGAATGGGCATGGTTTGTTTTTGGTACCAGGGCTAATTAGAGATGAAATGTTGTTCTAAAATTTCTTTGGATCTTGTTTGTAATTTTTGAAGGTTTAGATAGTATTCCTTTCTATCATTAATAATTAGGTGCTTTGCTTGATTATGGAGCTATCTAAATTGTAGGAGATCAGTGGGATTCTTATGCTTTTGCCATTTTTCCACGTTTTTCCCCTGGCAGTCATGATTTACTTGGTAGCTTTAGTGAGCAATATGGCATGCTTAATTTTAATTCTTTTTTTGTCTTACTGTGGCTAGTTTGTTAATGGTATTTATGAATGTGGAGTTGAAGAACTCAACAGTCTTATCAAGTGGCAGAAGTTTTAGAATATTCCAAATGATGCTTCTAAGGCTTTCATTGAGAGTTTAAAGGTTAACGTTTCTTAGATTTCTAATCTGTTTATATTGGTGTTGGAAAGCTATCAAGTTGGTTTACGAAGTATATAGGCTGGAAGGTGGTCACTAATGCTGCAAGAAAGTGTTCCTACTTTTGAAATGTTGTTAGGGTCAGGGAATAGTATCCAGTCTAGAACTGAGCCACTACCTTTATTTTTGTTAGGTCTAGTTGTATCTGTTATCAGCTCTGTAACATTGAAGAGGTTGATACTGGGTGACGGAGAGTGCCCTAAGAACTCTAGCCAGTTTATGTTTATGTTGCATAAGACAATTGGATCATTATTTATATTGTTTCAAATCCAGGAAAGAATATCTTTTAGAAGGGGAATATTGTTGCCTGGGGGAATGTATATGGCTATGATACAGAGATACTTAGAATTGTTCAGTGGCATAAGTATTTCAGCAGTAGAGAATTGAGGAATGGGCTTGGAGTATGGGACAATGGTGAAAGGGTTGGGAAAGAGTTTAGCAATGTCTACTCCTTTTTTACAGGCTCTGTCAGCCCACAGACAGGCATATCCTGAGAGGAGGAATTCTGAATCTTTTCTTAGGGTTTCAACCAAGTTTTGGTTGCAGCTATTATCTCTGGTTTATTCAAGGACATTTAGGCATGGAATTCTATTATTTTGTTTCCTATACTTTGAAGATTGATTGTTATGAGATTTAGTGATTGATGAGACTTGGGGAAGTTGGCATTCAAGGGGATAGGTCCTGGGTTAGTGTGGATATCTCCACATAGGAACACGCTAACTTGCTTGAAGAGGTAGCTAAAAGGTAGGAGGTTTCTTTTTAAGCTGTTGTGAGTATGATTATGGAGAGAAAGTAGTTTTTGCTGGGTATATAGAAGTATATCGAGTGCATAAAGGCTAGAGGATATAACAGAGTAGCTGGAGAGGGGTGAAGATTGTATGGCAGTTGTAAATGTGAGTTTTTGGGGGTGTAGAAGTTGTGTTTAAGGATGTCAGCTGAGATAGGAGACAGAGAGGGGCAAGGGGCAGAGTAGAAAGATAGGGGTATGAAAAGACAACATAGTAGAAAGGTGATGAAGCTGTTATTTGTTAGCAATAGTTTAGATATATTACTGGATAGTAAGGCTAGAAGGTGTAGCAGGTAAAGTAATATAACAATACTAATTAGTTTGAAGGTGTGTAAATTGGCTGATTGTTTTACTTTTGGGTGATGGTGTGGTAAGGGTGTTGATTGTTACTGGATGTTAGCCTGGGAGAGGGGTAAAATGCTATTGAATGATGGAGCTGGGGAGGAGCTAAGGAAAGAATAAATGTAATCGATGCAAGGTTGATTGGAAAGGGGGTAGTGTAAGGGAATGGAGTGAACCAGAGCACAGTGAGGGCAAACAGAGCGAGTTGGCCTAGGACAAGCAAAACTTCCTCTAAAAACAATCAGTGAGACATCTAAGTAAAAGTACAGTGTAGTGTTACAGGAGGTTGCTAGAAAAGAGTAACAGCAATGTAAGGATGGCAGAAAATATTGTGAGGGATAGAAATGCGGGAGTGCTTTACTAGAAAGGAGATGGCTAGGTAAGGGGAAAGGTGGAGAGAGAGCTAGAGAGTAGCAGGGCAGTAAGAACATTAAGCTGAATTAAAAGAGCTATGTTGATAAATGGTTCATTATAAGGGATGCTTCTCTGGCACAAAAGTAGAGCTGAGTGACTAAGAAGTCAAGTGTGGGCAGGCGAAAAAAACTATAACCAGAGTAGGAAAGGGGTGATAACACTAGATCAATGGTGATGCATGGGGAGATGTAGGCAAAACACATGGAAAAAAACTGTTATAATATTAGATATACAGGTCAGGTAATACATACAATACAAGGGTGGGTTAAACAGTCGGGGTACCCAACCTGTGTAAATGATGTTAATATGGTAATGGCTCACTTTACAATGTAGTTAGCAGATTCCCTATTTTGCAATTCCTTAGAATGTTTTTAGTGACTGGCTGGTGAAGGGGGAAGACAAGAATGAATGTCTTTCAATGCAAGGGGCATTAAACAGTCCTGTTATGTAGCCTGTGTTTGTGACAGTAATAGTGAAGTGGATCCCATTCCAATGTAGTTAGCAGCTTCCCTATTTTGCAGTTCCTCAAAATGTCTTTAGTGAGTGACTGCGAAGGGGAAAGACAAGGATGACAGTGGTTCAAGGCTAGGGTAGTTTTAACAGTCCCGGTGCACAGCCTATGTTTGTGACGGTAATATGGTGTTGGTTCCCTTTACCATGCAATTAGCAGCTTCCCTATTTTGCAGTTCCTCAAAATGTCTTTAATAACTGGCTGTTGAAGGGGGAAGATAAGAATGGGTGTGGTTCAATGCAAGGAGTGGGGGTTAAATAGTCTGTGTATGCAGCCAGTGTTCATGATGGTAATAGGGTAGTGGTTTTCTTTACATAGCAGTTAGTAGCTTCCCTATTCTGCAGTTCCTCAGCATGTCTTTAGTGATTGGCTTTTGAAGGGGGAAGACAAGAATGAGTGTGGTTCCGTGTAAGGGAGTCTTAAACAGTCCTTTTCTGCAGCCTGTGTTAGCGATGGTAATAGGGTAGTCGTATCCTTTACAATGCAGTTAGCAATTTCCTTATTTTGCAGTTCCTCCAAATGTCTATAGTGAATGGCTGGTGAAGTGGAAGACAATGATGAGGGTGGCTCAATGCAAGGGTGGGTTAAACAGTCCCAGTATGCAGGCTGTGTTCATGACAGTCTTAGGGTAGTGGTTCCCTTTTACAATGCAGTTAGCAGCTTCCTTATTTTGCAATTCCTCAGAATGTCTTTAGTGACTTGCTGGCAAACAGAGAAGACAAGGATGACTGTGATTTAATGTAAGTGTGGGTTAAACAGTCTCAGTATGCAGCCTGTGATAGTGACAATAATATGGCAGTCATTTCCTTTATAAGTTCATAGGCTCATAGATGGTTACTAGGCTAATGACCACATGGGCCTTTTGAAGCATAGCCAAGCATCCCAAATCTCTGAGTTGTGATACCCTTGATATGTTTAAGCATGAGCCGGAGAGATAAACCATTTACAGGTCATCTGTTTGCATTAAACGCATACTGTACATGCCAAACCAGGGATGAATTTCCACTTTCCCATCCAATTATCCAAGTTGCACTTGAATTGTTTTAGGGAGAAACTCTGCTTCACATGAATAGAGTCTGTTCCATAGACAGGGCAGTGTCTGGGATACATAGCTACCTCACCAACAGGTCCTATTCATATCACAGGCAAGGATTAAGTATTTAGAATGGATAATTCTGGTACTATTTTTTAGTGGATATGCAGTTAGCAGCTTCCCTATTTTTCAATTTCTCAGAATGTCTTTAGAGATTGGCTGATGAAGTGGGAAGACAAGGCTGAGGGAGTTTAATGCAAGGGTTGTTTAAACAGCCCTGGTATGCAGCCCCTTCTCATGATATTCATAGAGTCATGGTTTTCTTGACGATGCAGTAAGCAGCTTCCCTATTTTGCACTTTCTCACAATATCTTTATTTATTGGCTAGCAAATGTGGAAGACAACGATGAGTGTGGTTCAATGTAAGGGTGGGTTAACCAGTCCTGGTGCGCAGCTTATGTTCATGACGGTAATAGGGTAGTGGTTTCTTTTACAATACAGTTAGCAGCTTCCCTATTTTGCAGTTCCCCAGAATGTCTTTATTGATTGGCTTTTGAAGGAAAAGACAAGAATGGGTGTGGTTCAATACAAGGGGGGGGGGGAGGTTCAAAAGTCCCGGTATGCAGCCTATTTTCATGATGGTAATAGGGTAGTGGTTCTCTTTACAGTGCAGTTAGCAGCTTCCCTATTTTGCAGGTCCTCAGAATGTCTTTATTGATTGGCTTTTGAAGGAGAAGACAAGAATGAGTGTGGTTCCATGTAAGGGAGGCTTAAACAGTCCTGGTATGCAGCCTGTGTTAGCAAAGGTAATAGGGTAGTCATTTCATTTACATTGCAGTTAGAACTTCCCTGTTTTGCAGTTTCTCTGAATGTCTTTTGTGATTAGCTGGTAAAGGGGGAAGACAAGGATGAGGGTGGTTCAATGCATTGGTGGGTTAAAAAGGCCCAGTATGAAGCCTGTGGTCATGACACTCTTAGGGTAGTGGTTCCCGTTACAATGCAGTGAGCAGATTCCCTATTTTGCAATTCCTCAGAATATCTTTAGTGACTTGCTGGCAAAGGGCGAAGGCAAGGATGAGTGTGGTTAAATGTAAGGGTGGGTTAAACAGTCCCAGTACACAGTCTGTGTTAGCGACAGTAATATGGTAGTCATTTCCTTTATAAGTTCATAGATTCCTAGGTGTTTACTAGGCTAACTACCACAAGGGCCTTTTGAAGCCTAGCCATGCATCCCAAATCTCTGAGAAGTTCTGATCCCCTTGATAAGTGCAAGCAAGGGCCTGGAAGATGAACCATTTTCAGGTTACCTGTTTGCATTAGAGACATACATGCCAAACCAGGGATGAATTTCTGGTTTCCAATCCAGTTGTCCAAGTTGCACTTGAATTGTGCTAGGGAGGAACTCTGCTTCACATGGATGGAGAGCCTTTTCCATAGATGGGGTAGTCTCTCTGATACATAGCTATCTCTCCAGCAGGTCCTATTTCTATCATAGGCAAGGTTTAAGACTTTAGAATGGGTAATTCTGGTACTAATTGTTTTGTGGATAAGCAGTTGCAGATCCCCTATTTTGTAGATCCTCAGAATGTGTTTAGTGATTGGCTGGTGAAGGGGGAAGACAACCGTTAGTGTGGTTCAATGCAAGGGTGGGTTAGACAGTCCCAGGACTCAGCTTGTATATGAGGTGATAATAGGGTATTGGTTCCCTTTCCAATGCAATAAGCAGCTTCCTATTTTGCATTTCCTTAGATAGTCTTTAGTGAATGGCTGGTGAAGTGTGAGGACAAGGATGAGTGTGGTTCATTGCAAGGGGGGGTTCAACAGTCCCAATATGCAGCCTGTTTTTGTGACAGTAATTGGGTAGCGGTTCCCTTTGCATCCAGTTAGCAACTTTCCTATTTTGCCATTTCTCAGAATGTCTTTAGTGATTGGCTGGTGAAGGTGGAAGACAAGGATGAGTCTGGTTTAATGCAAGGTTGGGTTAAATAGTCCAGGTACACAGGCTGTGTTCATGATGGTAATAGGGTAGTGGTTCCTTTATAATGCAGTTAGCAGATTCACTATTTTGCAGTTAATCCGAATGTCTTTAGTTATTGTCTGGCAAATTGGGAAGACATGGATGAATTTGGTTCAATGGAAGGATGGGTTAAATGGTCCCAGTACTCAGCCTGTGTTTGTGTCAAAGGAAAAAACTTCAAAGACCAATTCACGTAAGGTTCAAGTAAGGCACCCTTTATTAACTTGCAGCAAGGAGACAAAGCATGCTGGCAGAATGGTTTGTCTGGACATTAATAATTAGTATGGCATTTTTATACAGTTCTTTCCATGTTACACAGAAATGTTACTTCTATTGCTGATGTTGTTAGACACAGCTTTCTGTATTGTTCTACAGAAAATGTTACTAGACTAATTGCTGACTAGTTGAGAATAACTGCTGATTTACAAAACATGTGAGAAAAACAACCTGGCCTTGGGGCTTATTTTAGCCCACCACAAACTTTCAATTCTTCACTTGTGCAGTTCTTATATATGTGTTACATTTTGCCTAGATTCAAGGTACATTTCTAGCTTAGGTACAAGTAATGCTGACTACGGTTTATACTTTCAAGCATCCATTGTGCTCCTTATCAAAGCTTCTAACAGCTGTGTATTTTCTCATGGCATAAGCAGAAAATCAATAACTCTTTGTTAAGTCTCATGACACTAGTAGAAATGAAACACTTCTTGTTATTTGCTGACATTAGCAGAAAATAGAATGCTTCTTGTTAAGTTTCTAATAGCTGTGCAGATTCATGCAGTGAACAGAATAAATGTATTAACCCTATTAAACCTCGATGCACTAAGCATGCATATTGCTAATACATATTTTTCTAACATTTCCCCCCTTTTAATACTTTTATTCTACTTTCAAAATAAGCATAAACAGTTTTTTCTTCCCCTAACCTCTTCCTACTCAGGATTTGCAGTTAAGAGAGTCATTCAGTTTAAACTTATGAAAGCATTTTCAATTTTTCAACAATTCTTCAAGTTCAGCACCTTGGTATAAGGTTTCTGAAACTGACATGTCTATAAAGTCTTTAATCAGTCTTTTCATGCAGGGGATGCAGCAGCACACACATACCACCAGCAGGATCATTCCTACACAGATGGCAATCAGGATGTTCATTAGGATACTGCCCCACCCCCCAAACAATCTCTGGAAAAAGTCCATCAATGGATTTGGTCCTGGCTTGGTCATAGCCGACACCTGCTGAATTACCTCAAGGTGATTGTCTATCACGTGTTTTTCGGTCAGGAATATATGAACAGCACTCCTCCTGGATTAAAGCACAAGTACCTCCTCTCACCGCTAGGGTGATGTCAAGAGATATGTGGCTTTGAAGCACTACAGTTCTCATGGCGGTCAGTTCATCAGTCACCAATTCTAGAGCTGAAAAGGTTGCATTGCTCATTATTTCAAGAAGTTTAGACAGTTTTCTCAGTTCCCAGATTGATTTTGTTGCTCCATATGCTGGCAATACACCTGCCCACGAGATGATGGTATCACCCAAGTCCATATGTGACAGTCCATTTTTCCCTAGGTTCACAGCATGATGTGCGTTGTATGGCCGGAACCAGGTACCCCAAATAACAACTGCCGGACCAATTCTCAGGTAACCACTTATATGCTTTCCTACCACATACAAAGTAGCAATCTTCTATTTTGGTAGTAACTTTACTATGTCCTGGCTCTGGATGAAACATTTTTTTGTCAACTATAATCAGTTGTTTATAGAGGTCAGCATTATGTTTTCCTTCATCAGTTATCCTATGCATCAGTTCAAAAAATGAATCATAGCTTGTGTTGCAATAGGAACCTGTGTTGTCAGTTTTATTGTAGCATCTATAGGGAACAGTCACATTGCAATTGCTCCAACCCACCTGAACTGTATCAATTTTTGTAAAAACACACAGTCCCCTTCTGTCGAACAGACAAGTGCAATGCTACTTTATCTTGTGATGTGACATCTGATGTATCATAGACTAAGTTTTCCCAGGTCTTGTTGGCTCCTAGGGGGACTGAAGTTAACAATAACCCCCATATGCTGTTGGCAAAGCTGTGCAAATCCAGCAATTCAAAACATTGAAGGTCTTAGCATACACATATTTGATTGCCTGGTAAGTGTTGAAGTTTGGGTGCCACTCTACGTGCAACTCTCCATGCTTATTCAGTTCAGTTTGTGTGGCTGGGAAAAGGAATGGCCACAAGAAAAATATTATTTTCACTAGTACAGTCAACAGGATGATTATGCAATACTTCTGAGGAAACTGTTGTTCTGCATTCCTGTTTTCTCCGACTCTTCCGAATAGGTACATCTGGATCTTACTGGATCCTGTCATCTTTATTTCAGACATGTGTTCTTACTCTCTGCCCTAATAGGACCTTCAGCACTGAAGGTTTCTTCACTGGGGTTGAGACGGATCTGTCCTATTGATCTGACCCCTCTTTGTAGCCAGACTTTGTGCTGATGGCCCCGATGGAGAGGTAAGATTTTTGTCCAGTTCAAAGTTTTTAACTAGTTTGCAGTGCGTCAGGTGGATCCATGAAGGTTGCTCTGCTATCATGACTGCAGTGGGTGTCAAAAAAAGCACCTGGTATGGACCTTCCCACCTTGGTGATGACCAATTCTTCTTTTTTATGGCCTTTATCCACACCAAGTCCCCGGGTGTCACTGCCATCTCTGATGTCTCGGTTTGCTTTCTATCTGAAACAGAATTTGACTGCAACAGATGTTTAGAATTCATGACTTTCTTCATATATTCAGCTAGTGTACAATCAGCTTCCTGGTCTGAGGACATGAGAAGTTTCCACTGGGGTGTAAGCCCTTCCAAATAGTTTTTCAAAAGGAGTCAATCCTTTTGCAGTCAGAACAGTTCTCATGCTCAAAGGCACCAGGGGCAAACAATACAGCCAATTATTTCCTGTCTCAGCTATTAAATTTCTCAATTTGTTTTTTAATTTACCATTATGCCTTTCAACTAGCCCTGCAGATTGCGGATGGTATGCACAATGGTTTTTTTAAAGAAATACCAAAATGCTTACTTAACTGCTGTATGGTTTGGTTTACAAAGTGTGTACCATTGTCACTGTAGATCCTTTCCGGAATGCCGAATCTAGGGATGATTTCTTTGACAAGTACTTTTGCCACCATGGCTGCATCTGGATTTTTGGTTGGAAAGGCTTCCACCCATCTGGAAAACATATCTACAATGACAAGACAATACTTCTTAATTTCACATTTGTTCAATTCTATGAAATCCATACAGATAGTGTGAAACTGATATGGTGGTGTAGGGAAACTCCCTTGCTTGGGCTTTAACGCCCCTTGTGCATGATGTTTGTTGCAAATTTGACACGTCAAACATAATTTTTTAGAGTAGTTTGTAAATCCATACATTGTGAACACCTGGTTCACCAGCTGTACCATCCCCCCTGTTGAGACATGGCACTGCCCATGGCTCAAGAAAGCTGCATATCTAAACAAATTAGATGGTAGTATCGGTTTCCCTTCTTTAGAGATGTACAGCCCCTTTATGAGAATTGCTCCTCGTTTTACCCATCTTTGTTTTTCAGCTTGCGTAGTGAGTGTCTGCATTGTTTTTAACATTTCTAAGTCTAACATCTCAGAGGGTTGTAGTTCCTGATTTCAAAGAAATACTTCTGTGGCTGTTTGTTTTGCAGCTGTATCAGCTTTCGCATTACCTTTTGAAATCCTATCTTGTTGCTTGGTGTGAGCTGTGCATTTACAAATGGCTACTTTCTGAGGTAATTGAATAGATTCTAAAAGATCTAAAATAAACTGTGCATGATTTATAGGTTTGCCAGTAGATGTTATCATTCCTTGGTTTTTCCACTGTTGCGCAAAAACATGTACAGTAGAAAAAGCGTACTGGCTGTCTGTAAAAATGTTTACACATTTACCCTTTGCTAAGGTACATGCCCATGTCAAGGCAATCAATTCTGCTGCCTGTGCAGATAAGTTGTGTGGTAAACATTTTGCTTCTATAATCTCAGTGTCAGAAACTACTGCATATCCTACTAGGTTCTGTCCCGCAGGACCCCTTTTGCACGAACCATCCACGTAGTATGTCACCTCGGCATCATCCAAGGGGACATCCGTGAGATCTTTTCTAGGTAGTGTCTTTTGCTCAATTACCTGCAGGCAGCGGTGTGGTGTGCCATCTGCAGGGGTCGGGAGCAGAGTAGAAGGGTTCAATGTCGTGCATCGCTCAATTGTCATGTGAGGTTGGCTCAACAATATAGTCATACAGGAAAGATGCCTAGCAGGGGAAAGATATGCCACCTTTTCTTGTAGTAAAATAATCGTGACTGCATGAGGCACTCTCAAAGTGAGAGGGTGGAATAAGACTACTGAGGCCGAAGCCTGTACTGCCATTGCAGCTGCAACTACTGCTTGTACACAGTGGGGTAAGGACCGTGCCACTGGGTCTAGTTGTGATGAATAGTAAGCAATGGCTTATCCCCATGCTGTTGTGTTACCACTGATGTCATATAACCTTGCTTACAATCTACAGTTTGGAAAAAACGTTTATGATAGTTTGGTAATCCTAGAACTAATGAGGATGCTATTAACTGCTTCAGTTTGCAGAAAGCAGATTCTGCTTCTGGTGTCCATTGTAACAAATCCTGTGCTGCCATAGGCTTCTTATATATGAGGTCAGTCAGAGGTGGAGATTCCAAAGCATAGTTCGGAATCCAGCTCCGGCAGAAATTAGTTGTACCCAGGAAGGACATCATTTCCTTCTTGGTAGTGGGTTTTGGTGCTTGCAAAATTGCTACTTTTCTGTCCTCATCTAATGTTCTACCGTCCTTGGATATTACATATCCCAGGTATTTGACTTGTTTTTTCCAAAGCTGCAGTTTATTTTTATTTACCTTATGTCCTTCAGTGGCTAAGAATCGTAATAGCGCTATGGTATCTTCTCTGCAATCTTGCTGGGTGGGGGCCGCCATCAAGATGTCGTCAACATAAAGTAAAATCTGACTGCCTCTTGGTGGGGTGAATCCCGCCAAGTTGCTTGCCATTTCTTGTGAGAATATTGTTGGACTTTCACAATACCCCTGTGGTAGTCGTGTATATGTATACCTTTTCCCCTGAAATGTGAATGCAAACCAATACTGGCTGTCAGGGTGTATCGGTATCGAAAAGAGCACATTGCTAATGTCTACCACAGAAAAATACTTCTGTTGAGGTTTTAAATCATTCAACAGGGTGTGTGGGTCTGGCACTGTAGGTGCCCTTGATATTACTGCATCATTTATAGCTTGTAAATCTTGGACCATACGCCATTCACCATTTGCTTTTTTAACTGGAAATAAGGGTGTGTTACATGGTGAATCGGGAGATTCTACTAGTATTCCCCTTTAAGTAAGGCTGCTATAATAGGCTTTATCCCTGCCTCTGCATCTTTTCTTAAGGGATACTGTCTTTTCTATGATCTAAATGCTGACTTTGGCATGATAGTAACTGGTCCCGCTGTACGAATAAGTCCTACATCTGATTTTCCCGTTGACCAGAGAGTTTCTGGTATATTCTGTAAGGCATTCTCTTCCTCCTTTAATAGGAGTGCTAATCAGCTGTCCTTGCTAGACTGCAAGTGCACGGCTGGGTGGGTCTGAGTTATCCAATTCAACTTCTGTATTTGTATTCCCTTTTCTGACAGTTCTAATTCTGTCTGTTTCTCCCATCTTGTGACTTTTTCTCCTAGGTCTGCCCATTCTATGTTTTTGTTCTTGGTTAAACTAACATGTGGTAATCGATTAGATTTATAAAGTGTAAAGAACTCCTAGGGCAATGAACAGCTGGTTACACTGTTCCCTTCTGTGTCCCAGTACACGTTACGTAATATCAATCTGTTTGCATGATTTTTAAACAATTCTTGCTCATATTCCTTGTCAGGTCCTGGTGTGTTACAATAATACAGTGTACAGTGCAACAGGTGTTGCTTATCAATGTCAAGGGAGGGGAACTTGCTGATGGCTACATTCATTAATTCTTCGGTCACAGTCCCTGGACCAGTCATAACCAAGTCCTGGCTGTACCAATAAAACATTTCACCCTCCGATTGCACTGCAAAGGTATCAATTTGTCACTGTGCTTCCATACCCTGCATGGTTGGGACTACTGCTATACCAAATAGTTGCATGAGATCTCTGCCCAAGAGGTTTACTGGGCATTTTGCAGAAACAAAAGTTTTGCTTTTCTGAGTCAATCCTGAAACTGGATCAGTTATTGCAATATTACGGGAGAGGGGCTCCCGATACAGCTGTCCATTAGCTGCTTTTATCAGTATGTAATCAGGTGACTCCGTGTTTTCTGGCAGTTTGGAGGGATGTATCAGGGTTTGTGATGCCCCTGAGTCACACAAGAATTTGACTTCCCTCCCTTCTACCAAGAGTGTAACTTCTGGTTTCATGTCTGCTAAATAGAGCTCCAAGCTCAATAAAGCTAAGTCTAATATTCCATTTTCTTCATTGTCACTAACTTCTTGCACTTCCTCTATCTCTTCTGTCACATCCTCTACTCAATCTATCACATTCTCATTTGTCCTTTCTTCGCTATACCCTTCTAGTGACTCCTGACTACCATATAGTCAGTTCTCACCCTCCTTGTCTTCCGTTGTTGCCTCCTTGTTTTTCCTACAATCCTTTGCCAAGTGTCCCTTTTTACCACATTTAAAACATTCACCCCTTTTCTTTCGCCCTTCAAAGTCCTCTGATCATTGATCAGATTGTTTGTTTCCCTGTGCATTTTTCTTGTCCTTTTTCCTGGACTGTACTACATAAACTTCTGCTCCATCTTCTACAGAAAATACTTGAGCTTTCTTTTTCTTTTTGCTATTAAAATGCCTTTCGGCATGCCTAGCATGTTCAAGTAATGACTGTCACCTGCTTGTACAATGGTCTACCATGTGTTTTGTAATAAAACTGTTTATAGGTGCAATACTGCCCTTTAAAAATGCATTCTTTAACTGCTGCTCATATGGGGAATTTTGTGTTTGATCTTCAGGAACCTGCATTCCACAGTGGTTATTAAAACATTCTAATAGTCTGGCATAATACCTGTCAATAGTTTCACCTTCTTGTTGGATGCATTGATTAATGCAAGTCCAGACTGCCCTAGGCTTCCATTTTTCAGAGATGTGGTCTGTAAGACCTTTTACTCTGTTGTCTAATTCTGCGCTGCTATGTGGGAGGGGTCTTTGTGTAGCTTCACGGGGATTCCAGTTGCCACTAATCATGTGCCAATCTGGCCCCACAGTTTGTCTAACTACTTTTTCTACCTCTTCTCCGTTTAGGTTATAACTCAGCCTCATTCCTTGCAAATACCTCAGTGGCTTTCCGGATATCTTCTGGAGTCCCAGGTCTATACACTAAAATAGTTGGGTCCTGATTGTCCTGACCTGCCTGAGGGTTGGGTACTTCTATAAGTGGGCATATTTCTTCTTCACTCATAGATTGTGAATTCTTAACCATTCGATATAACTCGATGCCTTCATTTGAGTTACCTGCCCTTGTTCGAGACCTGGTCCCGATGGGATCTCTAATATATGGTTTTATTTTCATAATGCCTCTTTCTTCAGTGACCACAGGATATTGTGGGGGTGGACTAACCTGTTAACTTGCTTCATATTCTGGTAAGGGAGGTGGAGGTGCTGATGCTATTACTAAGTTATTGTCCTCCTTATCTAAAAACATTGTTTTTGAATTTTTGTTCTTTTGTTCCCTATGGTTTGCTTCCTCAATCCAATTGTGTGCCTAAGGAATTCCTAATTTACGTTGCTTTTTTACCCGACCTTTGGAATCAGTTTTGAGCTGTTTGACAAGTTTGATAAGCGAGGATTTTTCTAATTTTCCGTCAAATTCATATTTATTAACCCATTTTGAATAATATTTAATATTGTCGGCATGCTGCGACTGCATGTATTTTGAGTCTTCTGTTAACGGCGGATTTTGGGGTCTTTTTGTGCAATTATTACCCATTTTGTTCTACCCTTTTGATCATTATGTAACCTCTTAGTTTTTTAACGTGGTACCACAGATTTTGTTATAGTCTCTTCAGAATGACTGCCTACTTATTCTGTTTCTCCTGATCTATGACAAGACAGTAATCTTTTCTGTCCCTGACTTGTAAGCAAAAATACAGTCTTGACAAAAACAATACAAATCTAGTCCCTGATCTAAAACAGAAAACAGGAAAAGGTAGATTCACCTTACCTGAGCCTAGGTGATTGATCACCTGATTCGCGGAGACCCATCCTTCAGTCGCATACCAGAAAGTGGCTGGCCTCTTTTGAACGACAATTCAGTCCGAGGGCTTTTCAAATAAGATGAACCAATTTGGTTTCTTCCCCGTACGGTTTCAACCACCTGGCCCGTCTGATCCGAGGTGAAGAGAGGGTTCCGGTCCGAAGGACCAATCTGTCAAAGGAAAAATCTTCAAAGACCAATTCACGTAATGTTCAAGTAAGGCACCCTTTATTAACTTGCAGCAAGGAGACAAAGCATGCTGGCAGAATGGTTTGTCTGGACATTAATAATTAGTATGGCATTTTTATACAGTTCTTTCCATGTTACACAGAAATGTTACTTCTATTGCTGACGTACTTAGACACAGCTTTCTGTATTGTTCTACAGAAAATGTTACTAGACTAATTGCTGACTAGTTGAGAATAACTGCTGATTTACAAAACATTTGAGAAAAACAACCTGGCCTTGGGGCTTATTTTAGCCCACCACAAACTTTCAATTCTTCAATTGTGCAGTTCTAATATATGTGTTACATTTTGTCTAGATTCAGGGTACATTTCTAGCTTAGGTACAAGTAATGCTGACTACAGTTTATACTTTCAAGCATCCATTGTGCTCCTTATCAAAGCTTCTAACAGCTTTGTACTTTCTCATGGCATAAGCAGAAAATCAATAACTCTTTGTTAAGTCTCATGACACTAGTAGAAATGAAACACTTTTTATTTGCTGACATTAGCAGAAAATAGAATGCTTCTTGTTAAGTTTCTAATAGCTGTGCAGATTCATGCAGTGTGAACAGAATAAATGTATTAACCCTTTTAAAACCTCGATGCACTAAGCATGCATATTACTAATACATATTTTTCTAACAGGTTGTGACAGTAATAGGGTTATGGTTCCTTTACAATGCAGTTAGCAAATTCACTATTTTGCAGATCCTCAGATTGTTTTTAGTGATTTACGGGCAAAGGAGGAAGACAAGGATGAGTGTGGTTCAATGCAAGGGTGGGTTAAATAGTTCTGGTATGCAACCTGTTTTTGTGATGGTAATAGTGTAGTGGTTCCCTTTACAATGCAGTAGTTAGCTTCGCTATTTTAGAGATCCTCAGAATGTCTTTAGTGATTGACTGTGAAGGGAGAAGACAAGGATGACTGTGGTTCAAGACTATGGTGGGTTAAAGAAACAGTCCCAGTACACAGCCTGTGTTCATTACTGTAATAGAGTGCTGGTTCCATTTACCATGTAATTAGCAGTTTCCCTATTTTGTAGTTCCTCAGAATGTCTTTAGTGACTGGCTGGTGAAGGGAGAAGACAAGAATGTGTGTGGTTTAATGCAAGGGGGGGTTAAACAGACCCAGTATGGAGCCTGTGTTCATTAGGGTTATAAGGTAGTGGTTCCCTTTACAATGCAGTTAGCAGCTTCCCTATTTTACAGTTCCTCAGGATGTCTTTAGTGATTGGCTTTTAAATGGGGATGACAACAATGAGTGTGGTTCAATGGAAGAGAGGCTTATACAGTCCTGTTATATAGCCTGTGTTAGCAATGCTAATAATGTAGTTGTTTCTTTACTATGCAGTTAGCATCTTCCCTGTTTTGCAGTTCCTCAGAATGTCTTTAGTGATTTGCTGGTGAAGGGGAAAGACAGGGATGAGGGTGGTTCAATGCAAGGGTGAGCTAAACAGTCATGGTACACAGCCTGTGTTAGTGACGGTAATAGAGTAGTGGCTCTTTTTACAATGCAGTTGGCAGCTTCCCTATTTTGCAGATCTTCAGAATATCCTTAGTGATTGACTGTGAAGGGGGAAGACAGGGATGACTGTGGTTCAAGCCTAGGATGGATTAAACAGTCCCAGTACATGGCCTGTGTTCATGATGGTAATAGGCTGCCGGTTCCCTTTACCATACAATTACAAGCTTCCCTATTTTGCAGTTCATCTTAATGTCCTTTGTGATTGGCTGGTTTAGGAGAAAGGCAAGGATGAGGGTGTTTCAATGCAAGGGTGGGTTAAACAGTCCTGGTACGTAGCCTGTGTTTGTGAGAGTGTTAGCATAGTAGTTCCCTTTACAATGCAGTTAGCAGCTTTCCTATTTTGCAAATCCACAGAATGTCTTTAGTGACTTGCTGGCAAAGGAGGAAGGCAGTGATGAGTGTGATTAAATGTAAGGATTTGCAAAACAGTCCCAGTATGCAGTATGTGTTAGCGACAGTAATAGGGTAGTCATTTCCTTTAGAGGTTCCTAGGTTCCTAGGTGTTTACTAGGCTAACTACAACAAGGGTCTTTTAAAGCCTAGTCATGCTTCCCAAATCTCTGAGAAGTTTTGATCCCCTTGATAAGTGTAAGCATGGGACTGGACAATGAACCATCTTCAGGTTATCTGTTTGCATTACAGACATACATGCCAAACCAGGGATGAATTTCCGGTTTCCACTCCAATTGTCCAAGTTGCACTTGAATTGTGCTAGGGAGGAACTCTGCTTCACATTAATGGAGAACCTGTTCCATCAATGTGGTAATCTCTCGGGTACATTGCTATCTCTCCAGCAGGTCCTATTTATATCACTGATAAGGTTTAAGTCTTTAGAATGGGTAATTATGGTACTATTTGTTTTGTGGATATGCACTTTGCAGCTTCCCTATTTTTCAATTCCTCAGAATGTCTTTAGTGATTGGTTGGTGAAGGGGGAGGACAAGGATGAGGGTGTTTAATGCAAGGGTGGTTTAAACAGTCCTGGTATGCAGACTGTTCTCATGACATTAATAGAGTATTGGTTCCCTTTACAATACAGTTAGAAACTTCCCTATTTTGTGGTTCCTCAGAATGTTTTTAGTGATTGGCTGGCAAAGCGGGAAGACAACAAATAGTCTGGTTCAATGCAAGAGTGGGTTAGACAGTCCCGGGACTCAGCCTGTGTTTGTGGTGATGATAGGATAGTGGTTCCGCTTCCAATGCAATAAGCAGCTTGCCTATTTTATAGTTACTCAGATTGTCTTTAGTTATTGGCTACTGAAGGGTGAGGACAAGGATGAATGTGGTTCAAGGCAAGTGTGGGTTCATCAGTCCCAATATGCAGCCTGTGTTTGTGACGGTAATTGGGTAGTGGTTCCCATTACAATGCAGTTAGCAACTTCCCAATTTTGCTGTTTCTAAGAATGTCTTTAGTAATTGGCTGGTGAAGGGTGAGGACAAGGATGAGTGTGGTTCAGTGCAAGGGTGGGTTAAATAGTCCCAGTACACAGCCTGTGTTCATGATGGTAATAGGGCAGTGGTTCCACTTCTGATGGATTTAACAGCTACCCTATTTTGCATTTCCTCAGAATATCTTTACTGATTGGCTGGCAAAATGGTAAGCAAGGATGAGTTGTTCAATGCAAGGGCGGGTTAACAGTCCCAGTACGCAGCCTGTGTTTATAACAGTTATAGGGTAGTGTTCCCTTTACAATGCAATTAGCAGCCTCCCTACTTTACAGATCCTCAGAATGTGTTTAGTGATTGTCTGTAGAAACAGGAAGACAAGGATGAGTGTGCTTCAGTGCAAGGATGGGTTAAACAGTCCTTTGACGCAGTCTGTGTTTTGAATGGTAATAGGGTAGTGGTTCCTTTATACTGCAGTTAGCAGCTGCCCTATTTTGCAGTTCCTCAGAATGTCTTTAATGATTAGCTGGCAAACTGGGAAGACATGGATGAGTGTGGTTCAATGCAAGTGTGGGTTAAACAGTCCCGGTACTCAGCCTGTGTTTGTGAATGTATTAGGGTAGTGGTTCCCTTTACAATGAAATTAGCAGCTTCAGTATTTTGCTGTTCCTCAGAATGTCTTTAGTGATTGGCTGGTGAAGGGGGAAGACAAGGATGAGTGTAGTTCAATGCAAGTGTGGGTTCAAGAAGCTGGTACGCAGCCTGTGTTCATGATTGTAATATGGTAGTGGTTCCATTTCCAATGCAGTTGGCAGCTTCCCTATTTTGCAGATTCACAGAATGTCTTTAGTGATTCACTGCGAAGGAGGAAGACAAGGATGAGTGTGGTTCAAGGCTAGGGTGGGTTAAACAGTCCCAGTACACACCTTGTGTTCGTGATGGTAATAGGGTGTTGGTTCCCTTTAAAATGCATTTAGCAGCTTCCCTATTTTGCAGGTCCTCAGGATGTCTTTATTGATTGGCTTTTGAAGGGGAAGCCAAGAATGAGTGTGGTTCCATGTAAGGGAGGCTTAAACAGTCCTGGTTTGCAGCCTGTGCTAGCTAAGGTAATAGTGTAGTCATTTCCTTTACAATGCAGTTAGCACCTTCCCTGTTTTGCAGTTCCTCCGAATGTCTTTAGTGATTGGCTGGTGAAGTGGGAAGACAAGGATGAGGGGGGGGGGGTTCAATGTAAGGGTGGGTTAAACAGTCCTAGTATGCAGCCAGTGTTAGCGAAGTTAATAGGGTAGTCATTTCCTTTACAATGCAGTTAGCAGCTTCCCTGTTTTGCAATTCCAGTGAATGTCTTTAGTGATTGGCTGGTTAGGGGGGAAGACAAGGATGAGGGTGGTTCAAGGCTAGGGTGGGTTAAACAGACCCGGTACATGGCCTGTGTTCGTGACACCCTTAGGATAGTGGTTCCCGTTACAAAGCAGTTAGCAGCTTCCCTATTATGCAATTCCTCAGAATGTCTTCAGTGACTTGCTGGCAAAGGGGGAAGACAAGGATAAGTGTTGTTAAATGTAAGGGTGGGTTAAACAGTCCCAGTATGCAGTCTGTGTTAGTGACAGTAATAGGGTAGTTATTTCCTTTATAGGTTAATAGGTTCATACGGGTTTACTAGGGTAACGACCACAAGGGTCTTTTGAAGCCTAACCATGCATCCCAAATCTCTGAGACGTTCTGATACCCTTAATAAGTGTAAGCATGCAGATGGGAGATGAACCATTTACAGGTTACCTGTTTGCATTAAAGACATACATGCCAAACCATGGATGATTTTCCTGTGTCAATCCAATTGTCCAAGTTGCACATGAATTGTGTAAGGGAGAAACTCTGCTTCACATGGACGGAGAGCCTGTTCCATAGACGGGGTAGTGTCTCGGCTACATAGCTATCTCTCCAGCAGGTCCTATTTATAACACAGGCAAGGTTTAAGTCTTTAGAATGGGTAATTCTGCTACTATTTGTTTTGTGGATATGCAGTTAGTAACTTTCATATTTTTCAGTTCCTCAGAATGTCTTTAGTGATTGGTTGGTGAAGGGGGAAGACAAGGATGAGGGTGTTTAATGCAAGGGTGGTTTAAACAGTCCTGGTATGCAGCCTGTGCTCATGACATTAGTAGAGTAGTGGATCGCTTTACAATGCAGTTAGAAGCTTCCCTATTTTGTGGTTCTTCACAATGTCTTTAGTGATTGACTGGTGAAGGGGGAAGGACAAAATGATTGACTTCAACAATTGGCTAAGCTTCTGATGTCATTCAAAGGGGATCCAGTATCTGTCTGCCTGGGATGACATGATTGACAGACCACAATGCTTTGCCAGAGATGGTCTGCACCTGTCGCCCCTGGGATTCAGGTTACTGGCTAAGGCTCTTGCCACCCCTATAGTGCCTTTTTTAGTCAAAGTTCAAAGGACAAACCACCACCGTAACGGGTTCAATCATGCAAAATCTGAAGGTAATGCTGCTCAATGCTATAAGTCTAAACCTCAAAATGTACACTCTCGAGGCACTCCTACAAATGGAGAACATTGATATCTGTGCAGTAACTGAGACCTAGTTCAAGGCTCCAGAGAGCACCTCTGCAATACCAGGCTACAACTCTTACCACACTTTTCGGCCACCAAACCAGTATCGAAACTCTAAAGATGGAGGGGTGTCCATATTCACCAAGGATATTCACACCACCAGGCTAGTTGCCCAGCACAATGCACCTGAAATTTTCCAGGTGCAACTAACACTAGGTAAGACTGCAATCCAAACTGTTGCTTGCTACATATCCACCACCATGCCCCAAGATTCTCACTACACCTTTCTAAACATACTGGAAAATATTAAGATACAACCAAACACCCTAATACTGGGTGATTTCAACTACCCTGCCATTAACTGGGAAAACTACTCATGTACCAACACCTTTGCCCAACGGTTCTTGGAATTCATAAATTCCAATGCCCTGGATCAACTAATCCATAGTCCCACCAGGGACTCCAATATCCTAGACCTGGTAATTACCAACATGGGAAATCGATGTTCCACACCTATGGTCACCCCCTTGTTGGTCAGGTCAGACCATAAGCTAATCATCCTTAACATACACATCCCACCCCCACTCCCCAGTAAGGAAACCTCCATAAAAAACGTCTCCAAAGCCAACTTCATGCTACTCAGGTCAGAAATGACAAACTTCATGACACCCATGCAGACATGAATTGAAAGTTTGACTGCTGAGTCCTACACTAAGGCACTGTAGGAGCACATCCACTCATGCATGAATCGTGCCATCCCAAATAGAACCAAGATGCTCTCCTCCAAAAAATGGAAGCCAATCTGGTGGTCCCCTGCCATAAACAATTTACAACAAAAGAAAGAAACTGTTGCAGAAAAGAGGAAAATCCCACGATGCAAAAAATTCCCTTACCAGCCTCAGTAAGAAGCTGAGATCCCTCGGAAAATCCTCCAAAGCTAGTTACAAAAACAAAATTGCCAAAGATTCCAAAGACAACCACAAGGCATTCTATAACTATGTCAAGAATCTAAATGGCAATGCTCAGATCTGCTCTGAGCTACAACAGAATGGCATTAAATATACTGATCCCAAGGATATTGCCAATATCCTGGCAGATCGATTCAGAGCCAACTTCACCCCCTCTCACCCCCTAAATGGCCCATCTCAATACTAGAAGATTGCCAAATTCTGGTAATAATGGCCACACAGGTAAAGAACGCACTCTCCAAAGCTAAGAATACAGCATCCATGGGACTAGATGACATCCCGGGCTGTGTACTACATGAACTACAAAACAAACTGGCACCTTACCTAAGTGTCACGTTTAATCATTACCTCACCTCAGGCTTTGTGCCCACTGAGTGGTGCACAGCTGCAGTTATCCCACTCCACAAGGGGGGAGCCACCTTGGACCCCAGGAACTACCGCCCCGTCAATCTGACGAGCCTGATCTGCAAGGCCATGGAATGTATTATCAGGGAACTTATAAACAAAGATATTGCTAACATTCAAACACTGGATCCCACCCAATTTGGGTTCATGAAGGTCTGATCTTGTCTCCTGAACGTGATTGATGTCTTTGAATCAGTCTCCAGAGGTGTGGATGAGGGTAAGGCAGGCCACACAGCCTTTCTGGACCTTGCCAAGGCTTTTGACATCATCCCCCACTCTGGAATCATAGATAAACTTATGAAGCTGGGCATTAATCCCTACATAGGTTCATAGGTAGGTACTAGGCTATTGGCCCTAGGGCCTATATAAGCCTAGCCAAAAAATGTACCCTGGCTTTTGCCACCCAAGAAAATTATTTTCCTGTGCCCCTGTCGAGCAGAGTCACAGAAGTGATCCCTGGGATGAATTTCCTATTTCCCATCCAATCATCAAGATTTCTCTGGAAGAGTGCTAATGAGGAGCTCTGTTTGGCATAGATAGGTAGTCTGTTCCAGAGTATGGGAAGTCTCTGGGACAGGAATCTATCCCTCCAGCATGTTCTGTTTATTGTGGTGACAAGGTTTAGGTCCCTAAAGCGTGTAGCTCAGAGGAATTGGGATTTCTTTAAGTGGAGCATGTCCAACAGCTCTGGGTTTGACATAGCTTTGTATGTTAGGCAGAGATCGCCCCTGAGTAGGCGATATGCGATCGAGTAAAGCTGTAGTTTTTGAGACGGTCTGCGTAGGGCATCTGTTTGAGGCCAGTAATCCTCTTTGTGAGGTATTTCTGTGGTTTTTCCAGTTGTTGTAGATGTCTTGTGAGGTACATAACAAAAGGGGCGTTGTACTTTATAATGGGTCTAATGAGTGGTGAGTAGTGGGGAACAATGACCTCTTTTTTTCTGGATGAGAATCCTTTTGTGATGAGATGAGCCACGTAAAAGGATTTCCTGACCACTGTGGCAATGTTATTATCAAAGGAGAGACTACTGTCCCCCTAAGTCCCAAAATCTCCTATCACATTTTCAGCATTAAGGAGACTACCAGCTATGTGGTAGTTCATGGGTACAGAGTTTTTACCAAAGGGGATGACAATACACTTTTTGGCATTGAGTTCAGGCCATGGCTTTGACACCAGGTATCTGGCTCAGTGAGGCCCTTTTGTAGTATGTCCACATAGTTAAGAGTTTTGATTATGGCTACTAGCTTGCAGCCATCTGCAAACTTTGTTAGCCAAAGACCTTCTGTGTTAGCCTGCACTTCAGAGAAGTAGATACCAAACAGGAGAGGACCCAGAACTGAACCCTGTGGTACTCCACTTGTCACTGGTCTGAAGTCAGATTTGGAATCCACTACTTTCACAGTGTGGGTTCTGTCCGTGAGCCAGTTGGCAACCCATCTTGTGACATAGGGATTTATACCTAGTTTAGTGAGCTTATCTATAATTCCAGAGTGAGGGATGGTGTCAAAAGCCTTGGTGAGATCTAGATAAGCTGTGTGAACCACTTTACCCTCATCTATGGCTTTGGTGACTGCTTCAAAGAAGTCAATTAGGTTTAGGAGACATGATCTGCCTTTTACAAATCCGAATTGGGTAGGGTCCAGAGTTTGGAGATTACCAATGTCTTTGTTTATGAGTTCCACGATGATACGTTCCATGGCCTTGCAGACCAGGCTCGTCAGGCTAATGAGGCGGTAGTTCCCTGGGCCCATCATGGCTCCCCCTTTGTGGAGTGGGATAACTGTTGCAGTGCGCTATTCAGTGGGTACAAAGCCTGAGGTGAGGCTATGATTGAACATGGTGCTTAGGTAGGGTGCCAGTTCATTCTGTAATTCGCGTAGAACGCAGCCTGGGATATTGTCAGGTCCCATGGATGCTGTGTTCTTGGCTTTGGACAGTGTGTTTTTTACCTCTGCAGCCATGATTATAGGAACTTTGCATTGTTCCGGTATAGAGATGGGCCCTCTAGGGGGTGAGGGGGGGGGGTAAAGTTAGCACTGAACCTATCTGCCAGGATGTTGGCAATATCAGTTGGTTCTATATATTTAGTGCCATTGTGCTGTAACTCAGAGCAGATCTGAGTGTTCCCATTGAGATTCTTGACATAGCTATAGAATGCTTTGTGGTTGTCTTTAGAGTCAGTGGCAATTTTGTTTTCGTAACTAGCTTTGGAGGATTTTATGAGGGATCTCAGCTTCTTACTGAGGTTGACCAGAGAGATCCTCCAGTCATGTGATTTTACTCTTTTTTGCAACAGTTTCTTTCTTCTGTTGTAGAGTTTGTTTATGGCAGAGGACCACCAGATTGGCTTCCTTTTTTGGAGGATAACATCTTGGTTCTATTAGGGATAGCATGATCCATGCACTCGTGTAAGTGCTTATAAAGTGCATTTGTGTAGGATTCAGCAGTCATACCTCCATTGTCCGTCTGCATGGGTGTCATGAAGTTTGCCACTTCTGTCTTAAAAAGTATGAAGTTGGCTTTGGAGAAGTTTTTTACGATGGTTTCCCTAATTGGGGGTGGGGGTGGGATGTGGATGTCTAGGCTGATTAGCTTGTGGTCGGATCTGACCAACGAGGAATTGACCTCTGGTGTGGAACACCGGTTTTCCATGTTGGTAATGACCAGGTCTAGGATATTGCTGCCCCTGGTGGGGGTGTGAATAAGTTGATCCAAGGTGTTGGAATTTATGAATTCTTGAAAACATTGAGCAAAAGAGTTGGTACATGAGTATTTTTCCCAGTTAATGGTGGGGTAGTTGAAATTGTCCATTATTAGGGTGTTGGGTTGTACCCTAATACTTTCCAGTGTATCATGAAATGAGGAGTGGAAATCCTGGGGCATGGTGGGGGGTCTGTAGCAAGCTACAATTTGGATTGCGGTCTTGCCCAGTTAGTTGCACTTGGATAATCTCGGATGCATTATGCTGTGCAACTAGCCTGAAGGTGTGGATATCCTTAATGAATATGGACACGCCTCCACCTTTACTGCTTCGTTCTGGGTTAGGTGGCCAAAAGGTGTGGTATGAATTGTAGCCTGGTTATGCAGGGTTGCTCTCTGGAGATTTGAACCAGGTCTCTGTCACTGCACAGATGTCAATGTTCTCCATTTTAAGGAGTGCATCGAGTGAGTGCATTTTGAGGTTTAGACTTCTAACATTGAGTAGCATTACCCTCAGATTTTGCTTGCTTGTACCTGTTACGGTGGTGAATTTGTCATTTGAACCTTGCCTAAAAAAGGCACTACAGGGGTGTCAAGAGCCTTAGCCAGTATCCGGAATACTAAGGGTGACAGGTGCAGGCCTCGTTGAGTTGCCAACTGGCTTACTGACAGTACCCACACTGTAAAAGTAGCTGACTCCAAATCCAGCTCCAGACAAGTGACAAGTGGAGTACCTCAGGTTCAGTCCTGGAACTGCTCTTGTTTGGAATCTACTTCTCTGAAGTACAGACCAACACTAAGGGACTCTGGCTAACAAAGTTCACAGATGACTGCAAACTGGGAGCCATTATTCAATCCCCAAATGATGTGGATACTCTACAAATGGGCCTTACAGAAACAGAAGCTTGGTGCCAGAGCCATGGGCTCAAGCTCAATGCCAAGAAATGTACAGTTATCCCCTTTGAGAAAAAAACATGTACCCAATAATTACCACATAGGTGGCAGTACACTAAACACCGAAAGTGTGATAACAGACTTAGGGACACAGGTGGACAGTGGTCTCACCTTCAATAACTACATCGCCAAGACAGTCAGGAAATCCTTCTATGTTGCCCACCTTATCTCTAAGTGCTTTTCATCCAGAAAAAAGGAGGTCATTGTCCCACTGTACTCATCCCTCATTAGACCCATTATAGAATACAATGCCCCATTTGGTATGTACCTCTCAAGATATCTGCAACAACTGGAAAGGCCACAGAAATACCGCACTAAAAGAATCACAGGCCTAAAGCAGATGCCCTATGCTGACTGCCTTAAAAAACTCCAGCTATACTCTGTTACATATAGTCTACTCAGAGACGATTTCTGCTTAACTTGCAAGGCCACGTCAAACCCACAGATGTTGGACATGCTACACTTAAAGAAATCCTAATCCCTCAGAGACACATGCCCCAGGGATCTAAACCTTTTCATCACAATAAACAAAACATGCTGGAGGGATAGGTTCTTGACCCAGAGACTTCCCAGACTCTGGAATAGACTGCCCATACATGTCAAGCAGAGCGCCTCCTTGGCCCTCTTCAAATGGAACCTTGACAATTGGATGGGAGATAGGAAATTCACCCCGGGGAACATGTCTGTCACCCTGCTGGATGGTGGTCCAGGGAAGTAAATAGTGTGGGAAGAAATAGCCAGGGAATTGTTATGGCTAGGCTTGTAAAGGTCCTAGGGCCGATAGCCTAGTACCAACCTATGAACCTATGAACCTATGAAGACAATGATGTGTGGTTCAATGCAAGGGTGGGTTAAACAATCCCGTTACTCAGCCTGTGTTTGTGGTGATAATAGGGTAGTGGTTCCCTTTCCAATACAATAAGCAGCTTCCTCATTTTGCCTTTTCTCAGAATGTCTTTAGTGACTGGCTGGTAAAGGGTGAAGACAAGGATGAGTTTGGTTTAATGCAAGGGTGAGTTAAGCAGTCCCAGTACACAGCCTGTGTTTATGACAATTATACGGTAGTGTTCCCTTTACAACGCAGTTAACAGCCTCCCTACTTTAAAGAACCTCGGAATGTCTTTAGTGATTGGCTGGGGAAGGAGGAGGAAGACAAGGCTGAGTGTGGTTCAGTGCAAGGGAGGGTTAAACAGTCCTATGACAGTCTGTGTTCATGACGGTAATAGGGTATTGGTTCCTTTATAATCCAGTTAGCAGCTTCCCTATTTTGCAGATCCGCAAAATGTCTTTAGTGATTTACTGTGAAGGGGGAAGACAAGGATGACTGTGTTTCAAGGTTAGGATGGGTTAAACGGTCCCAGTACACAGCCTGTGTTCATGACGGTAATAGAGTGTTGGTTCCCTTTGCCATGCAATTAGCAGCTTCCCAATTTTGCAGTTCCTCAGAATGTCTTTAGTGACTGGCTGGTGAAGGGAGAAGATAAGAATGGGTGTGGTTCAATGCAAGGGGGATATTAAAGTGTCTTGGTACGCAGCCTGTGTTCATGATGGTAATAGGTTAGTGGTTCCCTCTATAATGCAGTTAGCAGCTTCCTTATTTTTCAGGTCCTCAGAATGTCTTTATTGATTGGCATTTGAAGGGGAAGACAAGAATTAGTGTGGTTGCATGTAAGAGAGACTTAAACAGTCCTGACATGCAGCCTGTGTTAGCAAAGGTAATAGGGTAGTCATTTATTTTACAATGCAGTTAGCAACTTCCCTGTTTTGCAGTTCCAAAGAATATCTTTAGTGATTGGCTGGTTAGGGGGGGAGACAAGCATGAGGGTTTTTCAATGCAAGGGTGGGTTAAACAGGCCCGGTACGCAGCCAGTGTTCGTGACACTCTTAGGGTAGTGGTTCCCTTTACAGTGCAGTTAGCAGCTTCACTATTATGCAATTCCTAAGAATGTCTTCAGTGACTTGCTGGCAAAGGGGGAAGACAATGATGAGTGTGTTTAAATGTAAGGGTGGGTTAAATAGTCCCAGTACGCAGTCTGTGTTAGCTCCAGTAAAAGGGTAGTCATTTCCTTAATAGGTTCATAGATTCATAAGTGTTTACTAGGCTTGCGACCACAAGGGCGTTTTGAAGACTAGCCATGCTTTCCAGATCTCTGAGAAGTTCTGATACCCTTAATAAGTGTAAGCCTGGGCTTGGGAGTTGAAGCATTTACAGGTTACCTGTTTGCATTGGAGACATACATGCCAAACCAGGCATGCATTTCTTGTTTCCCATCCAGTTGTCCAAGTTGCCCTTGAACTGTGTTAGGGAGGAACTCTGCTTCACGTGGACGGAGAGCCTGTGATACATAGCTATCTCTCAAGCATATCCTATTTATATCACAGGCAAGATTTAAGTCTATAGAATGGGTAATTCTGGTACTATTTGTTTTGTGGATATGCATATAGCAGCTTCCCTATTTTCCATTTCCTCAGAATGTCTTTAGTGATTGGCTTTTGAAAGGTGAAGACAAGAATGAGTGTGGTTCAATGTAAGAGATGGTTAAACAGTCCTGGTATACAGCCTGAGTTAGTGATGGTAATAGGGTAGTCGTTTCCTTTACAATTCAGTTAGCAACTTCTCTATTTTGCGGTTCTAGTGAATGTCTTTAGTGATTGGCTGGTGAGGGGGGAAGACAAGGATGAGGGTGGTTCAATGCAAGAGTGGGTTAAACAGTCTGAGTACGCAGTCTGTGTTAGCGACAGTAATAGGGTAGTAATTTCCTTTATAGGTTCATAAGTTCACAGGAGTTTATTAGTCTAACTACCACAAGGACCTTTTGAAGCCTAGCCATGCATCCCAAATCTCTGAAAAGTTCTGATACCCTTCATAAGTGTAAGCATTGGCCTTGGAGATGAACCACTTACAGGTTACCTGTTTGCAGTAGAGACATACATGCCAAACCAGGGATGAATTTCTGGTTTCCCATCCAATTGTCCAAGTTGCACTTGAATTGTGTTATGGAGGAACTCTGTCTCACATGGATTGAGAGCCTGTTCCATGGACGGGGTAGTCTCTGGGATACATAGGTTTCTCTCCAGCATGTCCTATTTATATCACAGGCAAGGTTTAAGTCTTTAGAATGGGTAATTCTGGTACTATTTGTTTTGTGGTTATGCAGTTAGCAGTTTCCCTATTTTGCATTTCTTCACAATGTCTTTAGTGATTGGCTGGCGAAGTGTGAGAACAAGGATGAGTGTGGTTCAATGCAAGGGTGGGATAAACAGTCTCGATATGCAGCCTGTGTTTGTGATGGTAATAGGGTAGTGGTTCCCTTTACAATGTAGTTAGCACTTCCCTGTTTTGCCGTTCCTCAGAATGTCATTAGTGATTTGCTGGGGAAGGGTGAAGACAAGGATGAGTGTGGTTCAATGCAAGGGTGTGTTAAATACTCCCGGTAAACAGCCTGTGTTCATGACGGTAATATGGTAGTGATCCCCTTCTGATGCAGTTAGCAGCTTTCTTATTTTGGTGTTCCTCAAATTATCTTTAGTGATTGTCTGGAGAAGGGAGAGGACAAGGATGAGTGTGGTTCTATGTAAGGGTTGAATTAAAAGTCCCAGTACGCAGCCTGAGTTCATGATGGTAATAGGGTAGTGGTCCCCTTTATAATGCAGTTAGCAGTTTCCCTATTTTGCAAGTCATCAGAATGTCTTTAGTGATTGGCTGGCAACAGGGAAAGACAAGGATGAGTGTGGTTTAATGCAAGGTTTGGCTAAAGAGTCCCAGTACACAGCCTATGTTCCGGACATTTATAGGGTAGTGTTCCCTTTACAATGCAGTTAGCTGCTTTCCTACTTTTCAGTTCCTCAGAATTTTTTTAGTGATTGGCTCGTGAAGGGGGAAGACAAGGATGAGGGTGCTTAATGCAAGGGTGGTTTAAACTGTCCTGGTATGCAGCCTATTCTCATGACATTAAAAGTGTAGTGGTTCCTTTTACAATGGAGTTAGAAGCATCCATATTTTGCGGTTCCTCACAATATCTTTTGTGATTGGCTGGTGAAGGGGTAACTCAACAATTAGTGTGGTTCAATGCAAGGGTGGGTTAAACAGTCCTGATATTTGTGGTGATAATAAGGTAGTGGTTCCCTTTCCAGTGCAATAAGCAGCTTGCCTATTCTGCAGTTCCTCAGATTGCCTTTAGTGATTGGCTGGTGAAGGGTGAGGACAAGGGTGAGTGTGGTTCAATGCAAGGGGGGGGGGGTTCAACAGTCCCAATATGCAGCCTGTGTTTGTGATGGTAATAGGGTAGTGGTTGCCTTTAAAATGCAGTTGGCAGTTTCCCTATTTTGAAGATCTGCAGAACGTCTTTTGTGATTGACTGTAAATGGAGAAGACAAGGATGAGTGTGGATCAAGGCTAGAGTGGGTTGAACATTCTCAGTACACAGCCTGTGTTCATGACAGTAATAGTGTGTTGTTCCATTTACCAGGCAATTAGCAGCTTCCCTATTTTGCAGTTCCTCAGAATGTCTTTAGTGACTGTCTAGTTAAGGGCGAAGGCAAGAATGGGTGTGGTTCAATACAAGGGGGGGGGGTTCAAAAGTCCCGGTACGCAGCCTATGTTCATGACGGTAATAGGGTAGTGGTTCTCTTTACAATGCAGTTTGCAGCTTCCCTATTTTGCAGGTCCACAGAATGTCTTTACTGATTGACTTTTGAAGGGGGAAGACAAGAATGAGGGTGGTTCAATGCAAGGGTGGGTTAAACAGGCCCGGTACGCAGCCTGTGTTTGTGACACTCTTAGGGTAGTGGTTCCCTTTATAATGCAGTTAGCAGCTTCCCTATTATGCAATTCCTCAGAATGTCTTCAGTGACCTGCTAGCAAAGGGGGAAGACAAGGATGACTGTGTTTAAATGTAAGGGTGGGTTAAACAGTCCCAGTACGCAGTCTGTGTTAGCGCCAGTAAAAGGGTAGTCATTTCCTTTATAGGTTCATAGATTCATAAGTGTTTACTAGGCTTGCGACCACAAAGGCGTTTTGAAGACTAGCCATGCTTTCCAGATCTCTGAAAAGTTCTGATACCCTTAATAAGTGTAAGCCTGGGCTTGGGAGATGAAGCATTTACAGGTTACCTGTTTGCATTGGAGACATACATGCCAAACCAGGGATGCATTTCTTGTTTCCCATCCAGTTGTCCAAGTTGCCCTTGAACTGTGTTAGGGAGGAACTCTGCTTCACATGGACGGAGAGCCTGTGATACATAGCTATCTCTCAAGGATATCCTATTTATATCACAGGCAAGATTTAAGTCTATAGAATGGGTAATTCTGGTAGTATTTGTTTTGTGGATATGCATATAGCAGCTTCCCTATTTTTCATTTCCTCAGAATGTCTTTAGTGATTGGCTTTTGAAAGGTGAAGACAAGAATGAGTGTGGTTCAATGTAAGAGATGGTTAAACAGTCCTGATATACAGCCTGAGTTAGTGATGGTAATAGGGTAGTCATTTCCTTTACAATTCAGTTAGCAACTTCTCTATTTTGCGGTTCTAGTGAATGTCTTTAGTGATTGGCTGGTGAGGGGGGAAGACAAGGATGAGGGTGGTTCAATGCAAGAGTGGGTTAAACAGTCTGAGTACGCAGTCTGTGTTAGCGACAGTAATAGGGTAGTAATTTCCTTTATAGGTTCATAAGTTCATAGGAGTTTATTAGTCTAACTACCACAAGGACCTTTTGAAGCCTAGCCATGCATCCCAAATCTCTGAAAAGTTCTGATACCCTTCATAAGTGTAAGCATTGGCCTTGGAGATGAACCATTTACAGGTTTCCTGTTTGCAGTAGAGACATACATGCCAAACCAGGGATGAATTTCTGGTTTCCCATCCAATTGTCCAAGTTGCACTTGAATTGTGTTAGGGAGGAACTCTGCCTCACATGGATCGAGAGCCTGTTCCATGGACGGGGTAGTCTCTGGGATACATAGGTTTCTCTCCAGCATGTCCTATTTATATCACAGGCAAGGTTTAAGTCTTTAGAATGGGTAATTCTGGTACTATTTGTTTTGTGGTTATGCAGTTAGCAGTTTCCCTATTTTGCATTTCTTCCCAATATCCTTAGTGATTGGCTGGCGAAGTGTGAGAACAAGGATGAGTGTGGTTTAATGCAAGGGTGGGATAAACAGTCTCGATATGCAGCCTGTGTTTGTGATGGTAATAGGGTAGTGGTTCCCTTTACAATGCAGTTAGCAACTTCCCTGTTTTGCCGTTCCTCAGAATGTCATTAGTGATTTGCTGGTGAAGGGTGAAGACAAGGATGAGTGTTGTTCAATGCATGGGTGGGTTAAATACTCCCGGTAAACAGCCTGTGTTCATGACGGTAATATGGTAGTGATCCCCTTCTGATGCAGTTAGCAGCTTTCTTATTTTGGTGTTCCTCAAATTATCTTTAGTGATCATCTGGAGAAGGGAGAGGACAAGGATGAGTGTGGTTCTATGTAAGGGTTGAATTAAAAGTCCCAGTATGGAGCCTATGTTCGTGATGGTAATAGGGTAGTGGTCCCCTTTATAATGCAGTTAGCAGTTTCCCTATTTTGCAAGTCATCAGAATGTCTTTAGTGATAGGCTGGAGACAGAGAAAGACAAGGATGAGTGTGGTTCAATGCAAGGTTTGGCTAAACAGTCCCAGTACACAGCCTATGTTCCTGACATTTATAGGATAGTGCTCCCTTTACAATGCAGTTAGCAGCTTTCCTACTTTTCAGTTCCTCAGAATGTCTTTAGTGATTGGTTGGTGAAGGGGGAAGACAAGAAAGAGGGTGCTTAATGCAAGGGTGGTTTAAACTGTCCTGGTATGCAGCCTATTCTCATGACATTAAAAGTGTAGTGGTTCCCTTTACAATGGAGTTAGAAGCTTCCATATTTTGCGGTTCCTCACAATATCTTTTGTGATTGGCTGGTGAAGGGGTAACTCAACGATTAGTGTGGTTCAATGCAAGGGTGGGTTAAACAGTCCTGATACTCAGCCTGTGTTTGTGGTGATAATAAGGTAGTGGTTCCCCTTCCAATGCAATAAGCAGCTTGCCTATTCTGCAGTTCCTCAGATTGTCTTTAGTGATTGGCTGGTGAAGGGTGAGGACAAGGATGACTGTGGTTCAATGCAAGAGTAGGTTCAAGAGTCCCATTATGAGGTCTGTGTTTATGATGGTAATAGGGCAGTGGCTCCCCTTACAATGCAGTTAGCAACTTCCCTATTCTGCCATTTCACAGAATGTCTTTAGTGATTGGCTGGTAAAGGGGGAAAACAAGGATGAGTGTGGTTCAATGCAAGGGTGGATTTAACAGTCCTTGTACACAGCCTGTGTTCATGATGGTAATAGGGTAGTGGTTGCCTTTACAATGCAGTTGGCAGCTTCCCTATTTTGAAGATCTGCAGAACATCTTTTGTGATCGACTGTAAATGGAGAAGACAAGGATGAGTGTGGATCAAGGCTACAGTGGGTTAAACAGTCCTGGTACACAGCCTGTATTCATGAAAGTAATAGGGTGTTGGTTCCATTTACCATGCAATTAGCAGCTTCCTTATTTTGCAGTTCCTCAAAATGTCTTTAGTGATGGGCTGGTTAAGGGAGAAGACAAGAATTGGTGTTGTTCAATACATGGGGGGTTAAAAAGTCCCGGTATGCAGCCTATGTTCATGACAGTAATAGGGTAGTGGTTCTCTTTATAGTGCTGTTAGCAGCTGCCCTATTGTGCAGATTTGCAGAATGTCTTTAGTGTGGTTCAAGGCTAGGGTGGGTTAAACAGTCCCGGTACACACCCTGTGTTCATGATGGTAATAGGGTGTCGGTTCCCTTTACAATGCAATTGGCAGCTTCCCTATTTTGCACTTCCGCAGAATGACTTTAGTGACTGGCTGGTGAAGGGAGAAGACAAGAATGGGTGTGGTTCAATGCAAGGGTGGGTGATACAGTCCTGGTATGCAGTCTGTGTTCATGATGGTAATAGGTTAGTGGTTCCCTCTATAATGCAGTTAGCAGCTTCCCTATTTTGCAATTCCTCAGAATGTCTTCAGTGACTTGCTGGCAAAGGAGGAAGACAATGATGAGTGTGTTTAAATGTAAGGGTGGGTTAAACAGTCCCAGGAAGCAGTCTGTGTTAGTGCCAGTAACAGGATAGTAATTTCCTTTATAGGTTAATAGCTTCATAGGAGTTTACTAGGTTAACTACCACAAGGGCCTTTTGAAGCCTAGCCATGCATCTCAAATCTCTGAGAAGTTCTGATACCCTTGATAAGTGTAAGTAAGGGCCTGGGACATGAAACATTTACATGTTACCTGTTTGCATTACAGACATAGGTATTAAACCAGGGATGAATTTCTGGTTTTCCAGCCAATTGTCCAAGTTGCACTTGAATTGGATTAGGGAGGAACTCTGCTTCACATGGATGAAGAGCCTGTTCCATAGACAGGGTAGTCTCTGGTTTACATAGCTATCTCTCCAGCAGCTCCTATTTATATCACAGGCAAGGTTTAAGTCTTTACAATGGCTAATTCTGGTACTATTTGTTTTGTGGATATGCACTTAGCAGCTGCCCTATTTTTCAGGTCCTCAGAATGTCTTTAGTGATTTGCAGGTGAAGGGGGAATACAAGGATGAGGGTGTTTATTGCAAGGGTGGTTTAAACAGTCCTGGTATGCAGCCTGTTCTCATAACATTAATAGATTAGTGGTTCCCTTTACAATGCAGTTAGCAGCTTCCTTATTTTGCAGTTCCTCACAATGCCTTTAGTGATTAGCTGGCTAAGGGCAAAGACACCGATGAGTGTGGTTCAATGCAAGGGTGGGTTAAACAGTTCCGCTATTCTGCCTGTATTTGTGATGATAATAGGGTAGTAGTTCCAATGCAATGAGCAGCTTCCATATTTTTCAGTTCCTCTGACTGTCTTTAGTGATTGCATGGCAAAGGGTGAAGACAAGGATGAGTGTGGTTCAATGCAAGGGTGGGTTAAAAAGTCTCGGTACACAGCTTATGCTCATGATGGTAATATGCTGGTGGTTCCCTTTACAATGCAGATAGCAGCTTCAGTATTTTGCACATCCTCAGAATGTCTTTAGGGATTGACTGGTGAAGGGTGAAGACAAGGATGAGTGTGGTTCAATGCCAGTGTGGGTTAAACAGTCCCAGTATGCAGCATGTGTTCATAATGGTAATATGGACATAAAACACTGGCTAACTGAGAACCAACTTATCCTGAAACCAAAGAAAAGCAACCTCCTCCTCTTTCTTGCAAAAATCTGCATCTCAATACAAAACCTCTTTCCATATATCTTCTCTTCACATCACCATTATTCATGTAGACTCCTATACTAAACTTCTTGGATTTACATTTGATGACCAAATAAAATTTGACCATCACATCTTGCAGTCTATCAAAAAAAAAAAAAAAAAAACAATCAAAAGGTAGGGTTAGTTTATAGACATAAAAAAAATCTTATCCAACACTGCTAAGATCACACTTGCCCAAACCTATCTCCTCTCTTGCCTTCTTAAGGCTTCCCCTATATTCACACACATCCAAAAAATCTTTTAACTAGACTTACACAAACTTACCAACATATTGCCATATTTGCTTGCAAATCCCATCACTGCCTTGCCTTAAAAGAACTACAATGGCTTGACATCCCACAACTACTAAAACTTTGTCAACTACAAACAGCACACTCTCTCCTCTAGAAACTTACAAACTGTCCCTCCCTGTTCATAGGTTCATAGGTTCATAGGTTCATACTAGGCTATCTGCCCAAGGGCATTTATAAGCCTAGCCCATAGTTATGTGGCTTTTGCCACCCCCTTTAGTTTGAATAAAAACTATGCCTATCATTTTTCTGTGCCTCTGTCAAGCAGTGACACTGAAGTAATCCCTGGGGTATATCTGCGATCTCCCATCCATTGGTCAAGATTCCTCTTGAACAAGGCCAGCGAGGTGCTCTGCCTCACATGTACCGGGATTTTGTTCCACAGCATAGGGAGTCTCTGGGTGATGAATCTGTCCCTCCAGCACGTTCTATTTATAACCGTGTCAAGGTTTAAGTCTCCCGCCCTTGTGGTTCTGAGGGATCTAGATTTTTGAGGTGAAGCATATTCATCAAATCTGGGTTTGACATGGCCTTATATGTCAGGCACAGGTCACCTCTGAGCAAGCGGTATGAGACTGAATAGAGCTGGAGTTCTTTCAGTCGGGCAGCATAAGACATATTTTTGAGACCCTTTATCCTTTTGGTGAGGAACTTTTGGGGCCTTTCAAGCTGCAGCAGGTGTCTGGTCAGATACATTCCGAACGGGCATTGTACTCAATCATAGGTCTAATGAGTGATGAGTACAGGGGGCGATGACCTCCCTTGATCTAGATGTGAATCCCTTCATGATCAGGTGGGCGATATAGAAGGTTTTCCTAACTACTTTAGCAACATGAGTGTCAAGCGAAGGCTACTGTCAACTTGGGTCCCCAGATCCCTGATGACTTTTCTGTGCTCAGTGGATTGCCACCTATATGGTATCTAGGGGTAACCTTGTTTTTCCCGAAGGGTATGACTATGCATTTTTTGGCGTTTAACTTCAGGCCATGGCTCTGGCACCAGTTATGCGTTTCTGTGAGGCCCTTCTGGAGGATATCTGTGTCAGATGTGTTTTCGACTATGGCGCCCAGTTTGCAGTCATCTGCAAACTTTGTCAGCCATAACCCTCCTGTGTTTGCTTGTACTTCAGAAAAGTAGATGCCGAACAAGAGTGGACCCAGGACTGAGCCCTGTGGGACACCACTTGTGACAGGCTTTGAGTCTGACATGGCTCCAGCAACTCTGACCCTGTGGGTTCTGTCACTTAGCCAGTTTGCAACCCATCTTGTGATGTATGGGTTTACATTCAAGCTGATGAGTTTTTCGATGATACCTGAGTGGGGTATTGTGTCGAAGGCCTTTGCCAGGTCGAGGTAGGCTGTATGGACTGCCTTTCCCTCATCAATGGCCTTGGTGACTGTCTCGAAAAGTCAACCAAGTTTAAGAGGCAGGATCTGCCTTTGACAAAGCCAAACTGGGTTGGATCCAAAGTCTGCAAGTTCCCTATGTCTTTATTTATGAGATCCATTATGATCCTCTCCATGGCTTTGCAGATAAGGCTTGTCAAGCTAATGGGGCGGTAATTTCCAGGGTCTGTGGAGGCACCGCCCTTATGAAGTGGGACCACAGTCGCCGTGCGCCACTCCTTGGAGTGCGTATCCTGAGGTGAGGCTAAGATTAAACAGCTGTCCTAACTGTGGGTTTAATTCCTCGTTGAGTTCATGAAGCACACAGCCGGGGACACCATCCGGTCCCATGGATGCTGTGTTTTTTGCCTTAGTGAGGGCAGTTCTCACCTGGGCGTTTGAGATGTTTGGGGGGCTACAATCCTCTGGAATAGATATCTCTCCTTTTGGGGGGGAGAGAAGTTTGCACTGAACCTGTCAACCAGTATGTTAGCAATGTGTGTAGGTTCAGTAATTTTCACATCATTTTGAACTAATTCTGAGCATATCTGGGAGTTTCCTCCTAGGTTTCTAACATAGCTAAAGAAGGCCTTATGATTGTCTTTAGAGTCCTTGGCAATTTTTCTCTCAAAATTTGCCTTGGATGATTTTATGAGAGCTCTTAGTTTTTTACTTATAATGATCAAAGGTGTCTTACCTTTCAAGGATTTTGCTCTATCTTGTAGTAGCTTCCTCCTTTTGTTGTAGAGCTTGTTTATGGCTGGGGTCCATCAGACTGGATGCTTGCCTTTGGTACAGAGAGTCTTAGTTTTGTTTGGGATTGCCTGATCCATGCAGTCCTGTAGGTGCTGGTAGAAGGCATTTGTAAGTGATTCAGCGGTTTGAGTAATGTTTACCACTGGCTCAGGGGCCTTAAAGGAGACCACACTAGTTTTTAGAAGTGTGAAATCAGCTTTTGAGAAGTTTTTCACTGTGGTCTTTTTGTTTCAGGTGGGGCGGGATGAGGACCTCCAGCGAGATTAGTTTATGATCTGATCTCACCAGTGAGGGGTATACTTCCGGTGTTGAACATTTTGATCCCATGTTCGTGATGATGAGATCAAGTATGTTTTCTCCTCTTGTGGGGATGATGACTAGTTGTTCCATGGCATTTGAGTTTATGAACTCCAGGAATCTTTGGGTTAGAGTGTTCGGGCTTGAGTAGTGTTCCCAGTCTATATTAGGGTAGTTGAAGTCACCTAGTATGATGGTGTTTGGAGATACATTTATCCCCTCCAATGTTTTCAGGAAGGCCATGTGAGGTTCCTGAGTTTGAGAGGATGGCCTGTAACATGTTACAAATTGCAGAGCAGTCTTGCCTATGGTTAATTGCACCTGGATGGTCTCCGATGCATCGTGCATTGCCACCATCCTTGAGGTGTGGGTGTCCTTTATGAATATGGACACCCCCCCCTCCTTTCTTGGTGTTGTCCGGATTTTGGGGCCGGAACGCATGATATGAGGTGAAACCTGTTAGTGCTGGGGTGCTCTCAGGAGCCTTGAACCAAGTTTCTGTCACAGCACAGACATCGATGTTCTCCATATTGAGAAGGGCCTCGAGTGCGTGCATCTTGAGATTGAGACTTCTGGCATTGAGCAGCATTACCCTTAGTTTTTTCCTTTTTGGTGTTCTAGGGTGGTAGGTTTAGAATTTGAGCCTTGCCTAAAAAGGCACTATGGGGTGGCAAGAGCCTTTGCCAATATCCGGAAGCCCAGGGTGACAGGTGCAAGCCGTCCCTTGAAGCAGCGTGGATTGTCCAGCATGTCATCCCAGGCAGACAGACATTGGATCCCCTTTGAATGACACCAGAATTTAAGCCAATTATTAAAGCTGATCATCTTATCACTGTATTGTGGCATCATTCTAGGTGAAGGTAGGATACTGCTCAAGGTCAGGGTCATACCTGCCTGGGCTACATAATCAGAGAGCTCCTCGATGTCCCTTTTCATGTAGTCCAAGGAGGTACATCTCAGGTCGTTGACACCAGTGTGGACAATGACTGAGTCGTACTTGTACCTGCTGTTGAGAGACCTGAGTGCTTGCGTTATGTGGCGGATTCTAGCGCCCGACAGGCAGCTTACTGTGACCTTCTCCTTACTCAGTCTGGTGAGCGGGACGTCAGTGTGTCTGACTATGGAATCACCAATGACAAGTGTGTCTGGCATTTTGTTTGGCCTTAAGGGCTGTGACTGTTTGACACTCTGACTGTGTAGTCTATGTGTTGCATGTGTTGGGTCGTGAGGTGGTAATTGTTTGGGTGTCTGCTTTGGTGGCCTCTGCTGTTTTGGTAAATTTTTGATCAGAGCCTCCGAGTATGTCTTTGTGCGAGTATGTGTATGATTTGAAGTTGTGATGGTACCATGTGTGACTGGGTATGTATTGTGTGTGGTTACCTTCTCCTCCTGTCTGGTCTTGCCAGTCCTATGTTGAGAGAGCTCAGCCTCCAGTTTGGCCGTATAGTTGCATCTCTCGCATGTATTTGTGTTTTGTGGGAGAAGGAGAGCATTGTCTGTGTACATGAGGCAATTGTAACATTGCCTCAATATTCCCAGGTTCACCAGATGAGCTGGAGAGGACACTAGCAACTGATCCCTCGACATACTAGAAGTAGTAGATAAAGAGACTTTCAAAGGACTCCGGGGGAAGTGGGTTTTAGGCTGGTGGGGTACTATCTATAATAAGAGTGCTTTATCAAGGTGCAAGTACTGTAGGAGTAAGTGCTAGGCTTTACAGATAGAGAATAGTCTACTTGGGAATCAAGTAGAGATGAACTTTTCAGTTATAGGATATGCTGGTTAGATCAGCAGTACAGCTCGAGGAAGGTAGTTCTAAGGGAAAATTTGAAGAGTGGAATTTAGATGGCCCGAATAGTTTAACCTTGTTTAACCGCCGCTGCTCTTGTGTGCAACAGTGGTAACTCCGCCTAAATCGCGCCACGTTTAGCGTGTTTTATAGCAGGGGCTGAAGGGAGCTAGGAATTGGCCCAAAACGACCAATGGACTACTAGTTTCTGGCTGAAACTTCACCAAATCGGACAAAAGGCGCTCAGTGCTTCCCACTCCCACTGGTAAGCAAAGAAACTTCCCTCCTTCCTAATAAGGCAATGGATCAGTAACAGGAACTAAAAACAAAGCCCAGGGATCAGCAACTCTGAAACTGGACTACTCTAGTTCAGTAAGGTGGGAAAACAAGAGATTTTTTTGTTTTATTACAGAGATAAGGAAAAAAATAGACAGTAAATGCTATAAATGCTGTAAATCAGCTAGTGCACTTTAGTGTGTAGCCTACAGAAACAATTTGCAACAATTAGTAACTTAAAGTGCAATAAACAGTGTAAAATGCAGAAATCACTTAAAGTAGCAGTAAAACAGGCAAAATGCAGTCGCTAGCTTAATAACAGTGGGAAAGCCACAAAAAATACTTATATCTGGTAGAAAGTCACTCTTTTAGCTCTCTGCTGCTTGGATCACTCTGCAGGCCACCACGAGGATCTGTGCTGAGTTGGTACAAGCTGGAAAACGCGTGTTTAGCGTGTTTTATAGCAGGGGGCTGAAAGGAGCTAGGAATTGGCCCAAAACGACCAATGGACTACTAGTTTCTGGCTGAAACTTCACCAATTCGGACAAAAAGGCTGCTCAGTGCTTCCCACTCCCACTGGTAAGCAAAGAAACTTCCCTCCTTCCTAATAAGGCAATGGATCAGTAACAGGAACCCTCCTATCTCTTTACACCCCTGCCAGATCTCTCCGTAGCACTGATCAAGCACTACTTAACACCTATAAACCTAACAAAACCATAGGCAAATTACTTTCCAAATCATCTACAGTGCAAACCTGGAACAAACTCCCAGTAAAACTACAACTTCTCCAATCTTCTCCCCTCTTCAAGAAAGAACTAACAACCTACCTTGCCAACTCCTCTTCATGCACCTGCCATCACCCAACCTAAACTCTGGCTACCTATTTCAAAAGTATTTTCCCTCCTTTCCTTTCTGTATACATATTAATCCTGTGAAGCCTTAACCACCTCTTTGTTGCACTCATAACATCTACCCTCTCCCACCTCTACCCCCTTCCTCCCTTCCCTTGATCATCACTACTCTTCTTGCTACTTATTAATTCTTCCCACTCTTTTTTAATCTTACCACTCCCCTCCTTTCCACCTCTTATACTCCTGCTAACCCCTTTTTCTATTTCTTTGGTACTTACTTTCACTTACATCCTCTTTCTTTACCCACCACTTCCAATGCCTTCATCTCATAGAATTATCTTCCTCAAATATTATCCCACTAGCGACCTCCCCTATTATTTGATATAGTACTCACATTTGTGTTTATTTTCATACAGATATCTGTTTTTGACTTGTAATCAAACTGTCCTTATTAGTACAGCTGCATGTTAATTCACTTCCTGCTCCATCATGTAGTTTTTGGCTTGTATGATATTGCATTGCTACTACAGCTGTTTTTTAATTTCTCTTCCTTCTGCATCATGTATTAATATCAAGTATTTTTAGGAGCCTGTCTTCTTCATTGTTTTCATCAAATCAATTTTTTTCTTATTGTCGTGCATATTTTTAACTCATGTTTCACTCTATTATGTAATATGTATTTTTTCGTGTATAGCATGTCTTTATACTGTACTTTAATCATGTATGTTTATCTTTTACCTTTATCATGTATGTTTTATCTTGTACTTTTTACATTGTATTTTTGGAGCTTTTCTCCTTGCGTCTCCACTGAAAATGGCCCCTTGGCCCAGTTGGACTAACCAGGTCAACAAAAGGCAAATAAATAAATAAATAAATACATATGATAGTGGTTCCCTTTGCAATGTGGTTAGCAGCTTCCCTAATTTGCAGTTTCTCAGAATGCCTTTAGTGATTGGCTGGTGATGGGGGAAGAATAGGATGAGTGTGGTTCAATGCAAGGGTGGGTTAAACTGTCCCAGTATGCAGCATGTGTTCATAATGGTAATTTGGACATAGAACACTGGCTAACTGAGAACCAACTTATCCTGAAACCAAAGAAAACCAAACTCCTCCTCTTTCTTGCAAAAATCTGCTTCTCAGCTCAAAACCTCTTTCCATATATCTTCTCTTAACAACACCATTTTTCATGTAGACTCCTATACTAAACTTCTTGGAATTACAATTGATGACAAACTAAAATGTAACCATCACATCTTATAGTCCATCAAAAACACCAATCAAAAGTCAGGGTTACTTTATAGACATACAAAAATTCTTATCCTAAGATCATACTTGCCCAAACCTATCTCCTCCCCTGCCTTCTTTATGCTTCCCCTATATTCACACACACATACAAATAAATCTTTTAACTAGACTTACACAAACTCACCACCAGTTAGCCAGATTTGCCTGCAACCCTCCGTACAAGTCCCATCACTGTCTTGCCTTAAAAAAACTACAATGGCTTGAGTTCCAACAACTACTCAAACCTTTTCAACTACAAACTCCTCTACAAACCTACAATCTGTCCCTCCCTGTCCACCCTCCTATCTCTTTACACCCCTGCCATATCTCTCCGTAGCACTGATCAAGCACTACGTAACACCTATAAACCTAACAAAACCATAAGCAAATTACTTTATAAATGCTCTACAGTGCAAACCTGGAACAAACTCCAAGTGAACCTACAACTTCTCCAATCTTCTCCCCTCTTCAAAAAAGAACTCAAAACCTACCTTGCAAACTTCCCTTCATGCATCTGCCATCACCCCATCTAAACTCTGGCTACCTATTTCAAAAGTATTCTCACTCCTTTACTTTCTATATACCTATTAATCCTGTGAAGCCTTAACAACCTCTTTGTTGCACTCATAACATCTACCCTCTCCCACCTCTACCCCGTTCCTCCCTTCCCTTGATCATCACTACTCTTCTTGCTACTTATTAATTCTTCCTACTCCCCTCTTTTCCACCTCTTATACTCCTGCTAACCCCTTTTTCTATTTCTTTGGTACTCACTTTCCTACATCTTAAATCCCCTTTTGTTATCCACCACTTGCAGTGCCTTCATCTCATAGAATTATCTTTCTCAAATATTATCCCTCTAGCAACCTCCCCTATTATTTGATATAGTACTCATATTGTTTTTGTTTATTTTCATACAGATATCTGTTTTTGACTTGTAATCAAAGTGTCCTTGATAGTACAGCTGCATGTTAATTCACTTCCTGCTCTATCATGTAGTGTTGGCTTGTAATGATACTACATTGTTATTACAGCTGCTTTATTTCTCTTCCTTCTACATCATGTATTAATATCAAGTATTTTTAGAAGCCTGTCTCCTTCATTGTTTTCATCAAATCAATTTTTTTCTTATTATCGTGCATCTTTTTAACTCATGTTTCACTCTATTATGGAATATGTATATTTTCATGTATAGTATATCTTTATATTGTACTTTAATCATATATGTTTATCTTTTACCTTTATCATGTATGTTTTATCTTGTACTTTTATATTGTATTTTTGGAGCTTTTCTCCTTGGGTCTCCACTGAAAATGGGCACTTGGCCCAGTTGGGCTAACCCGATCGACAAAAGACAAATAAATAAACAAATAAATATGGTACTGGTTCCCTTTACAATATGGTTAGCAGCTTCCCTATTTTGCAGTGCCTCAGCATGTCTTTAGTGATTGTATTTTGAAGGGGGAGTACAAGAATGAGTGTGGTTCAATGTAAGGGTGGGTTAAACAGTCTTGGTATGCACCCTATGTTAGCGATGGTAATAGTGTAGTCATGTCCTTTACAATGCAGTTAGCAACTTCCCTATTTTGCAGTTCCTCAGAATGTTTTTATTTATTTATTTATTTGCAGTTGGTTAACCAGGATAGTCCATTGGGCCAATAAGAACCCATTTTCAATGGAGTCCTGGGGAGAAAAGCTCCAAAACAAAGGTTACAAAAAGATTACAGCAGTTTACAATTTCAATCATTTGTAGGTTCAAGACAAAGCTTCAAAACAACGGTTAAAAAAGATTACAGCAGTTTGCAATTTCAGTCATCTGTAGGTTCAAGACAAAACAAAGATTGAGTAGTTACAATGCAATTTTTAGTGATTGGCTGATGAAGGGGAAGACAAGGATGAGGGTGGTTCAATGCATGGGTAGATTAAATAGTCCCCGTATGCAGCCTGTGTTTGCGGTGGTAATTTTGTGCAATGCAGTTAGCAGTGTCCCTATTTTGCAGTTCCTCAGAATGTCTTTAGTGATTGGCTGGTGAAGGGGGAAGAGAAGGATGAGAGGGGATAAGGGTGGAGCCCTCACATATGGTGTGGGGGTGTAGGAGGTGAATCCCCTCATGTGAAATACATTTTTTTTGTATTTTTATATAAAGTGTAGTGCATTTTTGGGTGTGGTTTACTGTTTTTTTTTATGTAGTGTTTATGGCGTCTTTATTTATTTATTATTTGAGGATGCTGATTTTATGATTATTTAGTAGGGTCCATTATTTATTTAGTAAGTTCCATAGCTGAGGTGTTTTGCCCAATTTTAGGTGATGGTATTTGGTAGTTCAGGTTGTTAATGTGCAGGCAGTCAAAATATATTTATGTATCTGTGTGTGTGCCTCAGTGTACATTTGGTGAATGTAGAGGTCTGAGTGAAAAAAAGTTTTTTTCTATGTCAAATTATAAATATGTGCCATATATATATATATATATATATCAGTCATCTGTAGGTTCAAGACAAAACAAAGATTGAGTAGTTACAATGCAATTTTTAGTGATTGGCTGATGAAGGGAAGACAAGGATGAGGGTGGTTCAATGCATGGGTAGATTAAATAGTCCCTTATGCAGCCTGTGTTTGCGTGGTAATTTTGTGCAATGCAGTTAGCAGTGTCTATTTTGCTGTTCCTCAGAATGTCTTTAGTGATTGGCTGGTGAAGAGGGAAGACAAGGATGAGAGGATAAGGGTGGAGCCCTCACATATGGTGTGGGGTGTAGGAGGTGAATCCCCTCATGTGAAATACATCTTTTTTGTATATTTATATAAAGTGTAGTGCATTTTTGGGTGTGGTTTACTGTTTTTTTTTTATGTAGTGTTTATGTCTTTATTTATTTATTATTTGAGGATGCTGATTTTAAGGATTATTTAGTAGGGTCCATTATTTATTTTAGTGTTCCATAGCTGAGGTGTTTTGCCCAATTTTAGGTGATGGTATTTGGTAGTTCAGGTTGTTAATGTGCAGGCAGTCAAAATATATTTATGTATCTGTGTGTGTGCCTCAGTGTACATTTGGTGAATGTAGAGGTCTGAGTGAAAAAAAGTTTTTTTCTATGTCAAATTATAAATATGTGCCATATATATATATATATATATATATATATATATATATATGTGTGTGTGTGTGTGTGTGTGTGTATATATATATATATATATATATAAATATATATATATATATATATATATATATATTAGCAACTTGAACAAGGCAGAGTATGCATGGCACTTCAACATATCAAAAGAAGGCTTACATAATGCTTGAACAAGAATGCCTGCTGTTTTCCTTCTGCCAGTCTGCAAATGCTTTTACCTGTTCAGCAATAATACATGCATAATGATATAGGTCCACTGTCTGCATGGGTTTTTTGCTGACTTCCTCAGAGCTTCTTTTGGTTTGGCTATCTTGCCTTAAATTTACAAAGAATCTGCTGCATCTAAAGCCATCTACTCAAAAAAAAAAAAATGAAAGTATCATTTTGCACTCTGTTGATTATTTTTACTGTATTTCATATGAATCCTGCATTAATTGTTACTTTTTTTTCACTTTAGTAGAGTTTAAAAGCCAAACTGTTTCCACTGCTGCTGTAGTACTTAAATTGTGTCTGCTAGCTTTACAGGACTGTAGTATCTAGATTGTGTGGTTTCCCTTCACTTGAGCTCTAAAGCCAACATTTTTGCTTTAAGAGAGTTTTCTGACTGCACTCTTGTGGTAGATGTGGGTTGTAGCTGTGTATTTTCCTGAATGACCTATAGGCCTTGCTGTTGTAAAACTTGTTTGTGTGATTCTGTGTAAAGCCCAATGGTTGTGCTAGGCTGCTCGCCGTGCAGCGAGAATTAGCAGTGCCCTGTATAGACACAAATGCTATCAAGTTAAGATTTCCCTTAGAATAACTATCTCTGTAACCTTCTGCACACCCTCTGCTGCCCTGGGAAGATCAGAGTTGCACAAAGAGCAACATCACCTTGTTGGATAGCTGCAGTTTACTCTGAGTATAGCACCCATTCTTCATCCGTATACTATCATCCCAGTCAAATTAAATATCCCCTTTCTTCTTATATGTTTAAGTTGTATGAGTTCTACAGCATCACTCCACCTATAGGTTTATACCAGGCTAACTGCCCTTGTGGGCCATTTTAAGCCTAGCTAATTACCCCATATGAGAATAAAACCCTGCACCTTGTGTGTACAAGGTAAACACCCTAACCATTATGCCATCCAACACACACAGTATATGAAAGATGTAGTTACACCATGAAAATTGAGACATGACTCTCACATACTGACAAATCAAATGACACAAAAGTTGTCAGCACATGCACATCATTTCCCTCACTAAAAAAGGTCTCAACAGAAACACATATATGCAGAGGTGCTCACAAGTAACTTACCAAAACCTCAGAGGCCTTCCATATGCTGCCCTCAGAAACAACATGCAAACCAAACCAAGTCAACACCAACCACCACACATAAAAATACACATCACAGAGTCTCCACAAGCAAGTCCCTAAGGAGAAATACCACACATTAAAACATCTTAGTCATAGGTGACTCCATCATGAGACACACGGATAGCCCCCTCATCAGGTTGAATAAAGCGAGGGTTACAGTTGGTTGCCTGTCAGGGGGCAAGATTCACCCGATCATGCACGCTCTCAGGCCACTCAACCACAAGTACCAGTATGACTCAGTCATAGAACATGAGTGTGAATGACCGGAAATGTACCTCTTGGGACTATATGAAGAGAGACATGATGGTCATCTCTGAATACATGTTGCAGGTCAGTATATGGCTCACATTGAAGAGCATTCCACTCTCACCAAGTATGACACCACAATACAAACAAAAAATAATTAACTTCAAAAATTAACTTAGCTCCTGGTGTCATTCCAAGGGGACCAGTATTTGTCAGCCTGGGATGACATGACTGACAGATTATGCTGCTTTGCCAGAGATGGTCTGCACCTGTCACTACTAGGCTTTCAAATACTTACCAAGGCATTAGGCACCCACATATTGGCTTTTTTGAGACAGTGCCAAGCAACAGACCTTCCAATATAACAAATTCTTCTAATGCCAAGCTGAAGGTACTATTGCTCAACATTAGGAGTCTTAACAAGAAACTGCACTCCCTGGAAGCTCTCCTCACCCTGGAAAATGTGGACGTAGGTGCAGTTATGGAGACATGGTTCAAGGCTGTAGGAAGCACCCCTGCAGTGCAAGGCTACAATACCTATGACACATTCAGCCAATCCTCTGAAAAACAAAACAAAACAAAAAAAAAAAAAAACAAAAGGAGAAGGTGTTTCCATTTACATAAAAACAATCACATCTCTAGACTGATCAAGCAGAATGACTCACTAGAGCTACTCCATGTCCAACTAACCACAATCCCCCACCATATCATCACTAGCTACAGATGTCATTCTATACCACTGTTGGAGTATTTGGTACAGAAGGGATGTCCCACCCTGAGCAGCCATCTTTCAGCCAGTGTAAATAATCTTAAGAGAGATCTTATTTGTGCTGTACATCACATTTATGCTCCCCGCACAGAACATATGCCATAAAAGGGACATATGAACTCAACTACCTAGAAATTCTTTTGCCACCAGTTCAAGTGCCATTTTTGATTGTTGGGTCTCTCCTTCATCCCCATGTGTCCACTCTGCAACTGACATTGTGAGTGATATGGTTTTGAACCCTTTCATGCATGTCTGTACTGAGGATGTGCTCAGGGTTTTACAGGAAGCAAGGAAACCCTCAACCAGAAAATCTTGTATGTCCAAATGGAAGAGATTATCGGTCCGGTACTATGCTCGTAACCAGGTCCCTTTTTCAATGTTGGTCCCTCTGGTCCTCCCTTATTTGTGTGAGTTGCTCCAGTCTGGCTTGGCCTATTCTTCTGTGAAGGTCCATTTGTCAATCATTTCTGCTGGTCTACCCTTGAATCCTCCAGTGGCTTCTTGTTTTGAGGTCAAGCAATTTCTTAAAGGCTTCCTGCATATTAGGCCTATTACTCCTCCAGCTCCTTGGGGCCTTAATTTTGTTTTGGAAAAATTGACTCAGGCTCCTTTTGTGCCAGCAGATTCTACTTCTTTGCAGCATTGCACCTGGAAGACTGTTTTGTTGCTGGCTCATATTTCTGCTCGGAGGGTTTCTGAGCTCCAAAACGTTATGGCCATTCCTCCTTTTTTTGTTTTTTCACATGGACAAGGTGTCCCTTTGTATTAATCATTCTTTAATGCCTAAGGTAGTCAATGAATTGTCCTTGAATCAGTCAGTACATCTCCCTTCCGTTTTCCCTTCTCCTCAGTCTGCTACTTGGAGGGTCCTGTGTACCATGGATTTTCACAGACAGCTCAGGTATTATTTGGATAGAACTAGGACTATCTATAAGTTTGATCAGCTTTTGGTTTCCTTTCATCCCAGGTCTTTAGGTTTGGCTGTTTCTAAGCAAACCTTCTCCATCTGGATATAAAAGGCTATTTCCTTCTGTTATTCTTTTCATGGCAAATCACTGTCTGCTTCTGTTAGAGCTCATTCCACTAGGGCTGTTACCTTCTTTGGTGCCTTTTTCAAGCAGCTGGACATCAATTCCATCCTTGAAGCTGCTACTTGGACTTCAGTGCACATCTTTGCTAAGCATTATAAGTTAGACATGGTTTCTAGGGTCAGAACAGGTTTTCTGAAACTATATCTGGATTTGTTGAGGACTGTTCTCAGCCTTCCACCTCCCATTCTGTTTCTTGAGCTTTTATATTCTTCTTTCTGTACTGAAAACTGCAACAGGGATTTAGAAGGACACAGTACAGTTGTGTAAAATCTTACCATAACTATAGATGTTCTTCTCTTCACTGTTGCAATATTTGCTCTCTCCCTCCCACCCACTCTTGTTTATTCTGGCATTTTTCCTTCTGGATGTGCATGGGCTCCTTTATCCTATTACAACTGTTCTGTCTGCATTTTACACTCCTATTATGATTTATGTTTTGGGTGGAGAGCATAAATGTGATCTACAGCACAAACAAGATCTATTTTAAGCTTATTTATACTGGGTGAACGGCGAGCAACCTAGAGCGGGACATCCTTTCTGTACTGAATACTGCAACAGTGAAGAGAAGGACATCTACTGTTAGGGTAAGATTTTACACAACTGTACTGCCCCCAACTATGAACATGAAACCACTCCACATACTTGAAGTTACTAGAGTCACTTACCATTCAGTACAACATATTACTCATGGGTGATTTTAATTATACCACCATAAACTGGGAAACATATATGGCAACTAACATGCAGGCTCAAAGATTCCTGGACTTTGTCAATGAAAATGCTCTGGAACATCTGGTCTGCACTCCCACTAAGGGCTCAAATTTCCTTGACATAGTACATACAAACATGGAGGAGAATCCCTCCCCTCCCAGTGTAATGTCCTCATTGATAAGATCAGTCTCTTTTGAAATAAATGCAACAGAAGAACCCCCATTAAAACCTAAAATGCTAAAGAATTTTTCCAAGGCAAATTGCCTTTTATTAAGTGACAACTTAGGTAATTTTAATGCCTCTCTAACCCTGAAAACAAGGAGGCCTATGCAGAAGTATAAGTACCTGACCAAATTAAACCAGGTCTAGCCAGACAAAAATCCACAACGGTGGATCCCTGGCATAATTAGACCATACAACAGAAGGAAGAAATTCCTGTCTAGAATAATTGGAAGACTGCACAACAGAGAAAAAAATCCCTTATTAATCTCAACAGCCAAATCACTAGTCAAGTCTTCAAAAGCTGAGTTCAAGAATAGAATAGCCTCCCAAGCAAAGGAGGGCCATAAAGCAAGGTTTTGTTATGGCCAAAATATTAAGGGAAACACTTAGCACTGTGCTGGACTGTCTTTAGATGGCACTACCTACACTCAGCCCAAAGCAAACCTGCTCGCCAATAAATTCAGCTCAAATATCACCTCCTCATCACCTCCTGTCACTCCCTATAATATACCTACTAAATAGCTTGAAACATGACCTAGCAGCCCCACTTGGATCTTTGTTTAACCACTGTTTCCAGACAGGCTTTGTCCCAGTAGAGTGGAGGACAGCAACAGTCATCTCTCTGTACAAGGGGGACCATCAACTGACCCAGGAAACTACCGACCTATAAGTCTGACTAGCCTTATAAGTAAGGCTATAGAATGGATAGTCATGGAGCTGATTAATAACATAGGAAATTCCCCAGATTCTAGACCCAACCCAGTTCAGCTTCATCAAAGGGAGGTCCTGCCTGCTCAATTGGTGGACTTTTTTGAAAAACATAATACCTAACTTGATCTGGCCAAGACATTTCACACAGTACTCCACTTGGCTTTTGTAGATAAACTCACAAAATTGGGCATAAACCTCTATGTCATGAAATTGATAGCCAAAGGCTCACTGATAGGAGACATGCTGTTAGAGTGAGGGAATCTACATCCAGCAAGAGGACCGTCACCAGTGGAGCACCGCAGGTCTCACTGCTGGGTCCCCTCCTGTTTGGGATATACTTCTCAGATGTCAAGGCAAATGTAGATGGCCTTTGGCTGACCAGGTGTCTGACAACTGCAAGTTGGGTCAATCATCGACTCCCCAAAAGATGTTGCTATCCTGCAGGAAGGTCTGAAGCAGACTAATGACTGGAGTCAGAGCCATGGTCTCAAACTAAATGTGAAGAAGTGCATAATATCCTTTGGGAAATCAGCTACCTTGGAAAATTACAACAATGCTGGCACACCCCTAAGAGTGGACCCAGTGGTAAAAGATCTGGGTACTCAGATAGTAATCTGAACTTTGACTACATGTCCATAGTGGTGAGGAAATCCTTCTGTGTGGCTCAGCTTATAAGTAAGTGCATGGCATACAATTCTAAGGCAGTCATAGTACCACTGTACACAACTCTCAGACCAATAATACAGTATAATGCACCCTTTGGCATGTACCTCACCAGGCACCTGCAACAGTTGGAACATCCTCAGAGGTTCCTCACCAAAAAAGTACAGGGTATAACCAACATGTCATATATGGATCAATTACAAGCCCTATCACTGTATTCAGTTTCCTACCAATTACTAAAGGGTGATCTGTGCCTAACCTACAAGTAGGTCGAAGCCCAGCTCTGATGGAAGTATTGCATATTTGCAAAGCTGACTACAGAAGTGTTACCCACTCCTAGGATCTTAACTGATCTCTGTCATAAATAAATCATGCTGAAGAGACAGCTTAGATATTGCCTCTCCTCTAGAATATGCTTCCTATTCATGTGAAATAGAGCCTTTCCCTGACCATCTTCAAGTACAAGCTGTACCAATGGATGGGAAATTGCAAATTCAGTCCTGGGGTGGTGCCATACTTCTCAACTGTCCAAATTTTTGCAGAATGTCCATATAGTTGTCTCATATTTTTGGTCTTTTCCTCATAAAATTTGTGGTTTTCTGGCAAATTACTGAGGTTTAAAATCAGTAAATAATATGATATTTCAGTTTCAGACTTCATATCCCTAGGAAAATACATAATTCAAAATCTGTTACTCTAGCAACTTTATAAGTTTAGACAAGCATTGTTTAAAATTTGTCCCTATTTTTGGGCCTTTGTTCCTCCATTATTTCTGGCTTTTGTCCAGATTTCTTGAGCTAAGAGGTTGAGAGATATGGGTGGTGCCCATGTCCCTTATGGACAGAGGCATTCTGTAACAGTATCCAAAACCCTGTTTGCTGACCCTTGTTATTTTTCCCCTAGGGATAGAAAATTGGGTAAAATCTTGGTAAAGCTAGCTAGGCTTCTAAGGGCCCTTGAGCTGTTAGCTTAGTAATCTTCCATGAGTCTATGAACTTATATGCATAAATATAATATTTCTGTAAATATCTCAGGCATTGTCCACCAGGATGGATTGCAGAATTCCACATGCCCAGTCACCACAGAGATCAGGAATGGCTTCTCAAACAAGTGACGTATTCTGTACCAGAGGAAAACGGTGTTCATTTTCAACAACTTTTATGAATATAGGTCATATTTGAATAATTACATTACTAACTTGAACCAGAGGGCATTTGTATGATACTTCAAGTTATCAAATGATAACCTACACAATGCTGAAAAATCTTTGCCTTGATAGCTGTTGTCTAAGAAGCACTGGTTTGTAGATATTTACATTTATTTGTCCAGTAAACATGCACCCCCCCCCCTGCAAAAACATAAAAAAGTAGATTTTTGTGTGAGGGGTGGGGTTGATGTTTGAGTTTTCAGAAACTTGATCATATGGTCTCTTCAATATTTTTTTTCTAGTTTCCTAAAAGTCGATCATCTGACAGACATGGTATGACATATATCCAACCTTCACCACTGTATTGTGGATATCGAGAGATTATGATCACATCCTCCCGGACTGCAGGCTTACCTGTTAGTGTGCATTACAGTTTGTGGATACTTATGAATTATAAAACTCTGTGCTGTGATGGCATTATAAAATTTTGTTTATGGATGCTGATGGAAGCTGCAGCATATACTGGGATGGCCTCCTTGCTTTTATAATTGACTTTTTGACTTCAGATGTGTTAGCCTGTCTACTTATTATCTGGTTATGTACAAATATCATCTTGCAGGCCTTGTTAAAAACATATGTCTACTGTTAATGCTTTGTCTTATGCACGACATACCTGACTTTAACATGTTATGGGTCTACTTCATAACATTGAAATTTCATAACGTTGAATTTCATAACATTGAGATCAAAACATCTAAATCCCAAAACAATGAAAACTTAGAACACTGAAAGTGTGCTGCATAACACTGAAACTACAATGCATATGTAAATAACATCCTATCCACCTATAACAATGCCTAACTAACAAACAAACACAATTTCTACTATGTTTCTGCAGGAGGGCAAGCCCCCCCTGCACCCCTCACACACCCCGTAAATTAAATATACCAACTCCAAGATCGCACTACAGTGGAAAAAAGTTAATTTTCTAACCTCACGATACAATGTCTTGTGAATATGACAGAATACTCTGTAAAGTTAGCCAATCCTGTTGTGGAATTTTATATATGTTGTTTTTATTACTTGCGTATCTAAAACTTTTAGTTCTTTGATACATTGGAGCCAACAAACAAATCCTTTCTATTCCCAGGAATTAATAATTTCTCAATATATTTTATGTGGAAAGTTCTTTGTGACTATAAATGGTGTTAAAATATCACACCAGATTTTTAAATCTATATTTGCATTAATAATTTTTCCTAAATGAGTCAATGTAATAATTAATCATATGAGTTTTAGTGGGTTTAGTTATGTTATATTGCATACTAATACATAATATGTTATTTTAAATTTGTTTTGTAAATCAAATTCCTTTACTGATATTACAGTCAGTAATTCTTTCCAATTTGCAGAGTAATTTGGACATATCCAATCTGAGATTGTTTTAGATATTCATACTTTTATATATGTTTCAATATCAGGAAAGTTTAATTCTCCCTGTTTCCATGGTCTGATATGATGTATTAAAGCTATTCTGTTTCTTTTGGGAAACCATAAATATTTTATTAGGCATGAATTTATTTCTTTAAGTATATTCCTTTCTGGTAACAGTTGCATTACCAAGGCTATATATATATATATATATATATATATATATATATATATATATATATATATATATATATTTATTTATTTATTTATATAAATATATATATAGGATCTTGGGCAGTAAAACCATTTTTATTAATTGTAGTCTATCTTCAAATGTTAATATTATTTTGTTCTATTTTTCCACAGAGATTTTTAATTGTATTGATGATATTAATGTAGTTTTTTTAGACTCATTCATTATTATCCTTGTATAACCTAATTCCTAGATATGTTGAGGTAGATTTCTGTTTCCCTATGATGTGATCCTCCTTAGTCTGCAGTTCTTTTTTTATTTAAAAATAAAAATTTTGATTTTGATTTATTGAAATAGAGTCCTGAAATCATGTGAAATTTGTCAATTAATATATTTAAGTCTTCTAATGTCTCTTTTGTATTAGATAATGTTAGTAATATGTCATCAGCAAATAGCATTACTTTAGAACTGTATTGTTCAAAAACATCTATTCCTTTGATTTTTATATTGTTACAAATATATATATATATATATATATATATATATATATATATATATATATATATATATATATAAAGTCAAGATGGGTTACAAAAACTGCAGTTCAAGTTAAAGCAATTATATGACTTGTGCATATTTACTTATAGAAGAAAATCATCATACTTCCCCTTGATGTTCAATGTAGTGTATGTCATTTGTGACAAGTTAAGCCAGTAGTGTTATTATACACAAGCCCATGTTTTTAAATCATTTCTTTAATATCTAAATTCAGCAGACTGCTTCTTTTTATATGACTATATATTTTATGTCTAGATTTACTAAAATCATACATTACATAACTATTGTGTTTATTTTTTTTATTTTTTTTGGCTGTTGCTTAGTTATTTGAGAGACCACAAGCTGTAATGCTTATTCTTATTATTATTCTTATTATTAGCTCCTTCCAAGCATGTTTATACAGTCCATAGACTTTAAATTATGAGACCCTTCTAGTTTCTTATTTGTTATAAGTATAATTCCATCTTTACATACAAACATGTCAGTACTTCAAGAATGGGCAACAATGCCCATCCAGTTTTGCCAGAATACCATTCGCTAGTTCATGTGATGTGTTTCCAGGCTATTCTTAAAATATCCAAACCAATATTTGTCTTGTTCCATTTTACCAGCATGTTCCATGCAGTGGCCACACTGCCAGTGAACCACTCAACAATCCTATTCCCACAGATATTTAAACAAAGGAGATCTGATGACTCTGTAGCACTTCCCAGCAACCCCAAACATCTCTAGAATCAGCTATCCACATGTGCCCAACATGTCCGAGCCAGCTCACCTTCTAGACCACTGCAAAGGGTACCACATGATACCAAGTGCTCTTAGTCTTTCACAATAACTCAAACTTGCACTCTTATGTAAGTCCTTAATGCGTTTGGACCAAAATACATTTTAAATATAAAATTGCGCTTATTATTTTTTTTTTTTTGTCAAGAATCAACTTAATGAGCTAAACAAAGTGTTGGAAAACCATCAATATGTGTACATGTGGTTTAAAACAGCCCTTTTATTATATATAAAAACTTCATTGCCGAGAATATTCTCAGAAGCTCCTCAGAGCCATTAAGCATTATTGTCTCTATGTCTCTGTTACGATAGCAACTTGGGAGCATCTGTTTCTGTTAGTGTGCCTGTATACTGTATACCAGAGGCTCACAATGCACCTGAAGCAAAGCTTCACTTCACAGAAACTTCAAGCCTAAATTCCCTCGCTTTCAGTGAGGCAGCAGCCAGGAAAAGAACGGAGAGCAAACAGATTAAAAAAAAAAAACCCTCCCAACAAGCCACCACAACATGAGATAACACATTCTTCCAGCCTTCCCACCTCTCACTCACCAGATGTATAAACAAACTATTATCTGCCAAAATATCCCAAATCACAGTTTTATCCACCCCCTTCCTCTGAATCCAGGCTAAAACATCAAATGTCTCTTCCTAATACACCAGCATCAGTAAACCTTGATCACAAGCCACAACCCACAGCTTCCCAGAGATGAAAACAGCAACATACAAAAGCTGCCAGACACAGCTGCTTCCACATACACCATGTCAGGATTAATCAAACAGCACTCAAAGCTATGATACCTGGCATAACTGATATTAATTATGTTTAGACAGAATAATAATGACATTTGTACTAGCTGCCAGACACAGCTGCATCCTCGCACACCATATCAGGATTGATCAAACAGCACTCAAAGCTATGATACCTGCCATAACTGATATTAACTATGTTTAGACAGAATAATGATGGCATTTGTAATAAGAGCTCGTTACTATTATTTAATCAGGATATACATGACATTTCTAAATCATACTTTAACTGAAGAAGGCATTAGTCTCCATGACAGCATTTTTTTCAAAACACTCTACTGTTACTGCTATTATATACAATGTTAATTTATTACATTTGAGTCTGAACTCTGAAGAATGGTACCTTATTGAACTAATTAAGTAATTAATTAATTAATTAAATTATTATAAGTAAAATAAATAAAAAATGAACAAGATAAGTATTCATTGAGTTTAAGTAGGGGAGTAGAAACGTCTGTGTTTGTATTATATGTTGCTTTGTTTGGCTTATATATAATGTAAATAATAACCCATCTTGACCTACCTTTGTTTGTGAAGAACTGTTGGAACATTCTGAATAAATCATTACTGTTTCTCAGTTGTTTAAGAAACCCTCCTTTTTTTTAAAATAAAAACAGATGACAAGTGATGTACCATATCAGTTGATACTTTTGAGACATGTAGAAGTAAAAGTTTTTTTTTTGGGGAGAGCTATCTTGGAATCAGTTTTTTTGTTTCTTCTTTCTAGGATCAGTCCAAGGATTTATTTTATTCTTTTAAGAGTAGGGGCCATCCATTTAATTTCTTATGGGATAGACACTATGTTGTTGTTTTTGATGACTATAGTAGCTTCTTCTTAAAGGATCTCATCTCATTGGCAAAAAGCATTTTTATCTTGGCTGGAAAGGTCAGCTGTGCTTTAATGTTGTTTTGTTTCAACAGTTTTATTATTGGACAGACATTTTTCCTTTGTTCTAGTATTCTGGAAGAATAATCATTGTCAATCCTTATCAGGCTTTGATTGTATTTTAAGGGTGAGTTTCTCCAAGCAGATTTTAATATTAGTTCCTTGTCCAGAAATGAAAGAAATTTTATAACTTTGGATCTAGGTGGATTATTTGTTGAGTTAGAAGGAGGTTTTCTCAGTGCTCTATGCAGCCTTTCAATTCCAAATGAAAGTCCCTCTTTCAAGTCTAAAAATTCAGGAATCCAAGTTGTTAAAAATGAAATAATGTCTTCTCCTTCAGTGTTTTAAGGCAGACCAAAGATCCTTATGTTGTTTCTCCTTTCTCTGTTTTCTAAGTCATCTATTTTGTTAAGCTGCCATGTATTCTGTTTAAGCAGAAATTCTTTTTGGAATTCTTCCTCTTTGAGTCTGCCTTCAATGTCATTTAGAGAAGTCTCTATATTTGTTATTTTTGTATGGTGTTGCTGTAATAGTTCCTTAAGAGTATCAGTCTGTTTCTGAGAATTTAATTTGAGGTTTTCTAATTCATTTTTAAAGCCATCCATCTTCAAAGGTGGTTCCTGTAAGGTAGATGTCATCAATTGTAGTTCTTTTTTCAAAGCAGCATCTGGATGAGAATTCCTTGAGTTGTTCACGTTCAGCGACTCAATATATCTCCAAGTTACTTGACAGGAAAATGTTTGTATATCTCCACTAAAATTGATATTTATGTAGTCTAGTAGTTTATCTATAGATTTCTGATGTTTTAAACTTGAAAATAATAATTGGCCATCTAGGACCCCCCCCCCTAAATTAGATATCATGAAGTCTATAAGTTTACTGTTAAAAATGGATTCATGGCTTAAATATTATTTTAGCTTATTTTTGTTCAGGCACACAGGTGTGAAATGTACAGAGTATGGGTAACAACAATTTGCCTACCACTTAGGGCAGATGTAAGGCTATGAATTGTTAAAGACCTGTTTCCATTAAAACATGGTTTGATTCCCTCAGACTGTACTTTTCTCCTATATGACTCGGACATGTTACTTTGTCAAACAGTACTGCTGGCATGTCCTAGGCTGTTAGCAGGTGTGTTACACATTTCTCATTTGACTTACTGCACTCTTTCATGGGTGCTAATTAGTACTTTACTGTATGATACTTGATCATGAATCCCAGCACATCTCTTGTTTTATTGGGTTGACACAAGCAGTTTCATTAAATGTCAGTTTCCAGGGAAGATAAGTATATTGTTTTTCATGCTAAGTCCGTCTTCAGTGTGAAAGTATTTTGTTTTGTGTAGAAAATGGCTGTCATTTTTTTTCCCTAACATTTGAAATAAAAGTTTCAAATGAAAGCCAAATCTCTGTGATAATCGTAAAACACAAGAAGAAAATAATATTCACACTGACTGGTTTGAAGAGTTTTTATGGCAACTGGGGAGAGACAGGCAAATAATGGGATAATGGTATGGCTGATGGGGGCTTGATTTATTGCCTTGCCTTGCTGACGCTCCATTTGTCCACAATCTGGGGGTGATGTTGGAGGTGTTGATGAAGCAATATAGCATTATTAGCCATTCAAGTAGGTCACAGCTGTACTCAGTGATGTTAGACAGGATAATTGTTCTTGATGGTAGCAAAGACACAGAGAGATAAAAAATGAGATGCAGGTATCCCGCAAGCATGTAAGCCCCCCCCCCCCCAAAAAAATAGAATGCTGCATGCAGTTATATTTCTGATTTTTTGTATGACTTTTGATTTGTTGAACAACATCTGCTGCAGCATTTATGCTGTCTTTAATTGTTAATTAATTGTAGTAAACAATAAATTAATTGATTAATAGTCCTGGACTGTGCAATATAGCCTAAATGTTATATTTCATTAGTCTAAGCATGCTGCATTTAGTAATGTATTTTGCAGTACATTTTTTACAGCCTCCCTCAACTGCAAAGGGCTTGACATGTGTTAGGACATTTAGTCTGCATTTGGAGTAATGATCAGAACCCTTTCATCTTTAGCATCTGTTATTTAGTCCTTGTTGCATATTACTGTGATATAGTCTATTCTCTAAGATGATTGTAAAGGATTTTAGGATTTCATAAAAAGCTGTAACTGTGGCAGCAGCACAGAGGACTAAAGCTCTGACTTGTTAATAGGCTGTTTTCTGTGGCAAGGGTGCAGGGTTTGAATCTTTCTACTTTCATTTACTTACTGTGTCACATTGAACAAGTTGCTTAACCAGACAGTGCTTTTGAGCACTTCAAAATTTAGGCTAGGTGCCTTAAAGGGACTACTTGCCTAGGAACTATAAAGTTGTTTTCATTGTTTGTCAGCCATTCCTTATTGCATAGCAAATCTAGTTAAGGAAATTTATCAGTAGCACACCATTTTTAATGTAACATAGTCAATTTATTCTTCAAGGGCAGAGGGCATTACATTTATAGATGAAGCACTGAAATGCAAAATTTGCCAGCAGTGACCTCTGCTTTAGTAATTTCCTTTAATGTGGAATTATTCAGATGACTTCTGAGCTGATTGTGAATATTGACTTATGTGTTATCAGATGGTTAGTATTTCTTATGCTGCCATAAATATTCCTCTTTAAACAGTGCTACACTTCTCTGGATCTTAAATTATGATGCTAGCAATCTTTATACAATTACATGTAGTTCATTCAAGGCTGCCAATGAAGTACATGTAATTTTGTTATTTCATAATAATAATGGATATACAAAGTCAACAAAGTATCTGTGGGTGAAAGAATCTTATGGTAGTATCATCTGTCATTTTTAAACAATCTTTACTTTGACTTTGCAGGACTAGTGTGCATCTATGTGTGTGAATTAAGTTTGTTTTACTTTGTCTAGAGAGAGAGAGAGAGAGAGAGAGAGAGTGTGTGTGTGTGTGTGTGTGTGTGTGTGTGTGTGTGTGTGTGTGTGTGTGTAAGAGAGAAAGACAAACTTGAAATGTGTGACTTTGGTCATTATTATTATTTTTATGACACATACATTTGAGTAGGGTGCAGGTAACTATAATTGGTGGAAAAGGTGGATATCTGTGGATAAAAATGGCTGACCCTGCTGAACAGATAAAATTAAAAAAATGAATTGGTATATATTTGCAGGTCTAGTTTGCATTTGTAAAGCAAACTGGAATAATATATTGTGGGCATATTAGCACAGTCAGGCATTTGATATGTAACACAGTTGAGAAAGTGGCATAATTCTTGAGTATGGATATTGGTGGGTTAGAAAGACAGCAGTTTGAGTGACCTTTTATGGTTGAAATGTTCTGAAATGGGTACTTTTGCCATTACTGCTTCATGCATTTGTCTTTCACTGCTTACTGGAAATTTTTGAAACATATCCTAAATTAAACGTTGTATTAACCAAGAAGTATAATTTCAAAAAATCAGGACGGTGAATCAAATAGCACATGCATGTATGGAAGGTCCTAAAAATGTGTGCAGGAGGTGTATGGTTTGAAAACAGCCTGGTGCTCAAGCTACAGAATTCACCACTGGACAGACACATTTTCAGTGAATGTGAGTTTCAACGGAAGAAGAGTTTACTGTTGCTTATTCTAAGTTTGTTTCCAATGTGAGACTGTTTTTTTTATTTAGCAAATGGCCATCAGTGTTTCTGCTCTAAAATTAGAAATAAAAGTTTTAAATGAAATCCATATCACTGTAATCATTGTAAAAGTAAAGAAGACAATAGCATGCACAGTGATATGTTTGAAGAGTGTTCGTGTTAGTTTGGGTGAGACAGTTAAGTAACGGAACACTGGAATGTCTATGAGGACCCTGGTCCATTACCCTGCTTAGAGCCCCATTTCATCATGAACCATGTCTGGGAAATTAATTAAAACTGTTGTTTTTCCCAGTAACAGCAAATTACTCCTACATATTAATGATATGATTAATCTTTTAAAATGATAAAGTCTGAAAGAAATGCAATTGTTTTAATTATCCCATACTTAATTTATTAAGCTAAAACAGTAATGACACTAAAACCATTATACTTTGACATCTAGGGGTTGTTGTTGTCTTTCGGCTTTTCCCGGTTAGGGGTCGCTACAGCTGAACTCCGGTCCACTAATCTGGGGGTGATGTTGGAGGTGTTGATGAAGCAGTAGATTTTTACGAATGCCAAGGTGCCAGCTCGACATTCAACCAAGGCACGCCCATTTACGCATGTCTTTCAAACGACCACCCAACCGCAGGGAGGACATGCAGACTCCACACAGAAGGCACTCCCTGCACTCCAGCCAAGAATCGAACGGGAGAACCTCTTGCTGTGAGGCAACAATGCTACTGCTGCACCACCACGGAAGTCTAAATATGATACATTTAAAATGGTGTTATAAAGCAGAGTATCAGACTGTAGACTCCAACTGCTGCTTGCAATTCAAGCTTAGGTCATGACAGACATGGTTGAGTTAGAATCTAAGTAATAAATACTGGCAATGCTGATTTATACTTCAAAATTCTGTTCCAGTATTAAAAGATGCTGAACTAGTACTAACTGATTTCAAATAGATCCACTTAAAATAGAGCAGATCTGACTATGAATAATGTATTGTTTTTTTATTTGAGAGAACTCTTATGTTGGAGAGCAGGTCACATGAAAAATGTGCATGTCAGCAAAATGGTGATGATGTGAACAGGTGGGTAAATGTGCTGATCTGCTATTGGAAATTAATTTACCCAAACAAATCCAATAAAATTCACTCTACATAGATTTTGAAGACTTTGGACCAATGGCTGATGCCCAGACATAATTTGGGCATTTGTACAAGCAGACACAATGAATTAAATATATTTGTAACCATTTCCAAATATAGTGCGTAGACTGCTGGCATGATAGTGTATATGCTTGGTGCAACAATGAGCCATATCACTTTGGGAGAATGCAGGGAAGACAAATATAAGTTAAGAGAGGCTATCAGCTGTAGATTAACAGCTATCTTATTGTGTCAAGTTTGGAAAAGAAATATTCCTCGTATCTAAGGTGGGTAGAATTTCTGGTAGAGAGATCAAGCAAGGCGTCATTCAGATTTCCAGTTTTGTTGGTTACCTAACTTATCATAGATATAATGACAATTTAAAATGTAAAGTGTGTTTGTTAAATTTGTATGGGAAGTGGTACTAGTTTATTAAGGATCACTGCATGTCAAAAGCTGACCATATTGTCTGCAATTTCAATATTGTAAAAAAGAAAGCCTTCTCAATAGTTGAAATTTAGGGAAAAAACAACAGGTATAATCTCTCAGGTCCGCATTTTCCTCATGAGATGGAAAATTAAATAAAAAGTAAACTTGGTGAGACTGTCTACATGACATCTCTACATAACTCTCAACTGTCCAGATTTTCACAGAATGTCCAGATTTTTGCCTCATATTTTTGGTCTGTGCCTCATAACATTTGTGGTTTTCTGGTTCACTGAGGACTAGGTTCACTAAATAATGACACACAGTTGAGTTTCAGACTTCATATCCTTCAGAAAATACATGCTAAGACAAATCCTGCTATTCTATCAACTTTATAAGCTTGTAAGAGCAATATTTAAAACCTGTCCCTATTTTTGGGCCTTTGGCCCTGATTATTTTAAGATTTGTCCAGATTTCTTGAGTTAAGAGGTTGAGAGGTATGCAATCTTTCCTAGTAATACCCATATGGAGACAGCAAATAATGTCATCTTAAATAATGTTTCTGCAGTTTTACATTACAGCAATCTTCCAATGTACTACAAAGAAGATTCAAAGTTCTAAGCGACATATGGTTGACCCTATAATTATCTAGCAGACCAGATATTTGCAGTTGTGAAAAGGAGCTTACCCTGTTGTACTTTTCAGTTTATGATCTACTAGTAGGACTAAATATGTCAAACATTTGTTGATGGCAAGAGAATCTTGTAAAGGAAGAATATAAAAAAAATTGACACTTAGGGTCTGCCACAACAAAGTTTTACCTAAAATAAACCTTGTTGATACCTTTACTAAATGATTTACCAAACCATTCTTGCTCTTGAAGGAAGATCCAAAGGTGACTAATTATTAGTGGTAAGGTAAGAGTATCCACAAGAAATGTAGGCTCTGCAGTACAAGCTATGTGTAACCAAGTAGCTGACCCTGCTAATGCTTGGGTCTATGACATTTCATTGAATGGCTATTCAGTGAAAAGCTATTCATCAAACACATATTTATCAAAGCCGCTTTTCAGCGAACAATGGATTTTAACTAGGGCATACAAGTGGTTGGCCAGTCATAAAATTTAAACCTGGCAAGGAGAGGGGATACACCCAACACATCCACCAATGTGAGAGGCTGCTCCCCCACCCCCTCCCAACTAAATATACAAACTCCAAGATTGTACTACACTAGAGAAAAGGGCAAATTCCAGATGGTGGCCAACCGCTGATACTAAGCAACTAGCAAAGTTGTTATTCTGGCAATTTGCGTAGAGAGTAAGTTTGCAAGCTCTAGTTCCTGTGGTCGATGGTTTAACTCCTTCAGCCCTTATTAAACCTACTAAGTGACCTTGAGCAAGTCATTTAACCAGACATTGCTCCTGTGTCAAGCCTGGAAAGGCAATATGTGTCCAGTGGGCTTACCTTGTTAATAAATATGATTATTATTATTATTATTATTATTATTATTATTATTATTATTATTATTGTTATTGTTATTATGTCAGGAACTGTTTTATTAGACAGAAATCATGATGGTATTGGTTTAATTATAAGTAAAACTTGTATTATGAGACTTTACTGGTTATTTTGGTGAAAGATTTCACCTCCTATTGGTGAGTGATGAATATGCAGATATAAGTCACTAATGTGGGTTTCTCAGGATGTATAGTTAGTGCACCCAGTTGTGGTCATTGATAATGGACACAACAGTTATAGTTAATTGTGCCCCCATGGCAGTCTTGTCATTTTCCGATTCTAAATCATGTACCATATTCTAAATCATTATGTTTTTACTTTCTTTCAGTAACAATTAATAAGCATACTATAGTCAGCTTTATATGTTTTAATTTTGCATAGGCAAAAATGTGGTTTTACGTGACTGCATCCCATGTTACTAACATGCTTGGTTCTTAATAAAGCCACATCATATTATACACAGTATAGATTAAATGTTACTAACATGCTCGGTTCTTATTAACTCCACATCATATTATACACAGTATACATTAAATGTTACTAACATGCTCGGTTCTTATTAACTCCACATCATATTATAGACAGTATAGATTAAATGTTACTAACATGCTTGGTTCTTATTAACATCACATCATATTATACACAGTATAGATTAAATGTTACTAATATGCTTGGTTCTTATTAATGCCACATCATATTATACACAGTATAGATTAAATGTTACTAAAAATGCTCGGTTCTTATTAACACTACATAATATTATACACAGTATAGATTAAATGTTACTAACATGCTTGGTTCTTATTAACATCACATCATATTATACAAGGTATAGATTAAATGTTACTAACATGCTTAGTTCTTATTAACTCAAGATCATATTATACACAGTATAGACTAAATGTTACTAACATGCTCGGTTCTTATTAACGCCACATCATATTATACACAGTATAGATTAAATGTTGCTAACATGCTCAGTTCTTATTAACTTCACATCATATTATACAGTATAGATTAAATGTTACTAACATGATTGCTTCTTATTAACTCCACATCATATTATACACAGTATATATTAAATGTTACTAACATGATTGGTTCTTATTAACTCCGCATCATATTTTACACAGTACAGATTAAATGTTACTAACATGCTTGGTTCTTATTAACTCCACATCATATTATACACAGTATAGATTTAATGTTACTAACATGCTCGGTTCTTATTAACTCCACATCATATTATACACACTATAGATTAAATGTTACTAACATGCTCGGTTCTTATTAACGCCACATCATATTATACACAGTATAGATTAAATGTTGCTAACATGCTCGGTTCTTATTAACACCACATCATATTATACACAGTATAGATTAAATGTTACTAACATGCTTGGTTCTTATTAACTCCACATCATATTATACAAGGTATAGATTAAATTATTACTAACATGCTTGGTTCTTATTAATGCCACATCATATTATACATGGTATAGTTTAAATGTTAGTAACATGCTCGGTTTTTATTAAAGCCACATCATATTATACACGGTATAGATTAAATGTTACTAACATGCTCGGTTCTTATGAACTCCCCATCATATTATACACAGTATAGATTTAATGTTACTAACATGCTCAGTTCTTATTAATGCCACATTATAATAAACACAATATAGATTAAATGTTACTAACATGCTTGGTTCTTATTAACGCCACATCATATTATACACGGTATAGATTAAATGTTACTAACATGCTCGGTTCTTATGAACTCCCCATCATATTATACACAGTATAGATTTAATGTTACTAACATGCTTGGTTCTTATTAATGCCACATCATATTATACACAGTATAGAGTAATAATAATAATAATATTTTGCATGCTAGTTACTGTTGGGTCAACCAGACTTCAGTAAATCCACATTACATAATATTAAGTTGCATTGTAAGGTGGCCTTTTTGCTAGTGTTAATTTGTCTAGTTTTCTGGTTGACATGAAAGTGCAGTATAGTAAAGCAACAATCTATGACTTTGCATGGGTAGATCAGGATTTACCCACAGCTGGTGTGGTTTGATCATGAGAGTGAACCCTGAGTGATTAAACAAATGCAACCATGGGTAATTCCTGATATAGGCACAAACAGGAGAGGATTATTGCTATTATACAATGACATTATTTAAGAAAAAAGTTACTAACTTTTTTTAAATAATGCAATTGTAAAAGTGGACTTCTGATGTCTTCAACATTGTCTTCACTATTGTGATGTACTTTGCATGTTTATGGGACTTACATTCCCACACTTTCACAAAATATCAGTGCAGAAATGACAGAGAAAATCTCTGCTGCTGTTTAAATGCTGAAAAATAGACATTTACCTGGACAGCACAAAAATATGAGGAAACTCAGATATGTTTTGGTTTTCATTCTGGAGAATGTACATGCCTTTTCTCATATTTTTGTGTGACCCGCAGTATATGCCAAGAGAAAACTGTCAATGGTATATCAGTGGGCACATGTTTTCTATTGGTATCTGCTCGATGTAAAATGGGCATGCTGGTCGGGCTGTCCAATCAGCATGCTCATTTCTGAATAGCAATGATCTGTTATTACATAATTAAGCATGTCTTTTGTTGCTAATGCCTGATTGATGTTTGCAGTTCTCATATTGTAATTTCTGTTAGTTACTTTGCTGACAGCATTACCATTGCCCTTTTTCCTGAAATGTCTGGCCTGACCTAGACTGGCACTTAATACAGAGGATTAAGTCTCCGAGATGGTAATGAGCTACTTCCTATAGTTAAGAGTTCTGTGTCTGATTCTTTCAACCTCTATTTCCCTATCATGTAACTGAGCAAGTGACTTAACAACATGATATTCCACATCCCCTGAAAAGGGAAACTTTGTCCTGTGAGTTTACCCAGTTAACAGATTAAAAAACGAAATTGAATAGCAATTTGCACAAGGTGAAAGTTATGAAACCATGCCCGACGTATATATTAAATGTTAATAACATGCTCGATTGTTATTAACTCCACATCATATTTTACACAATATATATTAAATGTTACTAACATGCTCGGTTCTTATTAACTCCACATTATAATATACACAGTATAGATTAAATGTTACTAATATGCTCGGTTCTCATTAACTCCACATCATGTTATACAGAGTAGAGATTAAATGTTACTAACATGCTCGGTTCTTATTAACACCACATCATATTATACACAGTATAGATTAAATGTTACTAACATGCTTGGTTCTTATTAACTCCACATAATATTATACACGGTATAGATTAAATGTTACTAACATGCTCAGTTCTTATTAACGCCACATCATATTATACACAGTATAGATTAAATGTTGCTAACATGCTTGGTTCTTATTAACTCCACATCATATTATACACAGTATAGATTAAATGTTACTAACATGCTTGGTTCTTATTAACATCACATCATGTCATACACGGTATAGATTAAATGTTACTAACATACTTGTTTCTTATTAATGCTACATCATATTATACACAGTATAGATTAAATGGTACTAACATGCTCAGTTCTTATTAATGCCACATCATATTATATACAGTATATAGTAAATATTACTAGCATGCTCTGTTGTTATTAACTCCACATCATATTTTACACAGTATAGATTAAATGTTACTAACATGCTCGGATCTTATTAACTCCACATCATATTATACACAGTATAGATTAAATGTTACTAACATGCTCGGTTCATATTAACACCATATCTTATTATACACAGTATAGATTAAATGTTACTAACATGCTCGGTTCTTATTAACCCCACATCATATTATACACGGTATAGATTAAATGTTGCTAACATGCTTGGTTCTTATTAACGCCACATCATATTATATACGGTATAGATTAAAAGTTACTAACATGCTCGGTTCATATTAACACCACATTATATTATATACAGTATAGTTTAAATTTTACTAACATGCTTGGTTTTTATTAAAACCGCATCGTATTACACATGGTATAGACTAAATGTTACTAACATGCTCGGTTCTAATTAACTCCACATCATATTATACACAGTATAGATTAAATGTTACTAACATGCTCGGTTCTTATTAATGCCACATTATATTACACACAATATAGATTAAATGTTACTAACATGCTCGGTTCATATTAACACCACATCATATTATGAACAGTATAGATTAAATGTTACTGACATGCTTGGTTCTTATTAACGCCACATCATATTATACACAATATAGATTAAATGTTATTAACATGCTCGGTTCTTTTTAACGCCACATCATATTATACACAGTATAGATTAAATGTTACCAACATGCTCGGTTCTTATTAACTCCACATCATGTTATAGACTGCATAGATTAAATGTTACTAACATGCTCGGTTCTTATTAACTCCACATCATGTCATAGAGAGTATAGAATAAATGTTACTAACATGCTCGGTTCTTATTAATGCCACATCATATCATACACAGTATAGATTAAATGTTACTAACATGCTCGGTTCTTATTAACGCCACATGATATTATACACAGTATAGATTAAATGTTGCTAACATGCTCAGTTCTTATTAACGCCACATCATATTATACACAGTATAGATTAAATGTTGCTAACATAGTCGGTTCTTATTAACTCCACTTCATATTATACACAGTATACATTAAATGTTACTAACATGCTCGGTTCTTATTAACTCCACATCATATTATACACAGTATATATTAAATGTTACTAACATGATCGGTTCTTATTAACTCCAAATCATATTTTACACAGTATAGATTAAATGTTACTAACATGCTCGGTTCTTATTAACTCCACATCATATCATACACAGCATAGATTTAATGTTGCTAACATGCTCGGTTCTTATTAATGCCACATCATATTATACACAGTATAGATTAAATGTTACTAACATGCTTGGTCCTTATTTACTCCACATCATATTATACACGGTATAGATTAAATTATTACAAACATGCTTGGTTCTTATTAACGCCACATCATATTATAGATGGTATAGTTTAAATGTTACTAACATGCTCAGGTTTTATTAAACTCACATCATATTATACACGGTATAGATTAAATGTTACTAACATTCTCGGTTCTTATTAACTCCACATAATATTATACACAGTATAGATTAAATGTTACCAACATGCTCAGTTCTTATTAACTCCCCATCATATTATACACAGTATAGATTTAATGTTACTAACATGCTTGGTTCTTATTAATGGCACATCATATTATACACAGTATAGAGTAATAATAATTATAATATTTTGCATGCTAGTTACTGTGGGGTCAACCAGACTTCAGTAAATCCACATTACATAATATTAGGCTGCATTGTAAGGTGGCCTTTTGTGCTAGTGTTAATTTGTCTAGTTTTCTGGTTGACATGAAAGTGCAGTATAGTAAAGCAACAATCTATGACTTTGCATGGGCAGATCAGGATTTACCCACAGCTGGTGTGGTTTGATCATGAGAGTGAACCCTGAGTGATTAAACAAATCCAACTATGGGTAATTCTGATATAGGCACAAACAGGAGAGGATTATTGCTATTATACAATGACATTATTTAAGAAAAAAGTTACTTACTTTTTAAAATAATGCAATTGTAAAAGGGGACTTCTGTTGTCTTCCACATTGTCTTCACTATTGTGATGTACTTTGCATGTTTATGGGACTTACATTCCCACACATTCACAGAATATCAGTGCAGGGGAAGTGACAGAGAAAATCTCTGCTGCTGTTTAACTGCTGAAAATTAGACATTTACCTGGAGAGCACAAAAATATGAGGAAACTCAAGTATGTTTTGGTTTTCATTCTGCAGAATGTACATGCTTTTTCTCATATTTTTGTGTGACCCCCAGTATATGCAAGAGAAAACTGTCAATGGTATTTCAGTGGACAGATGTTTTCCATTCGTATCTGCTCCATTTACAATTGGCATGCTGGTCGGGCTATCCAATCAGCATGCTTATTTCTGAATAGTAATGATCTGTTATTACATAATTAAGCATGTCTTTTGTTGCTAATGCCTGATTGATGTTTGCAGTTCTCATATTGTAATTTCTGTTAGTTACTTTGCTGACAGCATTACCATTGCCCTTTTTCCTGAAATGTCTGGCCTGACCTAGACTGGCACTTAGTACAGAGGATTAAGTCTCCGAGATGGTAATGAGCTACTTCCTATAGTTAAGAGTTCTGTGTCTGATTCTTTCAACCTCTATTTCCCTATCATGTAACTGAGCAAGTGACTTAACAACATGATATTCCACATCCCCTGAAAAGGGAAACTTTGTCCTGTGAGTTTACCCAGTTAACAGATTAAAAAACGAAATTGAATAGCAATTTGCACAAGGTGAAAGTTATGAAACCATGCCCGACGTATATATTAAATGTTAATAACATGCTCGATTGTTATTAACTCCACATCATATTTTACACAATATATATTAAATGTTACTAACATGCTCGGTTCTTATTAACTCCACATCATATTATACACAGTATAGATTAAATGCTACTAACATGCTCGGTTCTTATTAACTCCACATCATATTATAAACAGTACAGATTACATGTTACTAACATGCTCGGTTCTTATTAACGCCACATCATATTATACACAGTATAGATTAAATGTTGCTAACATGCTCGGTTCTTATTAATGCCACATCATATTATACACGGAATAGATTAAATGTTGCTAACATGCTTGGTTCTTATTAACTCCACATCATATTATACACAGTATATATTAAATGTTGATAACATGCTTGGTTCTTTTTAACTCCACATCATATTAGACACAGTATAGATTAAATGTTACTAACATGCTTGGTTCTTATTAACTCCACATCATATTATACTCAGTATAGATTAAATGTTACTAACATGTTTGGTTCTTATTGACGCCACATCATATTATACACAGTATAGATTTAATGTTACTAACATGCATGGTTCTTATTAACATCACATCATATTATACATGCTATAGAATAAATGTTACTAACATGCTTGGTTCTAATTAATGCCATATCATATTACACACGGTATAGATTAATTGTTACTAACATGCTCGGTTCTGATTAACACCACATCAGATTATACACGGTATAGATTAAATGTTACTAACATGCTTGGTTTTTATTAAAGCCACATCATATTATATACGGTATAGATTAAATGTTACTAACATGCTCGGTTCATATTAACTCCACATCATATTATACACAGTATAGATTAAATGTTACTAACATGCTCAGTTCTTATTAACGCCACATTATAATAAACACAATATAGATTAAATGTTACTAACATGCTCGGTTCTTATTAACGCCACATCATATTATACACAGTATACATTAAATGTTACTAACATGCTCGGTTCTTATTAACTCCACATCATATTATAGGCAGAATAGATTAAATGTTACTAACATGCTCGGTTCTTATTATCGCCACATCATATTATACACAGTATAGATTAAATGTTACTAACTTGCTCGGTTGTTATTAACTCCACATCATATTATAGACAGTATAGATTAAATGTTACTAACATGCTTGGTTCTTATTAACTCCACATCATATTATACTCAGTATAGATTAAATGTTACTATCATGCTTGGTTCTTATTAATGCCACATCATATCATACACAGTATAGCGTAATAATATTTTGCATCCTAGTTACTGTCGGGTCAACCAGACTTCAGGAAATCCACATTACATAAAATTAGGCTGCATTGTAAGATGGCTGTTGTGCTAGTGTTAATTTGTCTAGTTTTCTGGTTGACATGAAAGTGCAGTATAGTAAAGCAACAATCTGTGACTTTGCATTGGTAGATAAGAATTTACCCACAGCTTGTGTGGTTTGATCATGAAACTGAACCCTGAGTGATTTAACAAATTCAACCATGGGTAAATCCTGATATAGACACAAACAGGAGAGGATTATTGCTATTATACAATGCCATTATTTAAGAAAAAGGTTACTTACTTTTTTAAATAATGCAGTTGTAAAAGGGGACTTCTGTTGTCTTCCACATTGTCTTCACTATTGTGATGCACTTTGCATGTTTATGGCATTTACATTCCCACACTTTCACAGAATATCAGTGCAGGAGAAGTGACAAAGAAAATCTCTGCTGCTGTTTAACTGCTGAAAAATAGACATTTACCTGGAGAGCACAAAAACATGAGGAAACTCAGGTATGTTTTGGTTTTCATTCTGCAGAATGTTCATGCTTTTTCTCATATTTTTGTGTGACCCACAGTATATGCCAAGAGAAAACTGTTAATGGTATTTCAGTGGACAGATGTTTTCTATTGGTATCTGCTCCATTTACAATGGGCATGCTGGTCGGGCTGTGCAATCAGCATGCTCATTTCTGAATAGTAATGATCTGTTAATACATAATTAAGCATGTCTCTTGTTGCTAATGCCTGATTGATGTTTGCAGTTCTCATATTGTAATTTCTGTTAGTTACTTTGCTGACAGCATTACCATTGCCCTTTTTCCTGAAATGACTGGCCTGACCTAGACTGGCACTTAGTACAGAGGATTAAGTCTCGAGATGGTAATGCACTGCTTCCTATAGTTAAGAGTTCTGTGTCTGATTCTTTCAACCTCTATTTCCCTATTGTGTAACTGAACAAGTAACTTAACAACATGATACACCCACATCCCCTGAAAAGGGAAACTTTGTCCTGTGAGCTTACCCAATTTACAGATTAAAAAATGACATTGAATAGCAATTTGCCCAAGCTGAAAGTTATGAAACCATGCCCGATGTATATATTAAATGTTAATAACATGCTCTGTTTTTATTATCGCCACATCATATTATACACAGTATAGATTAAATGTTACTAGCATGCTCGGTTCTTATTAACTCCACATTATATTATACACAGTAGAGATTAAATTTACTAATATGCTCTGTTCTTATTAACTCCACATCATATTATACACAGTATAAATTAAATGTTACTAACATGCTTGGTTCTTATTAACGCCACATCATATTATACACAGTATAGATTAAATGTTGCTAACCTGCTTGGTTCTTAGTAACGCCACATCATATTATACACAGTATAGATTAAATGTTACTAACATGCTTGGTTCTTATTAACTCCACATTATATTATACACGGTATAGATTAAATGTTACTAACATGCTCAGTTCTTATTAACGCCACATCATATTATACACAGTATAGATTAAATGTTGCTAACATGCTCGGTTCTTATTAACTCCACATCATATTATACACAGTATAGATTAAATGTTGCTAACATGCTTGGTTCTTATTACCTCCACATCATATTATACACAGTATAGATTAAATGTTACTAACATGCTTGATTCTTATTAACTCCACATCATATTATACACAGTATAGATTAAATGTTACTAACATGCTCTGTTCTTATTAACTCAATATCATATTATAAACAGTATAGATTAAAAGTTACTAACATGCTCGGTTATTATTAACTCCACATCATATTATACACAGTGTAGATTAAATGTTACTAACATGCTTGATTCTTATTAACTCCACATCATATTATACACAGTATAGATTAAATGTTACTAACATGCTCGGTTATTATTAACTCCACATCATATTATACACAGTATAGATTAAATGTTACTAACATGCTTGATTCTTATTAACTCCACATCATATTATACACAATATAGATTAAATGTTGCTAACCTGCTTGGTTCTTAGTAACGCCACATCATATTATACACAGTATAGATTAAATGTTACTAACGTGCTTGGTTCTTATTAACTCCACATTATATTATACACGGTATAGATTAAATGTTACTAACATGCTCAGTTCTTATTAACACCACATCATATTATACACAGTATAGATTAAATGTTGCTAACATGCTTGGTTCTTATTACCTCCACATCATATTATACACAGTATAGATTAAATGTTACTAACATGCTTGATTCTTATTAACGCCACATCATATTATACACAGTATAGATTAAATGTTGATAACATGCTTGGTACTTATTAACTCCACATCGTATTATACACAGTATAGATTAAATGTTACTAACATGCTTGATTCTTATTAACTCCACATCATATTATACACTGTATAGATTAAATGTTGCTAACCTGCTTGGTTCTTATTAACGCCACATCATATTATACACAGTATAGATTAAATGTTACTAACATGCTTGATTCTTATTAACTCCACATCATATTATACACTGTATAGATTAAATGTTGCTAACCTGCTTGGTTCTTATTAACTCCATATCATATTATTCACAGTATAGATTAAATGTTACTAACATGCTCTGTTCTTATTAACTCCACATTGTATTATAGACAGCATAGATTAAATGTTACTTACATGCTTGGTTTTTATTACCTCCACATCGTATTATACACAGTATAGATTAAATGTTACTAATATGCTCGGTTCTTATTAACTCCATATCATATTATACACGGTATAGATTAAATGTTACTAACATGCTTGGTTCTTATTACCTCCACATCGTATTATACACAGTATAGATTAAATGTTACTAACATGCTCTGTTCTTATTAACTCCATATCATATTATACACAGTATAGATTAAATGTTACTAACATGCTCTGTTCTTATTAACTCCATATCATATTATATACAGTATAGATTAAATGTTAGTAACATGCTTTGTTCTTTTTAACTCCACATGATATTATACACAGTATAGATTAAATGTTACTAACTGCTTGGTTCTTATTAACGCCACATCATATTATACACAGTATAGATTAAATGTTACTAACATGCTTTTTTCTTCTTAACTCCACATGATATTATACACAGTATAGATTAAATGTTACTAACTGCTTGGTTCTTATTAACGCCACATCATATTATACACAGTATAGATTAAATGTTACTAACATGCTTGATTCTTATTAACGCCACATCATATTATACACGGTATAGATTAAATGTTACTAACATGCTCTGTTCTTATTAACTCCATCTCATATTATACACAGTATAGATTAAATGTTACTAACATGCTCTGTTCTTATTAACTCCATATCATATTATACACAGTATAGATTAAATGTTACAAACATGTTTTGTTCTTCTTAACTCCACATGATATTATACACAGTATAGATTAAATGTTGCTAAGTGCTTGGTTCTTATTAACGGCACATCATATTATACACAGTATAGATTAAATGTTACTAACATGCTTTGTTCTTCTTAACTCCACATGATATTATACACAGTATAGATTAAATGTTACTAACTGCTTAGTTCTTATTAACACCACATCATATTATACAGAGTATAGATTAAATGTTACTAACATGCTTGATTCTTATTAACATCACATCATGTTATACATGTTATAGATTAAATGTTACTAACATGCTTGGTTCTTAATAATGCTACATCATATTATACACGGTATAGATTAAATGGTACTAACATGCTCGGTTCTTATTAATGCCACATCATATTATACATGGTATACGTTAAATGTTACTAACATGCTTGGTTTTTATTAAAGCCAACATCATATTATATACAGTATATATTAAATATTGCTAACATGCTCTGTTCTTATTAACTCCACATCATATTTTACACAGTATAGATTAAATGTTACTAACATGCTTGATTCTTATTAACATCACATCATGTTATACACGTTATAGATTAAAGTTGCTAACATGCTTGGTTCTTATTAATGCTACATCATATTATACACGGTATAGATTAAATGGTACTAACATGCTCTGTACTTATTAATGCCACATCATATTATACACAGTATAGATTAAATGGTACTAACATGCTCGGTTCTTATTAATGCCACATCATATTATACACAGTATAGATTAAATGTTACTAACATGCTTGGTTCTTATTAATGCTGCATCATATTATACACAGTATAGATTAAATGGTACTAACATGCTCGGTTCTTATTAATGCCACATCATATTATACATGGTATACATTAAATGTTACTAACATGCTTGGTTTTTATTAAAGCCAACATCATATTATATACAGTATATATTAAATATTGCTAACATGCTCTGTTCTTATTAACTCCACATCATATTTTACACAGTATAGATTAAATGTTACTAACATGCTCGGTTCTTATTAACTCCACATCATATTATACGCAGTATTGTTTAAATGTTACTAACATACTTGGTTCTTATTATCACCACATTTTATTATACACAGTATAGAAATGAATATAAAACTGAAAACGACCACCACGAACAATAAAAAATCCATTGTTTATTTGTTGAAATAAGCACTTTCACGTGCAAAACCTAGCACGCTTCTTCAGATCTTACTACAAATATCAAATCTCCACACCTAAATACTAAACTCAATAACACATAATTGAATAATTATGGTGATTAATCAAAAAAAACATTAAAACCTTAAAGCAATAAAACTCATATAGTGTAGTAGCTAACGGTAATAATGAATACATATTAAACAAAAACTATTATGCTCACAGTTAAAACATGATAATGACAATGAATAAAAAAGGCATAACTATATTTCAAATATATGTCTGAAGCATATATAAATCAAAATCATAAAGTCTAGTTTCATAGCAGCAGCAATGAATATACTACATTCTATCATCAATAATAAACATTTACTAGATAGATAATTTAACCCTCTAACTAAAAGATATATATTGACTAACCAAATTAATATTCAATATCTAATATTTATGAGCCTCCAATATCAGCTTAATACTAATATGTTGGTTCAATCCTGGTTCAACATGAGCTCTTAATTTAAAAATCCGTGAGAGTTCAACATATTCCAAATAGTTCATATTATTACCCCCTCTAACAGTTTTATTCACTAACTGTAGTATTCTAAACCTAAAGCTATGGTTAGCATGCCCAGCAACATGCTTAGCCAGAGCATTCCGTAGATCTTGTCTGTTTATATCATAAATGTGGCTATATATTCTATCCTTTAATTTTCTAGAGGTGATTCCCACATAAAATGTGACACAGTGTGTACAGGTTGCTAAATAAATCAAATTCTCATTGTCGCAACTAGCATAAAACCTGGGTGTGAAAGTATATTCAGTTGTAGGATGTTTAAAATTCTGTTCTTTAACTATAAACTTACACATCTTGCATTTATTACAACTGTAGGTACCTAACTTATTTGCCCGGAAATATCCCGTTGAACATATGGATGTTCCACACATAAATTTCTTTAAAGGCTCTTACTATTCCTATATGTAAATATAGGTATAGGTCCTACAATATTTAAACCTTTGGGGTCAATTGTCAGTAACTGCCAATTCCTCTTAATGATCTGAACTATTTTATTATTGTCATTAGTATATCTGGTTGAAAAAGTCACCTGAGCCTGATGCTGTAAATATCTCCTGTTGTTAAAATTCATGCCCCCATTGCTGGGCGTTGATCCCTCTAGAACCATATTCTGAATTTTGTCCACCATAGTGCTGTTATAGCCCCTGTCAATACGTAAAGTTTGCATAATATTCAATTCAGTTTACATGTTCAAAGAGTCCTTGCAAATTCTAGTAATTCTAATGCATTGTCCCTTAACAATATTGGGAAAAACAAATCTAGGATGCATGCTGGTATAGTGCAATAATGCATTCTTCCAGCATGGTTTTCTAACTAAAGAGGTGGATATGTTGCCACTAAAATCCTTAGTTATACTAATATCTAGAAAATCAACTTGACTATATGAAATGTCCAATGTGAATCTTAAAATGCTCGTAGCTGATTCTAAATAACCAATGACTGCTCTAAGCTCATTCACACTGCCCTTCCAGAAAAATAGTACATCATCCACAAACCTCCTATAGAAAATCATCTGTGCATATAAATATTTTCAAAAAGAAATTTCCTTTCCCAATAATTAACTACCAAATTTGCATAGGAATTTGCACAAGGGGTGCCCATAGCGACACCCCATTACTGTGCAAATAACCTATCCTTAAAGATGAAAATATTATTATTCAATATGATCTCCAACAATGTGCAGACAAGTATTTCTTTGTTAGTATCGACTTCATCAGCTGAGAATAACACCTCTCTAATTGCTTCAACACCATACTCATTAGGAATAGACATGAATAAATTTTTAACGTCTAGAGTCAGTAATAGAAAAGATGGATTCATACTTCCATCAGTGAAAGTGGTAAGTTCATTAACTAACTGATAGCTGTCCTTGAGTATGGTGGGTATCTTTCTTACCAATGGTCCCAAGATGCTCTCTATATATATGGATATCCTTTCAGTCACCCAACCGTTGCCTACTACTATGGGCCTCATCGGTGGGGGTAGAGTATTTTTATGCACTTTAGGCAAACCTTTTATGTAAGGTATTAGAGATGTCTTGACCAAAAAATAATTATAAAGTTCAGGAATTATTTGTCTGCACATTAATAAATCATAAAGGTCATCATACACTCTAGTGACAATTCTCAGGAACTGTTTGTGATCAATCTCACTATAGGTGTTATCATCCTTCAGCATATCATACATTGCTGTATTATAATCAACAGTGTTTAATAGCACTATCCCTCCCCCCTTATCAGCAGGCCTTATTGTTAATTCATAATTTCTAGATAGCATATTTAGAGAGTGTTGTTGCTCTTTACTTAGATTAAAATACATGCATTTCCACTCTAGTCTAGAAAAATATGCATAAAGATCTTTTCCACACAGACAAACAAAACATTCCACATTAGCAGGTAATGCAGGAATGTATGAACTTTTGCGTTTGAACATGCATGCTGTTTGTAAATCAGTCCCGTTACCAGTAGGAAACATAAATTTTAGGGCTATTGCACGCCCAAACAACCCAAGGTCAATCAATAATTCACTGAGGTCACTCGGTTGAGAAGGAATAAAGGATAACCCTTTATTCAACAATGAATAGTCAATTACGTTGAGTTTCAAGTTTGAAAAATTAAAGACAAGTTGATTCAGTTTTTGATTCTTTGTCTCATACCTTGGAACTCCCCTGAGAATTTCTGTATTCTGCAGCATCTGCTGTTCGACCTCATCCTGGACATTTCCCTGAATTTCACAGGGAAAGAAAAAAAATGTTCCATATTCCTATTTGAGAACTTAGCACGCTCCTAATTTAGCGTCTGCTCTTGGCGCCATCAACGCCTGCTGGTTGGGAGGTGGAGTCGCTATAACGGAGGGAGTGTTCAATTCAGAACCTTCAGGAAGTGACATAATTAAAGTCTCAGAGTCATTCACCATGCCATCACCCATGATATTAACCTTGCTTAAAGAGACATCACTCCTCAATTCAAAATCCTTATTGCAATGGATGTCCTTGTTATAGGCACTATTTGTAACAGTTCTTAGATCCCTTTGTTCACCACTGCGATTGTTTCTTGGCCAAAGAAACACCTGTCCTGATGAAAAATCCCTGTAGTCACGTTGCAGCTTACAGTATTTAGTCTGCTGCAATTTATCACTATACAGGGCTATTTGGGTATAAAGAGTATCAAGTCTTTTTTCATACAATTCTCCCTTGAAGCGAGTCCGTAGATCTTTATTCAAAGCCTCTACCTGTTGTGACAATTCAACTTCAAGGGGGGAAAAATAGTCAATAAGAAGTCTCATGTATTTGTAACTTAAACCTAAATTCAATTCTTGCCACCGTTTTAACAACTCAGGATGACTGTCCCCATATGTCGGCATACATAAAACTCTCATGCTGCGTGGGACTAAATGAAATTGTAGGCTCGCTTCCATATGCCTTCTTTGCCACACTAATCTCTGTAATTTGTATAAATTGTTCTCAAGTTCTCTACTTAAGTCATTGAACTCTTTCAAATTATCAGTAGTACCTGAAAATGGTGATAAAGCAGGCAAAGACAGTTCCAAACTAAGTAAGGGATTATTTTGAGTGCGAAAAATGTTGCTCCATCTCTGATTCAAATTGGTGTTCTCAGGATTATAGTCCAATTCAACTCCTGGTACACCCATGGGTGTGACAGCAACTGGGACAGAACAAAGGAAAAAGTATATAACTATAAAATAATCAAGCAGCCATCCAAAGGTCGTAATTCCAAGGTAAAAGCGAAATGAATATAAAACTGAACACGACCACCACGAAAAATAAAAAATCCAGTCTTTATTTGTTGAAATAAGCGCTTTCTCGTGCAAATCCTAGCATGCTTCTTCAGATCTTACTACAAATATCAAATCTCCACACCTAAATACTAAACTCAATAACACATAATTGAATAATTATGGTGATTAATCAATAAAAACCATTAAAACCTTAAAGCAATAAAACTCATATAGTGCAGTAACTAACGGCAATAATGAATACATATTAATTTAACAAAAACTATTATGCTCACAGTTAAAACATGATAATGACAATGAATAAAAAAGGCATAACTATATTTCAAATATATATGTCTAAAGCATATATAAATCAAAATCATGAAGTCTAGTTTCATAGCAGCAACAATGAATATACGATATTCTATCATCAATAATAAACATTTACTAGATAGATAATTTAACCCTCTAACTAAAAGATATATCTTGACTAACCAAATTAATATTCAATATCTAATATTTATGAGCCTCCAATATCGGCTTAATACTAATATGTTGGTGCAATCCTGGTTCAACATGAGCTCTTAATTTAAAAATCCATGAGAGCTCAACATATTCCAAATAGTTCATATTATTACCCCCTCTAACAGTTTTATTCACTAACTGTAGTATTCTAAACCTAAAGCTATGGTTAGCATGCTCAGCAACGTGCTTAGCCAGAGCATTCCGTAGATCTTGTCTGTTTATATCATAAATGTGGTTATATATTCTATCCTTTAATTTTCTAGAGGTGATTCCCAAATAAAATACGACACAGTGTGTACAGGTTGCTAAATAAATCAAATTCTCATTGTCGCAACTAGCATAAAACCTGGGTGTGAAAGTATATTCAGTTGTAGGATGTTTAAAATTCTGTTCTTTAACTATAAACTTACACATCTTGCATATATTACAACTGTAGGTACCTAACTTATTTGCCCGGGAAATATCCCATTGAACATATGGATGTTCCACACATAAAATTCTTTTAAGGCTCTTACTGTTCCTATATGTAAATTTAGGTACAGGTCCTACGATATTACACAGTATAGATTAAATGTTACTAACATGCTTGGTTCTTATTAACGCCACATCATATTATACACAGTATAGATTAAATGTTGCTAACATGCTTGGTTCTTATTAAAGCCACATCATATTTTGCACAGTATAGATTGAATGTTACTAACATGCTTGGTTCTTATTATCTCTACATCATATTATACACGGTATAGATTAAATGTTACTAACATGCTCGGTTCTTATTAACACCATATCATATTATATACGGTAAAGATTAATAGTTATTAACATGCTCGTTTCTTATTAACACCATATTATATTACACACGGTATAGTTTAAACTTTACTAACATGCTTTGTTTTTATTAAAGCCACATCATATCATACATGGTATAGATTAAATGTTACTAACATGCTCGGTTCTAATTAACTCCACATCATATTATACACAGTATAGATTAAATGTTACCAACATGCTTGGTTCTTATTAACTCCAAATCATATTATACACAGTATAGATTAAATGTTACTAACATGCTCAGTTCTTATTAATGCCACATTATATTATACAAAATATAGATTAAATGTTACAAACATGCTCGGTTCATATTAACGCCACATCTTATTATGCACAGTATAGATTAAATGTTGCTAACATGCTCAGTTCTTATTAACGCCACATCATATTACACACAGTATCGATTAAATGTTGCTAACATGCTCGGTTCTTATTAACTTCACATCATATTATACACAGTATAGATTAAATGTTACTAACATGCTCGGTTCTTATTAACTCCACATCATATCATACACAGAATAGATTTAATGTTGCTAACAAGCTCGGTTATTATTAACGCCACATCATATTATACACAGTCCCCGGGATTCATGAACCTTGCGCCAGGCGCACACATGGCGTAGGCGCCACAACGCCAGACATGGCCGCCGAGCGATTCAGGTACGATCCAAAGCCACGTGCATCAGCGGCGTACGCCGGAGTTGCGCCGCCTCTGGCGTAGGAATGTTAAATACCCCATGTGCGGTGTTGCACCATGCAAATGAAGGCAAGTAGCGATTCAGGAAGTGGCGCAGGCGTAGCATAACACAACGGCAATGTAAACCAAAAAAAACGGTTTACACATATCCAAACATGACATAGGAGTAACGGAAGGCTGCCCACGTCAGGTGTCATAGTGGTGCAACATGGTAATGTGGAAAGAAACCGAGAATGTCAAAAGAAAACATGCAGAAAATGTAAATAATGACATAAATGTTATGTACGGAAAAACCACAGCAGAGTCCCAGGACATGTCCGTGGAAGGTGAGGAACACTGAAGTAATATGACAATGCCATAAAAGAGCAGTATAAGACACATCAGCATCACAGCCACAATACACCATAGTATGAATGGAAAGCCACAACCACAGCGCAAGGGTTGTCAAGGAGTGGCGGCGGTGTCTGGCGCCGTAACCATGTATTAGTAGTCAATGCCATGCAAATGAGGCAGATAATACTGAATCGCACCCACCCACCGGCGTAAGGCTGCACCAAACGGCGCAGCGGTAATACACCGAGGAGTGGCCTACAGGGAATAGCTGTCAATCGCAGAGGGGTGTGACACTGTAGGAGGAAGCACATTGGAGGCCAGCAAATCTGGGCTGTACAATGCACATCACAGCATCAGGACCGGCGTGTGAGGAAAGAGATCCGCTGAAAGTACACAATGCGCACACAGATGCATGTGCACGAGGATGACTACGTTCCCCAAATCAGTCATGTGGCGGCTGCCCCGTCAACAACCATGGATACAGGAAGGTGATGCGGAGAATATGAGGAAATGCGGAAGCAGTGTAATTGGAGTCGTAATGAGCAATTAACAGCAATCAACTCACGAAGGGCAATCGGCGGCAGCTGACAACTCTGCATGCAGAAACATGCAAAACGGGAAAGGGGAGGCATATGAATGCAAAGAAAGTATTGGATGTTGCAGAAATGCAAAGAGCGAAGAACCGATACAGCACAGCCAAGGAGAGAGTTAGCATAACGGTGGCGGCACACAAAATGCATGATATGCCATGTGCCTGCAGGATGCACTCCCGTAAATAGTAGGTGCAACGTGCAGAAACAGTAAAGTAAGGTGTAAAGCTAAACCAATGCAGGCAAGTGTAATGTAACACCAAAGGCAACAGCGTTGCAGTGCCAACGGTAAAACACGGAAGATAACCCACAGATACGGCAGCAGAGACACACCCAATGACATCACTGGGTGTACAGCACAACACTATAAAGTGGGAATGCACACAACAGACAGCGCGATTTCCCAAATGCTGCGCCTTACGGTGTAAACACATGGGGAACTTTTAAAATGTATATGTTGGGTGCTGCCGTGGCCGTGATGTATCGGCATGTGGCAGAAACAGACGGAGTTGCGGAGGAGGGTGCTGACAACTACCGGAGGCCTCAGAGGAGAAGGAGAGTGTTCAGACCAAGGGTGACCTACCAGGGGCTGCAAGACCTGGAGATAGTAGAGCGTTACAGGGTGGACAGGGACATGTTACAGCAAATAGCAGAGCTGTGCCGGCCAAGCCTGAGAACAAGAGACAACAGAGGGGAGCCCATCCCAGTGGACACAAAGGTATGTGTAAGCCTGCGAATACTGGCAACAGGTACCTTTCAAAGGCCAACCGGGGATATAATGGGCATCTCACAGGCATCAGCATCCAGGGTACTACACCAGTTTCTGGATGCCATGTTACGACACGCCCATGAGTACATATACTTCCCCAGATCTCAGGAGGAGTTGGCTAGCAATATGCGCCACTTCCACCGTGTGGCACAATACCCGGAGGTACTGGGTGCGATAGACTGTACGCACATAGAAATCAAGTCACCACCCGGTGAGCAGGGTAGATGCTACATAAACCGCAAGGGATACCCCTCCATCAATTGCCAGGTCGTGTGCAATGCGCAGGGCATTATCATGGATGTGTGTGCTGGCAGCCCTGGAAGCTACCACGACTCCCATATCTGGCATGCCTCACAGCTGTATCAGGTATTCGCCAGGGGGGACATCACACAAGGTCACCTTGTGGGGGATGCTGGCTACGCATTGGAGCCATGGATGATGACACCCATCAGAAATGCACACACACACATGCAAGAACGCCATAATGAGGCACACGCACAGACCAGAATAATCATAGAGCGTGTGTTTGGGATGTTGAAATCACAGTTCCGGTGCTTGGATACATCCGGTGGAGCCTTGCAGTACTCCCCAGGCACAAGTGCCCACATATTCATAGTATGTGCTATGCTACATAATATGATCCTGCGGAAACAGCTGCTGCAGGGACATAATGGTGTAGGGCCACCAAGCCCGCCACAACTGCCAAGGCAAGCACAGGCACAGGGCGTCCAGCACCATGAACACACTGTGCCAGCCCCAGTAGGCAGACGGAGGCGTACCCAATATGCCTATGCCTTGGCAAAGAGGGAACGTATAGCACATACTCTGACAGCATAGGCCCCATGGACTGACACCTCCCTACCTGCACACACAGTGAAATGGACGGCACACAAACATGTCCGCCCGTAATGTGTACCGTATGGGCAGTCACATGTGTGACTCCAACATAGGTAGCACCCAAACACTGCACAACCCACAGCCAGCGGAGCATGGAACGGCAACAACTCAACCGCATGCGGGTCCGACAGCAGACGGCGTAGCCGTATGCTGCCACGTTTGGCGCAAGGTGTCTACATATGTACATATGTGCATACACACATATGGAGATAGATATCATTACACACGTAGACATATATGTACACATACACAGATATAAAGTACAACAAGTTAAACAGGGAATCACAGGGATGCAAGGTCACAGAGAAGTAAGACGCGAACTCTCAACATAGTAAACATACTGAACGACAACCCGACTATCCAGGAGGGTGGACAGAGCAGGGAACGCCACCCACGGAAAGGTCAACCCACCTAAATGCATATCCGCCATTCGGGATGATCGCCAGGCCATGATACAGTAACAGGACATGTGCGTGTAATATTCTTAGGATATGAGGGCGGAGGTAGACACTGCCGCCGGTGATGTGCTCAACGTAGGTACTGTGTGCAACCATCCCTGCGAAAGCGGAAGTATGTGTATGTGTGAGGTGAGGGTGTCGTGTGTTCCGCTGTGCCACTGTAATGTGTGTGACACTGTAAAATGTGTATGTAGGTGACATGTGACAGGCGGAGTGAAATAACATGTGTAGGCATACAGTATAGGAACCACAGGCGTATGTATAGCAGTACCCACAAAGTAGTACTGAGAGCTACTCACTGGCTAGGCGTGGCGGCTTAAAAGCGATGCAAAGCGAAAATGTCCCAGAATCTACCACAGGAGTATAGCCAACATGAGATGCAAAGGACGCATGTACAAACCATCATCGTATGTATGGCGCCGACATGTTAATTCCAATACGATATATCGGCTACGTTACGCAGCAATAGTTATGTACCGCGGAAATACGCATTTGCTACCCTGGCACCGATCGTGGACACGTATCGTCCCGTAAACACCGCTGTGTGTTCTACGAGTGTTAAACAAGCAATCGCCACCCGAATAGGTGGCAACCGGTAGCATACAGGCCGTCCCAACTACAGGATCACAATGACCATAAATATCCGTGACAAAATGCCAAGGGATAGTTGGCACGTACGAACAGCTGCAGATATACTACCGATGTGACGGAGGAATAGATGCAGGACGCACACAAGCAGGCGGTACCGACAGCAGACGACATCAAGAATACCTACACTCCTAGAACAACAGACAGGTAACTTGCAGCTCCCCAGGCAGGGATGGAGCACACACAGAAGCATACCCTTGTATGTACAAATGCAAGGCCCACAACCTGTACCCATCACCCACAGCCGCCGATATACCCCATCGCACATATCAAAGGGATACAAGCCGAAATAGCAGCAAAGACATACAGGCAGTTAATGACAGCGGCATACCCGCAACATCTCGCGTGGGAAACACTATCAGCAGCGGATGCATACCAGCATCCGTTGTGTACAGGAATAGAAGAGCTATGTTACACATCAGAATGCAAAACGCCATCGACAGACACCGGCGGGACACGGACACCCACATGTGGAACATCATACCATACCCAACACACACAATCCACGGCTAACACCACAGCGAAATTTACCTGACGCCACACATAGCGGTTGCAGTCACACATAACATAACACAATACATACCATCCCCACGAAGCTAGTGCAGATAACCAACGGCCAGACGAGGAATGAACTATGCCCTAGTTCCGACGAGTACCGTACGAATGGAGGAGATGCTCAGGTGATATGCACATAAGTACACACCGAGGAACAGCTATTGGTGTGATGAACCCACATGCCGCAGGTGACGACGGATATAAGGAAGACTCCCAGGAGTAAAACTGTATGTTCATACCGAACAAAGAAGTTATTCCTACAAGAGCCGATCACTTGTCAGTAGCGAGACTCACACGGAATACTGAAAGCAATACAGGAAAGGTATGTAGAACCCACGAGATGTACTGGTGTGTAACGCATGATATGTATGACGAATCTGCACTGTATGTGAACGGTGTTTGTCAGTAAAGATACCTGTCCATAAGGCAGAGAGTGGTGAAAGGTGGTTATGTACTGTTAACCCGCTGAGCATACCAACGACTGTGGACACCGTGTGTACAGCAGTGGGACATCATGTACACAGCTGGGATAACCGAAGGGGTGCCATACTGATGTAAAACGCAGAACAATGCCACCACCTACACTGATGCTGGCAGTGGATGTCCAACAATGAAGTGCCACAGCAGGGGATAGGACATGTATGTATAGTGTCACAGCACACATGTGTATGGGCAGATATTGTCGATGTCATATGTAATCTGTGCACGACGTGCACGTATGCCTTGCAGTAGGGGTGACCATGTCAAGTATGTGTAATGTAAAGCTATCATGATGGATACATTCAGACATTATACACAGTATCACAGGCATAGCATGCATGACGGAGGTATGGCCAAGTGTTATGTACATTAACAGGATATGTATGGCCCGCACATATGGGACAGAGTAGTAGCAGAATAGCCACCCGAAATGGAAGGAACAGCAAGTGACCATGTCTATCTGTAGCAGGTGCAATGTGTGCAACAATGACGTCTGGCAGGTCCATGTGTAAACACATGTGCAATGTACACAGTCGTGTCACCCCCCCATGGTACTGCCCACAGAATATCAAAGGTGGATGTCAACTGCATATCTACACAGTACTGCCGTTGTGGCGGTCCCATGTGTATGTGTCACCCTATCAGCAAGGGAGTTATCACATGACCAGTGCTACAGTGTGTCCCTGTGGGATGTGCACAGGACCTATGTTTTACAGCATGGTGTGTGTCTAGTCTGTGTAGGTAAACAGAAGCCCAGGCTAAGCAATGTGGCCTGTGTGCACATATGCATGAGTGCGTCACTCACCCTGCCCACTGCAAACACCATGTAGGAGTACTACATGCATCAGTAATGTGGAGGACATGGCCCATGGCAGAGTACACGACACCCCTGTGTAAGTGGTATGCAGATGAGTACAGATGTTTCCCCCATCTGTCATCTGCATATGTCAACTGTCTGAGCCTGGTATACATCACGGCATGACTATACCGTGATATGGAAAGGTGTAGCCATTGTGGAAGGCACACCACAAATGTGTTATGGTAACCCTGCCCGTGTGTAGATGTGTGTATGGCACAAGAACAAAGGCTACCAATGTCCTAGCAACACACATAGTCCAGATATGTGTTGCCCTGCACATGTGTACCCACGCCACAGCGGAATATGGCAACCACAGCACCATGTGGGGCATGTGTGTACAGCAACCATGTACAATGTGATATGCATGTATAGGGACAGTATCCACGTGATACCTAGTGGATGACTGTCGCTATGCAAAGGTGAAGTGTATGCACTATGTGTGATGTATCTGACGCAATGACATCTACATGATAGATATGCCACACTGACACTTGCATGGTTGTTAGCAGTATGAGCTGGTGGAGCTATAATGCTGCCAGGTATGCAGATGTGGGATATGTAGGCATGGACATTACTCCGTGACAGCATGTTGTGTATGTAAGCAAATAGTGAACATGAGGGGCCACATGACTGAGGACAGTGTAATGCCACATGTACCTTACATGTCATAGGTAGCATGATATGCTTGCACCACTGTGTGACCTGTCCAGGAGTCACATAGCCTAACATCCTGAGACACAGGGTATGATGTGATGGTGGATGTGTACATTGGCAATACCAGAATGTGGAATGGTGCTGAAGGGCAATGTGGGGATAATGTCTGATCTATTACCCTCTGTACTACACCAAACACCCATGCAATGGTATGACAGGTGGCCATCATGTGGGTGTGGTGTGCTGTGGCACACAGACGCCCAACAAGGGTGCCAGTAAAGGCATGGAGGTCGTCAATGAGTATGTGAAGCATGGCTGGGAGGATGTGCCCCAGTGCCATCCCGAATGGTGCAGTCATGTCTGTATGAATGCCGTCCCACACGTGCAATGCACTACCACCCATGTGTAGTGTGATAGATGCGGTGGTGTGGTGGTCAAGGTACACAATGTCCATGAATGGGCTAGCAGTTAATGCAGTGTGCTGCTGCACAGACACATAACAACCAGTTTGGCGGGATATAACAGCTAGGGAGATTGGAGGTGACATTGGGACAGTGTCCTAGGACATAATGTGTGCATGGCAGTACCATGTATGTGTCCACAGGGACATTGTGATGTCCATGTATGGATTTGAAACCTGTAGTGAGTGAGAGTGTGTCTTATTGGTAGGTATCCCATTGGCTGGCATGTTGCCAACAACATCTCTGTCGGCAATGCCTGGGTGACCGTCGTATGCTACATTGAATGTGGATGTAGCCAAACAATACAGACATACCACCACACTGTGTGAGGGCCCACACTGCAAAGTATGGTGGTCATGTGTAGGTATCTAGCTGTGGAGTATGTGATGGACCACGAGGACACACCATGACTGTCAAGTGATGCACCACACACATTTGAACATACCCACTGTGCAACAGCCTGCACATGTGGCCATACAGCACATGTGCATGGAACATGCATACCACCGTTGTGTCTGTGAAAAGGCCAGTACCACCATGTCTCTGTGTGGAATAGCATGGTCCCTACCACTGCGTACATGTAGCGGAAGTGCATTGTGATATCTGTCAGCATAGTCATGTATACTGTCCGGCTGCCAGGGTGCCATGCCATTAACCACCCCCGTCAGCAGATGTTGGTAGTACCGGCTGTTGACCACATGTACCATGTATGCTGCAATGGGTGTGTGTCCAGGGTGCGGCTAGCAGGGCCGCAAAGCATATATGTCCATCAACCAGAGGGGGGATGTCTGTAGGTATAGCACACAGACACATGGAGGTATGGTGCATGCCAAGGGTAGTGCAGGTATGGTATGTCTTGTTTGATGTGTCACCCAGCTATGTGTAGTGCATGGCCAAGCATGTGTGGGTATATGGGAGTCCATACTAGGGAAGTGCGCGTTGCTGTCAGCACATGGCAGTAGCAACTGTCCGACGTGCAATGTACCGTATGATAACACAGCCAGCATGTAACCTGTGGTGTACAGTGTACTCACCGTCACGTGTCACAATGTGTCTAGCGGTCACAAACATGGGTATCCGAACATGGAGTACCTATGATGCATTTGTCTTAGAAAAACATACAGTATGTGTGTAAATCAGTGTGTGATGTGGGATCCACTCACCTGTGTGTGTTGCAGTCCAGGTATGTGCCTGGGAGGTATGATCTGTGTACAATCTGGACTGGCAGGTGTGCTCTGTAGAGCATGAAGGCAGGTCCCAGGCACTGCAGATTAATGTCAGGCATGCCTTACTGTGTGTGCAGTGCTTGTGTACAGCACAGTGGGGGGTGCAAGCATTGTCACACACCACTGCATGCTGTGCCAGCCTGTGACAGCCCTGCCGGTGACAGAGATGTGACACCGCTGCAGAGGCAGCATAGCATGTGAAGATGTACATGTGGGCCCCACACCCTAGGCAGATGTCCGCAGGTCATGTGTGCCACAGTACTATGGTTGACCATGACTGTCAGACTGGATCAATACCACATGCCTGCATAAGTACAGTATGACCATAGTCAACAGTCGCAGTGACAGAGTATGCAAATGTACAGTATCTCCGTGCACACCACTGCCTACTGTACACTTGGCTAGACACACACCCAGAGGGTGAATACACCATTGAGCCATCAGATGTCCCAGTCCACGTAGCCTGTACAATGTCATCACAGGGTGGTCACAATAGCATGTGGGAAGACAGACATGTTGTACCAGGTGATGTGTCATGTGTGCATATGTTGACATGCACAGCCATTCACATGTCTGCAACATACCGGTGCATGATGCATACTGTTACATGATGTGTGGAACTGCACTGTGACACACAACAGGGACATCTGACACAGGTGTGTTGTGAATGGTGTAACCCATGTTCACACAGGATACACACTGCTGCTGTTGGCAGCCATGCCAGTGACTACCAGTGGTGCATGCAGTGGTCATACAGACATACTGCATACAGTGTTCATGCAGGGGTGTCCATCCTTGTGGACGATGTGGTGCTACGTGAAGGTAGGTGTGTGTTATGAATGTTACACATCCAGATGACACCATCTGGTGCAGGCATGGTCGTCGACAGCATCACACACATCTACAGCAGTCAGAACCCTGTCCTGAGAATGTGTGTCAGTCACCCTCGCATTGTGCTGTGTGACATATGTGCACATGGCAGAACACCTCTCACTGTCATCTACGATGGCTACGTGATGGCTGGAATGTGCCGTGATAATGTACAATGCTGGTAGCCCAACGAAGTACTTGGAATCAGACACAGTACGCCATGGCTGCCATGTAAACCATGCACAACAATGACTGTCTGACAGACACAAACAATGCGTTGACATGTTGAACATGTGCACATGAGAACTCCCAATGAGGTATGTTGCACATATCGATGTACAACTGTCATCTATGGCCATAGCATGGGTGCAGACGCACATACCCCACAGGCAGTACCATGTGATGCAGGTAGGGGGGCAGTGCACGTGCACATGTGACAGTTGCTGTACTGCCACATGTCCTGCATAGCCGTCATGTAGGGGTAGTAGTGGCATGTGACTGATGGACATGCCTGTACAATCGACCATGTCCCACAGGAGATGTGTTATGTGTGTACAACATGTGATGTGCCAACATCAAGCTGTGCAGTGTATGGCCGCCAGTGTACCTGTATGACTTGTTCTGCGATGGGTGCAAAGGCACATAGTACTGCATTGCATGCCCACAAGCCCCACACAGCTGCATAGCCTGAACATACAATACAAAGAGGGTGTGGGAAGATAGCAACCCACAAGAGGAGATGGGTATGGGTGGCAACCCACCACCACATGCGTGGGTATGGTGTGCATGTCTATGACACATTAGCACTTGAGAAGCTAGTAATACAGGGTTGCATGCAGATATGTTCAATAATAGCCCTGTGTGTCCCACCACTGGCCTGTGGATAGACAGACAGCAACAAAATGTGCAGATATGATATGTGCACAGCACATCACCGATGCCTACCTTAGAACAGGCTGACTGTGTAGACATGTGCAAAGTAGGTCTGTGCCAGCCACACCCAAAGACGTTATGTGCCGAACAAGACCAAGAGTCCAGGCAATGTCAAAGCTGGACGTGCATGCATCTGTGTATGTACGCCTGTGAATGCCTCCAGCGTAGCAGTATAGCTGTGTCACTGTTCTTCACAACATAATAAATGGGTTGTATGTGTGACGGGTGCCTCATATGTGTATGGTCAGATCGAAGATACCATCAGTGCCCCTGCTATGTGAACATCCCTGTCCCCATACATGGATACCTATGCTGTGCCCAACATCACGTTTCCAGAGGGTGGGATGGCGGTGTGTAGTGCACCAGCAGACATGGGGTGGCAGCAGGCACTGGATGTAGACATATGTGGTACCCACATCAGTCCAGGCAACCATCCATGTGCACGGGATAGCAGTGTGTGGCCACATACAGCACTGTGTAGATCAATATCACAGCACATAGCACCTGTCAGGGTTATAGTGTATTCATGGGTGTGTGATACCTGAGTGCACCAGACACACCCCCACCAAGCAGCGTGCAGCCTACCTTGCATAAGGCCAGTGTCCACACCATGGTGATAGACATGTGTAATGTCCAAATACACATAGACATGACACATGGAATGGACAGCCACCCTGCCAATATCATTACCCCCCAGGTGGATCACATCACAGTGCCATGTATGTGGCATACCCTGCCATATCATGCAGCCCTGACCAGCAAGGCTGCATGTGCTATCACAGTCCCACATGGTGCGATGGACAAAAGGCACTGTCACTATCAACCATACACAGCAGTAATGTTATGGTGATGCACCCTGTGGTGTTACAGGTGCTGTGTGCTGCTGTGGACAATGTGTGTGTGTACATGCTATGCATGACCTTCCCTGCTAATGTGGCATGGTTACATATTGTCCCATGTGTATCACATGTGCAACACAGGTGAGCCGTGGCAAGTTGACCAACACCCATACAGTGCTGTGTGGATGTATATGGCACAACACATGCATGTGCAGGTGTCCATGTGTATGTGTACAGTGCCACTGCTGATGTTCATACTGGCCACGTATGTGATGTGTATTGACATATAGACAGCATCCAGGTGAACAGTAGAACTGTTTTCACATGGGGACCCGTGCCAACTGATATGGACACAGGTGTAGACAGGTACACATGTCCACAGCAGTGTAACATCAACATGGTGCGTGTACAGTGTGATGAGGTGACACACAGATATGATATGACACCCACTGCTCAATGGTGTGACGGCAACACATTGGCTGTGTCACTGACATGATGCCTTGCAGAGATTACTGTGCAGATGTTGTACATGTCATAGCAATGTATTCCCAGCGGTATGCCAGAACAGCAGTGTAAATGTGACCTGCCACCGTAATTATGTCTTACAGATAATGCCACGTTCCCGGCTGCCTGCCTTTAGCCGACAAGAAGATGAGGTAATCATACCATTGTTACACGACAATTATGACATCTTAATCCCAAGCCC